>NC_132938.1:17112500-17415530 GCF_034638445.1 Ciconia boyciana
AAATCCAATGTATTGATGCATGGAACATCACATTAACCATGCCTATGTGCAGTGTTCCTAAATTATCACCGGGGAGCTCTAAATCCATCACAGCATCTCAGCTGTAAGAGGATGGGGAGAGCGGTACCATACGTGGTAGGCGTGAACGGCAATTATCTAGCTTTCTATTTTTGGTGGTGTCGGAAGAGTTAAAGATTTATTTTCCACAGGAAGAACGAGCTAAAACAAACAGCAGTGACAGTAATTGCTCTGGCTTGTTTTATTTTTGTTGTCAGTGGTGGGTTTTTTATATGCCACCACTTTCATCAGCACTTAATTGCTGGCACAGAGCCTCAGCTGCCGAATTACCTGTCTCATTGCAATGTGAAGGGCTGTTACGTCGTTTGCCTTCCGAAGAAACTGTGGCCGTTCCAGAGTTAAGGCTGTGTTATTTTTGCTTAACACAGGTACTAAACTTCTCCGTCTTGTGTTAAATATAAATAAAAGATCAGGTTGTCCTTCAAACAACTGAGCACGCCGGTGAGAGAGAAGGCTGCCGACAGCAGGGAGCCTGCCGGCCCCAGAGCTGGTGAGAAGAGATTCTGAAGTGGCACAGGAGAACCAAGCAGAGTTTGTTGTAACTATGAAAGCTACCAGCTGAACTGAAAAACAAGCAGGAAGGATCCACCTACAAGCACAGTGGGCAAGGGGAGGGTGGTGTGTAAAGCTGTTCCGTTTTCTCTAAATAGAAGTCATCATAGAGAAGAGGTCTAGGTCAATGTTCTGGCCACAGCTTGCTTCTGCTGTGGCTCACTGGATCTCTCACGAGTACCTTGCCTGAGATTTTACCCTCCATACCTGAAGGGCTTCGTACAGTCGAGTGCCACTGCATCGCTGCAGAAGGCAGTGGGGACTGGCTGGGTGGATAATGCAGGCTGAGGTAGGACTGGCTGGATGGTCTCTCCACATCTCTCATTTTAACAGGTTCAGATGTCTCAGAGTTTCATCTCCTTTCCATCTGCTTTAGCTTCAGGTTCATGACACCCTGGTGCTGCAATTTACCCAGAGCTTGTGGACAGATAAAGAGGTAATAGGAATTTTATGTAAGTATATTTTCTGCTAGCCTGATTCAGATCAGGGACTTGAACCAGTCTGTTGAGGTTTTGATGAATGCTCTGATCACCCACTGTTTGCTCTTCAAAGATAGTAATTCCTTAGTTATTCCTTTCTATCTGAATTAAGACTGCTTGGTTCACTCAATTTCTTGTCTCCATGGCAAGTGGGAGACAAGAAAAGGGAAGTGGGGAGCTGCCCTTCACTCACCCAGCCAGAGGGTCTGGCCAACGTCTAATCCCCCTGCCCTGGGTGCCCTCCTGTGGACATGACACCACAAAGGGGAGAGTTTGGTAACTGCCCCGTTATCTCCAGGACATGAAATTATAGGGACAAGACATTACTAGGGTACACACAGCTTCCATGTGCTCTGGATCAGTTCACATCCCATGAATGTCGTTTCTAGAGCAGGAACCCTCAAGGTCTAGTTCCTGGCTTCAGATCATGCATCTCATTTTCTACTTTCTTTCCACTAAAAAGTTTCATCCTGCTGTATGGAACTTGACAGCAATGTTGGGAGATGCAAAACACAGATCATGTAGAATATTGTGTGGTCTGAGAAGGAAAAAAAAAAAGAGGTATTATAATTTAACTGTTGTGTTGGCAATGTTTTAGCAATAGCAGAGTGCCAGACTGTCAAACCAAGCCCCCATCCACACCCCGGTGAAGATGTGAGCCTGTACCCCAGCAAACTGACTGCTTGCCTCTGGGATGGAAAATATTTCAGTACTTTGCTTTGAAAATGTGCAGAGATGTTAACATTTAACCGGGAAGATGCGCATTATCTGCTGTAATGAACAAAGAGCACCCGTAGATGAGTCAAACGTGACATTTCGTCTGTGTTTCACAACTGTGTGAGGAAAGGATCACGGTGAACACCGTCCACCTCTCATGCAGGAGAATCACACAAACCCCAGAGAGGCCATTTGCTACATACGCTCTCGAAATAGGGCTTACAGCAACTTCAGCTAGTGTGTGGGCCTTCCACCGAGAACTGAATTTCACGCTTTAAGGTTAAATCTGGGTTAGCATGACACCGTCTGTCTAACGTACCCATTTTTCATGAGAACATGGTGCACGTTTGCCAACATTTTGAGCGCTGTGTAGAGTGACTGTATAGGGAGACCCATGAGAGAAAAGTGATTCTGGGAACTACAGCAGTTTTATACCATGTTCTTTAAAGCACGTGAATAGTACTTGCCTGAAATGTTACTTTCTTGTACAAGATAAGATTTTCTTTAAGCAGAATTCAAAATCAAACAACATTGCAATAATACTTTCAGGCAACTTCATGTCTATAAAGGTATCTTGGTAAAAATTGGAGTTAAATGAATATTGAAAGACAAAGATTGATAAATAGGCTGTCATTCACTATTTTTAAATAATTTAACATCCAATGATAAGAATAATCAGGCAAAATAAATGGTTGGAAGTCTGAAAATTCAGAGATAGTATCCCATGGTTAACTATGTCGTCTCCATTCCTAGTCACAGGTAGATCACGTTTGCAGTAACGGTTTCATTTAATTCCAGCTACCCCATCCGTCCTGCCCTTTGCCTGCCGGAGCTTTGCCATAGCTCCTCTTCCAGTCTGCTCTGGGAACTGAATGCACCCCAGCCTGGGCAGGGGCAGGGGCTTTTTGGTAAATCTGGTTGCACAGCCTGCTGACGTTGGGCTCAGACTTAGAGCATCTGGGAAATGAATCAGTTGACCCATTGGTCTTCTGGTCCCCAGCATGGGTGAGACCGTACGGGGCAGGTTGCTTTGATTCTGCTGGTTTGCTTCGTGGCTGGGGCAGGGCGAGGGCCAGGCTTTGGGAGCTGGGTGTGGGGGGCAGAAGGGGAGAAGTTTGGCAGCCTCTTGACTACTGGGACAAGTTGAGAAAGATATATTTTTCTTGTGTATACTGTTATAAATTCTGATTTATTCTATGAACTTATTTCTAAATGCAAGCCTCAGTATAAATGAAAACTTTCCTGTTGTGTTTAAAAGCCAAGTCATATCTACATCCCTGGAAGGCAAAGCCCAATGCCGGCATGATAACACGCAGACAGGTTGAACCAGTTTGGTGCAGCTGAACTTCTGAACCGGAGCTGGATCACATCCCAGCACTTTGAAGTGTAGAAGGAGGTAGCCGCTTGACTTTCCCCACTAGACCACATAAAAACACCCTCAAAGACAGTGTCTGGAGCCTGCTTAGGCCTGCAGGGCTGAACATGACAGAAGAGCTGTTTCCAGAAGCAGTAGCCGGGTGACAAGGCAGAGAGGAAAACCTACAGCCATGGTACAACGATGGGATCAGTAGGGATGACTGGAAGGCAGGGAAGTTTCAAGGATCTTTAGTACTGGTATCCAGAAAGTCTTCAATGCCTGTATTTGATGGGCAAGAGGGAGAAGAATGATTATGGCTTTGATGCACAGCATTGGTCCCTGCTGGCAAATCTCAGTAGAGGCAACAAGAGCACTTTGTGTGTACTTGCCTAAAATCAACTTTTCTAAATATCTGAAGAGGGTAAGTGGTGGAGGAGAGGCTGGCTCCAGGAACTGGCACGTGGAGATGCCTCTGTCACATCCTTCCTCACCATGCGCCAGCCCAGTCCCACCTGCGAATAGCTTGCATTGCCATGGCCGTAGCTGAGAAGTGTGTTTGCATCTGCTATCACTAAGGCTTGACCCAGTGCTGGGTTGGCCGGGGCATGGATGCAGATGGAGCAATTTACCCTGTGCTCTGTCTTTGGAGAGAACAGAAACGCCTCTGGCTGGAGAGGTACTCAGAGGTTTGGCTTTGAGCCCTCTGAAAGGGCCTTTGCTGCAGAAGGGTATTTAATGTCTGCTTTCTAGAATAAAAAGCTGAAGACTTTGAAGGCCTCTCCAGCTTCCCATGGTGAAGCCGTCGTTTAGGCTGCTTAGTGGCAAAGATTAGATTTGGGGTGTTCTCCAATAACCTCCTGCATCATCATTTACTCCCATTATTAATACTCCAACAGATTTCAATGACCTTTGCGAAAATAAAATCAGACTAGATTGACGTATTTGCTTTAGAAGATGCTAATCAATATCTATTTTGTTAGCCAATATGGTTATGTCTCCTGTTATTGTGATTTATTTAATTTTTGTTGACCAAAGGTGGTTGAATGGGTGATAACAGTACTGAAAGTGGCAAGGGTTAATAAATTCAGATGAGGTTGTCATCTTATTACCAGAGTGCAGGAAGTGAAGCACAGCCATTTAATTAACCTAGTCGCAATGAATTTCATGCAGCACGCAGTTAACACTTCATCTATTAAAACTGTGAAGCAGATGGTAGTGAGCAGTTTTGTCTGCCATAAGTAGGGTACCAATTTAAATTACTTGCTGCACAGGATTTTATAGGACAAAATTATCTAGATGTTAAATGGTGAGATATTTAATAATCTCTTTCTTTTAAGTCATGCATATATCAGACTCTTGGTCCAATAGTAGAAAACTAAATTATTTCCATGCAATCCCCAAAATGGAGAGCTAAAAAAAAAAAGACAAAACTTTGATGAATCGGCATTTCTTCAAACTCCAAGGCCTTCAGTCATCGTCTGTGCTGGAGAATATATACCCCATTATAAAGTTCTACCCTACTTTCTCTATCTGCCTGAGAGATTTTTGTTATTCACAAAAATGGATAATCCTCGTTGACTATTAAAAGGCCACATTTCTCAATCAGCCGGTAGTTTCTCTCTTGCTCTTGAAAAAAGATTGTGATAAATATTACCAAATTTAACATTTTCCTTTTCATTTCCCACAGTTAGGGAGAGTTATGTGAGCACATGACTGCACATACGGGCAAGGGGGCTGTATATCAAAGGTGCTGTGGGCCTGAAACTGAGTAGCCGCTTTGCTTCCCTGTGTCTTGTCCTAGGGGGTGGAATGTAAACTTTAAAAAAAACCCCCACAAGTGTGCAATATGGCTTCACATGCACATAACAATTTAGACACTTCTAGAACTTGCTAGCTCTTGAAAATATTACGTGCACAAAAGTGCTGTCCTCATATAAAATACAAGGCAGAGATGCTAGGAAGAAGCAAAGAGGCTCTCCTAAAATCATGGTTGCCTCAGGACTGCGTGAAACCCCTTTTTCAGCAGAGAAGTAAATGTTTGTTTGAAATCAGAGCAGAATCCCAGGAAGAAAAGGAAAGCCTGAGCCAGCAAAGCAAGTAGGTCGCTGCACCCCCAGGAGCGTGCGGCTCCCACAGTCCCAGGCAAGGGCAGAAAATTGTCTTTCCACTCCTTCAGAGAAAAGAAATCTGACAGAGCAGCCTCCTTCGGCACTCTCCTTCTCCCTGTGAAGACAGAGGCTTGACAACAAGGCTCTGCTGCTGGTGAATAAGGTTCATTAAGCCCACAGAAAGCTAGAGGGTGTGCATTCATTTGTTTGAATGACTCTTGGAGACTCCTTTATTTGAATGACTTTTTCCTTAGAGAGGCAGAAGGCAACTGTGTCTTTTGTCACCTCCTCTGATTGCTCTGTCCACTGAACCGCTAGCAATAGCTATCAGAAAGTCTCCAGAGATTCGAGGCATCACAATCCATGACAAAGGACATAAATTGCTCTTTTCACAGATGACATCCCGCTTTATCTCAGTAAAACACAAATCTCTGTTCAATGCCTGAAGAAGTCCTGGAGCATTACTTCACTGGAGAAAGGCTTCATGTAAATATGACTAAATCAGAGGTGATCCTTACACAATCTTCCAGTGAGATTTTTTTCATTCACTGTGCTATTGACCCCCAGGGGAATTCAACTATTTATTGGTACCAGCCCCACCCTCCTTAAGCAAACTGCCACAGTCCTTTTTTAGCCCTTCATATCAAGGTCAAGAAGGGCTTCATTTTCTATTGTACGTAGTAGAACAGGTTTGGTTTGGCTGATGAATCAAGATGAATCATATGTACGGTCCCAAGCAATAAGTAACATGCAAAAAAGACCAAGAATCAATTTTCTGAGGCTCAGAAAAACCAAAAGCAAAATGAAGGCAAAATTTTATTAGCAGGCAGTTTTACCTGCTCTCTTGGGGAGGGCATGCAGAGCTCCCAGCACCAGCCCCTCCGCCCGAGGAGCCGTGGGAGCATTTGCCTACTCTTCATCCTTCACGGGTGGTTTGTGACAAAGGCATACAGACTTCCTGAGGAGTACAAGCAGATCTAGATACCATCCCATCACTTCTGGGAAAAGGACAATCACATTACCTTTGTGCAGCCACACTCACCTCCAAGCTCGGACAGATCACCACAGCAGCAGGACACGATGCTTAAAAGATGGGAAGGAGAGGACTGAGGAGCAGAACATGGTCTTTTTTCAAGACCGTAACCAAATAAACTTTGAACAGGTCAAAACCAAATTTTATTCAGTTTCCATTCAAACATACTATGAGCTATTTCCTCCCTAGCCATTGCTGCTGAAGAGAAATGGACAGCCAGCCAGGTGGAGGAGACTGTCCAAAGTCACAGGAGCTACCACTGCTGCAGGTGGGATCTCTGCCCTTCTTCACTCAGAAGAAAAAAAAAAAAGGCATGTTAATACCACCAGTTTGAGAGTGGCAGCTTTTAAGCTGCTATAATTTACCGTCACTCCATGGATAGCAAAGCACATCGATATCCACAGCCTGACAATTTCCTCCTTTTCTTTAAACATCATTAACAGGGTTTCCTCTGAAAATAAACACTTTAAAACTTGGAAGATGCCACTGAAAGACTGTGAAACAGATTAAAAGATTGATAGGATATTGATGGATATAGATTGGATATTGATATCGATACTGATAGGATATTGACATTGATATTGATATTGATATTGATATTGATATTGATATTGATATTGATTGGCTATTGATGCATTTGTTAAGATGGGCCAATATTATTGGTCAATCTGAGATGCTGAGGCATTTCAAGGCAAAGTGACCAGCCTGGGCCAACTCAAGAGGTCAAAGTCAGGCCCAGAAACAAACCCTGTCTCCTGACTGCCAAGTCAGTGCTTTATCAACAAAGTGCATTGCTCTTCAGTATATTCATTTATAATGCAGATTAGGTGGATGAGAGGGAAATTTAATCATTTAGAATGACTAATAACTATGCTAATGTGTTCAGATAAAATAAGCATTCACATATGCTGAAAGCCTTTATAGTGTAATAAACTTCTGTTATCTTTTGAGGCGTGTGGTACTTTGATTTTCATATACCAACTCCTCTTTATTTCAAGTGCAATAAAACCATATTTTTTAAAAAGATTGCAAAGCTCGAGACTGCTGAACCTCATATCAGTAGTGCTTGTGTGAAGTGCTGACAAACTACTCCAAATAGTGGGCTCAGGAGCTTGGGGTTTCTTTGGTTGGTTGGGGTTTTTTACTCTCTGACAAAATGTGTCAAACCAGTTTGAAGACTTAGACTTCAGAAATGGCAGAGCTTTGAGGATATTGATTTCAGTGGGTCTGAGGCTTTGTGTGTACAGAAACACTAATCCCCTTGGAAGTTACTTTTATTTTTCTGCATATGACCAAACACCTGCTTTGATCCCCTATCTAAATTCCTGTTCTTCTTCCCCATAACACAGACACATTTATACAACATTTTAACCAATTTTTTTTCTCTGCTGTTGCAGACACCATTGCTAAAGCCATGCCAGTGATCTCTGCCATCACGTGTGACACTTGCAGCCTTACCTCTGGCTGCAGTTCCTTTGCTACATCCTTCCCACTGCAGCCACAGAACCCAAAGTTACAGCTCCTGAGGTGCAGATCAGGCTGAATGTTTTAGGAAGCAGATCGTTTTTGTCTGAAAATATCTCCAAGTGATGCTGCCACTGGTACAGGAGACCAGCCCTGGAGCCCAGCAGCCTGCTCCATCATGGCACAGCCTTGCCTTCCTCGGGGAAAAGTGTGATGCTGCTCTTTACTCTTATGCTGCCGCTGCACCGTGTTGTTCTCCTGTATGGAGCACTTCAAAAGCAGAAAAGTAAGTGAGAAATCATGGGAGAAAATAATCTCAGAGGGATACAAAAAAAGAACCTAGCATTCGCTATTAATTTCAACCTGCGCTGAAAAAAATTCAAGTCAGTTTGGAGAAAATCAACTGTCTTTAAAAAAAAAGGAAATAAATGCAGTAATATTATTTATCTAATCATTTTCCCTTAAGAAGAATGAAATATCAAAAATGCCCAGTCTGTAAAAGGAAAGAATCACCTGACAGGCGGCAATAAATGACCAGATATTAAAAACATCATCAAGATGTTTTTAGATAGAAGGTCTTGGGGCTTGGCTTTCCCTTTCAATAAGACAATGAAGGACAACTAAAATAAAAAAGCATAAAGCAACAGTGACTCATTCTGGCTGAAAGCACAAGCTTCACCAAAAACATTAAAACAGGAATGTGCCCTAAAATAGGAAACGGGGCCTCTCTACCCAGTTGACTTTTGTGAATGAGCGCAGAGAGCTCTATAAAGGGACGGCTGCCAGCACAGGAAAGGCACAAATGCTGCGGAGGACATCTTCAGGGAAAAATTAGAAGACGAGTCTCCTGAAGCTGAGGTAGAAAATAGAAGGAAGGCTGACTGGGAAAGTGCAGATCTTAGACAGTTTGTCAGGCAAAATTGCCTACCTGTTCCCATCTCTGTGGTGATGCACAGGTTATATTTGGTACTTGAAATTTTGTCATTCACACTCCACTAAGTATTTGCCTGTGAGAACCTGTATTTAAATCGCAAGGTTAATCAGTCATGCTGGAAAGCAGTGCTACAGAATGGAGATGAAGTGGCTGACATGTTCAAGTCTGTCTTTAAATACTCACTGTTGGTATTTTCTAAGCTAACCTTAAAATCCAGATTCCATTGGCTGTATTCTTTATGCAGAAGACCTATGGAAAATAAAAGGTGATAGGAGGATTTTCAGTGTTTAACATTTTCCTGCAATCATGAAAATAGCCAGGAGGGAAGACGGCACCCGCAGGCAGAGGTGAAGCTGCCGCAGGACCCGGGCGTGCAGAAGCAGCCCGTCCCGGTATGCCATGCTGGATGCTGAGGGGTGGTTAAAAGCTTTACAGCAGACAACTGGGTTACGTTTCTCACCCTGGCACAGGCTCGCTGGACCAGTGTAGATAACAGTCCTCATCGGCTTTCTCCAGCTCCTTAGCAGAAATGTCATAAATACGTGCAAGGTATGAGTATTTAGGAGGAACATTTCCTTATCTTTAATTAAGAATGTTACAGATGGGGTTTTTTTTTCTTTTTGCAAGGTAAGTAGAGTAGTAGATTTTTCCAGCCTAACCTTTTATAGGCCAGGCATGTGATAATGTGGTGAGAGCCATGAGAGGCATTTCAATTACCTCTTTTGAGGCCTTTTTATGCTTATTTTAGTTTCAATAGAATTGGGTCTGTTCCATATGTCCTGATTCACTACAGGATGCTTTTCTTGTCGGAGGAGTGGCTCTGTTTGATCAAGATGGTACTGACCTCATTTGTGAAATCAAGTATCAACTCCGTGTATGGGGAAGTGTGTGCCCAGCACAGCTTCTAACAAAAAACCTTTAAAAAGAACAGTTTTATACAGGTTCTATTAAAAGTAAGCCAGGAAAAAAACCCAAACCTTATGTAATGTCCTATCACATAGACATTTGGTCTTCCATTCACCTGATTAAAATTTTAATCTGAAAAAACTCTCATCTGAAATAAGAGCACTATTGTATTTTTAACAGTCTTAGGCTTCTGTCGATGTGAGAATACAAGGTGCTGAAATTGTAATAGTAAGACTGGATAGCTCTTGTTATTATCTCCGTGAGTGAGAAAAAATGGATGTTACTATTATCTGCATGTTACTATTCCCTATTCACAGATAGTGAAACAGAGGGAGAAGTTTTGCTCCATCATAACTGACTAGAGATTATCAAGGTGTATACACTATGTGAACAACTCAGCCCTTCTTTATTTTAACAGCTGTAATGTTTGCAAAGGTATGCCTTGAATGATAAAAAAAAGTGAAAGATATATCTGAGGCATCCTCAATAAAGAGCTGTAAAAATGATGGCTAGACTACAACCTATGACTATATTTAGATATATGTCTCCCTGAAGAATGCAATCACCAGGGTAAAATATTAATGGTTGGTTTATGGCAGTGCTATTTCCCTTTTACTTTCTCATTCATGTGCATGCAGAATAGAGCAAACAAGCATCTGGGCGAATAGGGTTGGGGACAGGCTCAGGAGAGGACTCTGTGTCCAGGTAGGTACCAGGGTAGGGGCTCAGTGAGGGGGTGTAACCCACTGTCCCTGCTCAAGGAAACTTTGGGAGAAGTCACTCACCCTCTGTGGCCCAAGGCCAGCCCACACCAGCAGTAGAGAGCCACACAGATTAAACTAAATCTTTTCACTGGGCTTTTTCACCTGGAGAAATTGCAGTGGAAGTCAACTGGCACTTGCCTGAGAAAGCTCTTCTGAGGGATGCACAGATTTGTGCCCATCTACCCCCAGACCTGATGTCGGGTGAACAACACGTGCATCTCTACTGCCTGAATCAGCCCCTGAAAAAAAATCACAACATAACTTCAGCCAACGTACAGCCACCAGCAGAACGTGCCAGAGTGGACACACTTGAGCAACGCAGCAATGTCGGCAGCTGTGGGCTGTGGGCTGCTGCCCGTGGCTCCTGCCAACGTGTGGTCCCAGCGCGGCCAAGTAGACGTGTGCCCGGGTGGTGCAGCCTCGCAGCAGCTGTGATCCGGCAAAAAGTCCAAGGGAAAAACTTTCTGGCATGGACAGGCAGACTCTGTCTAGCCTGCAGCAATGAACATGGGAGTTAGCTGGTAGGAAAAAGTGAGCAGCAGCACTTTTTTGGATCAGTAGCTGGAAACAGAGAGGCCACGTGGGCTGTTTCTCAGCTTGAGCATCCTATCTGAACTCTGCTTTAAAACAGGGAAAATATGAAGCATGCCTAAAATCTGCCAAATGGTGCAGAAGACTTCCCAAAATAAGTATACAGGGAGGAGATATTCATAGAGTCATCCACTCTCATGCTTTGGGAGGCTGTGTGCTCACCAAGTGGGTCTAGGAAGGATTTCTCATGGTGCAGCATTGCATATACAGTAAAGATCAAGAGGGCATTTACATTCTTGTGCAAAGCATCCAGGTTTGACCATTGTTAGAGACAATATAATGCCCTAGTACGGATGTGCGCCTGTGGCACACTCTGCTATGGCAATTTCTGCTACGAAGAATTTCCAGGAATATGGGGAGTTGTGTTAATATTGGAGCTATGGCAGCAATAGCCATGGCAATAGCTCCTCCGAGTTGCTTGTCCCAGCTGTTAAAGAGAGGGACTGAAGATGCTTTCTGCCTTGTTTTCTGTTGCTGTTTTTAAATGTAGGAGATGCACATGATTGAAGTGTCTAGAACCTGTGTTCATATTTCAAGTGTCATATTTTAACCTCGGGGGGTGTGTGAAAGAGAGAGAGACAGGCAGAATGGATTAGTTTCTGAATTAGTGTTTGTAACAGTCCTACAAACACTTAGACAAATTCATAGTCAAAACGATAGTGTCAATGCTTCATTTAAAAGCCTCTTTAAGGAGTTTCATTGTTGGTGTTGAAAATCTAATCTTTAAAAGAGCCAATGTCTAAAAGTTTGGCTTACTTCTCAAATGTGTCAACTGATATTTTCCTTCATTTGACCTATTTATTTATCTTAAAACATTTATAATCTGTTAGGGGGACATCCATAGCTAAATGTCCAATTTGGTTTGTTTGTTTTTTAAATCTGCCGTTCCGTTGCCAAGAAATTAAACAAACAGATGCCACTCTTTTTGAGGGGCTCCATTAAATACAATGTCTCACGCACCATCTGCTGGATCTGCAGCAGCAATTAACAGCTACATGCTATTCCCAGAGCAGAGCTGACAGCAATTGATGGTGCCGGGATACTGGCAATTTCTCCTTCCCGCTCCTCACCCTCTCTCTTCCAAATACCTATAATGCAATATTTCTGCATAAAGGACTGGATCTTCTGAGAAAAAAAAGGAACGAGGTATGCCTTGTTCTTCAAATTGTGATGAATGAAAGGCCTTTCTAGGCATTACACTTTTTAAACAAAGAGCATGTTCAGTGATAACGACTGAGCCGACAGATGCAAAGGCAACGCGAGCAAACTTGGTCCTGCATCTTTTGGGCCGGGTCTCCTCCATAACGGTGTGCAGCTTCTCTGAGGAGCCGGGGCTTGGGGCTGCACACAGACTCTTTGCTTCTGCATTACTGGTTTAAACCCACTTGGGTGAGAAGCCACTGAAAATTGCTACCTCTGTTTGATATCAAGCTTGAAATACCTGGGGAGGCTCAGCCTAGTGAGCAATGATGATTCACGAGTGCCGGGCGTGATTCATGTCCATTGTCTGACAGCCAGGTAAATGGCTTTGTACCAGTAAAATCTCTTGGAGATTGAGTCTTTCATTGGCAAGTGTCCCTCTTCTTCATGGGATAACATGGAGTGCATGGGTTCACTTTATTGACTGGGGTGTCAGCCTTCAGCCTACAGCCCAGCCCTTTCTGTTATCTGAGCAGATTGATGACTTACCCTGGGAAAGAAGAGCTTCCCTGGCCTTTTCTTCAGTGTGTGTGGTGATGGCACCGTGGCTTCTCCGGGACTATAGGGCCTGACTGTTAGTTATGCTCTGCCTGGCAGAAGTGGGGGCTTCAGGGGGCTTCTTAGGGCACCAGAGGACTCTTTAATGCACTAAAATGCAACTAAAAACATCTGTGTACCTGATGCTTCAGGTTTCCTTTCTCATCGACACAGAAAGTCAGCTTGCAAATAGACTAGCTTGCTTACTCCCATAGCTTCTGATACCCCTCCACACATCCTCACAGCTCTCCAGCATCCAGGTCTTCCTTAAAGACCATGAGCTTCCTCCCAAGGGTATATTTATACAGTATTATCTGAAAGAAATGCTCAATGCCGCAATGGTGTATTGCTTTATTTTCAACAAGTTGTTTGCATTGCTGCATCGGCGGAAGGATTTCTTTGCCTCAGTTTGTCAGGCTTGTAGCCTGTCCTCAATACAACTGATTTCTTCTCTGAGGCATGTAAGAAGTAAAGGGATCTCAGGGTTTAACATGTCAGATGCTCAGCCTGGCCACAGTATCAGGATAGGCAGGTGTACATTATTTTGGAAATTAAAATTTCCATCCTGACAATAAATCTGTATAGTAATTATCCTTATTGCCCTGTATGGTGACCATCTGTAAAGGCAGTCTGAACTTAAAAAGGGCGTCTCATAAATCAGGTGCGATTTAAAATCTTCTTCCAGTAGTTTGTAAATCTGCCCAGGATTTAGGGATTAATTGAAGAGCAGACAGCTTAATACATTAACCTTTCACCTCTGTGGGCCTGGGTTCAAAAGCTAACTTAGGTCAAGATGTAAAAAATTAGGCTGGTGATTTTGTCTTAGTTGTTACGAGTGCTGGGGTTCAGGAGAGCCTGGTTAGTACTGCTCGCAGCGCCCAGTTCTCTCAGTGAGGGTTTGCTTTGAGAGTTGCATGTGTCTTGTCTGCTGCTGGTGCTCTAGTACAAGGTTACTAATTTAAGAATAAAGTCAGGTGCCTGAGGAGACTTGTTAGTAGAATATGGTGGCTGTAGGAGAAGTCAGGAAGCATCAAGGACGGCCGTAAGTAGTTTCTCTCCTAAAATCGAGCCAGGTCATTGAAGGAATTGCAGGGATGTTGGGACAAACGAGGATGGGAGGGGACACCCCCGTCAGCCCTTCTGCAGCCTTGCCCAGGCTGGTGGACGGCCTCGCTCATTGTCGCTCCCTATGGTGCCACCCCACCGCTGACTGCGCCCTCCTCCCAGGGCTTGCCAAAAAAGCAACGTTGCAAGGAGGCCGGCAAGAGAAGCTGGGGTCAGCAAGCGTTCCGTAATTTCTTTGTCTGTGTCTGAGCACAATAAAATGCAGCAGCATGCAGCAACGTGGACCATCCCTCTCCTGGTTTCCTTTGGCTTGTGGAGGATGGGGACGCTGCAGAGGTCCTTGATGCACCCTCAGCTGCGTGACGCAGGGTATTTTGTCACTTGGCAGTGACCCTCGGCAGCCTGTCCTCGCTGACTGGGAGCCAAGGTCTGTTTTACAGGAATGCTCCGTTGCTGAAGGTGAAAATGTAGCCAGCGTCCATAACGGTGGCGGAGTAGCCCCTCCGTGCCTGGCCGATGGTGGCTGCCCCTTACCCATGGCCCCAGGTTGTCGGCAGCTCATTTGCGGGTGGCTTAGCACCGACTGCTGGTGGCAAAACACAGAGTGGTCTGCACCCGTGTCAAGGCTGGGGAAAGGGATTGAGCAATGCAAGTGTCTGCAGCAGACGTCTCTCTGGGGAGCTAAACATGCTCTGAATCCCTATTAAATAGCGTTGAATTGGGAAGTCACTTGATGGGACTGACCCTCTCCGTCAGCGTACAAGTACCCTGCGTAGATTTATGTTCCTCACACCCTTCAGACCACCCTTGAGAAATACCCATGCAAAAATAAAAATTACCCGTGACCCCTGTCTTTGACTTTTTGACCTCTCCCTTTCCCCCGCGCATGCCCTGTCTGCCCGGGATTTGCCAGCTGACTAACGAGATCGGGTGAGATCTCTGCTCTGAAAGGACATTTGAAAATAATGTGATTTTCCGGAACCCACAAACATACACACAAAACCTACATTTCCCGTGTTGGGTTGTTTTTTTTGGTCCACTTGGAACAAATGTTGTTCTGGGGGTTTTTAACCTTACAAAAACGCATTCGTTACTGATGCGGGTCAGAGGTGAGATGAAAAACACACTGTGAAATCCAGTGATAGAAAGCTTAATAATTTATTTTCTTGCCTGGGATCTTTTCACTTGTTCCAGCTGGTTCAAAAGCACTTGGAACGTATCAACAAAGACTCCATGACTGAAAACAAACCTTTGCCAGCAGCAGAACGAGACCGACAGAAACAGGACAATAGTCTTCCATGCCACAAAAATGCTACTAAGCAGCATATAGTTTCATGTGTGCTTCCGCTTCCCCCCACCCTGATTAAATTATGAAATACTATTTACTAGCAAACATTATAGTTCACTTTTTAAGGGAATTAATATGATTAAAGGGTTGGTTGCAAAGCGATGATTGAAGTTCCAACTATTAAAATGCACATCAGTGTGCAGGGAAAATAAAAAGGCACTGAAATTCTTTTCAAACCCAAGCACCAGGTGCGTTAATTACATTTCATTGCATGTTGGTTTATTACTGCGGTCACTTGTGCCTTATGATCTGCATTAACACCTGCGTTCTATGGATATCTTGGTATTTCACTAAACAAGATGAATATTGGCCAGATGGTGACTCCAGTAGGAAGCATTTCACGTAGATTTTCCTGCTCTGCACAGTTGCCTGTAAAGGAATCCTGAATGTCATACTACACCAAAGCAAACCCAAAAGGCACAGCACTAAATCTGAGATCAACTGCCTTGACAGTATATTCAGAAAGGATCAGATGACAGCCAGATCCAGGCCTTGTAACGTGGATCTTGCTAATAAATCTCCTGCATGTAGCACAACGGCATCATTTGTACCAACATTTCACCCTGTGGGGTGACCCTGCCCGGTGCGGAGACACAATTCCACGTAAAACTGGGTCAGCTCAGGTCTGAAACACGTAGCATGGATGACTTGGTGGTTTTTGGTGTTTTTTTTTCCTCCAGGCTGCAAACATGACCTTTCTTCCATCGTACAGGTTAGTTAATGTACAACAGGCATCCAGCCCCGGGGAACTGCCACGACAATGAGTCAGGACCTAAGCCCAACCACGCCTGGCACCTTACCCTTTGACCAAAGCAGGGTGCACTTCAGGAGAGGTGGGATGGGACACAGATCTCACTGCCCTGTTACTGGCACCGTCTGGCTCTGGTCTAACACGTCAGAAGTTACTTGCTGACCTGCACAAGAAAAGAGCAACAAATCTCAAATTTCATGCTGGCATGGTATTACGCTGTTAAAAACTTGGACAAACCTTCCAAACCGTGCAATTAACACCTACCTCAAACCCACATCAACTAGAAAACACAGCATCCTTCCAGGGCACTCTCCAGTGCCCCGTGAGCTTTGCTGCCCTTATTTGCTGTTGTTGCAGGACGAGGAGAAGGTTTTGCCCGCATGAGTGAGATTTTTACTGGGGACATCCATGTTCATGGCTTCTTTTTGTAGTCCTTCACTTGCAAATGTGGGTCAAGCACTATGTGACCATAGCAATTAGAGTGTCAATACAAATTGTCATACAAACACAAGCATTGAGTTTTGATGGTCTCCATGGTTTTGCAGTGCCCTTGCCTCCCTCTGGGCGCATTGGGAGGAGCTCAGGGGGTGCAGCCAGTGCTTGACAGCTCCCTCCTCTGCCCGCTCTGCCAGGACCAAGCTATGCCGCCTGCCAGTGCCAGGAGCCTTGTCTTCCTCTGCGGGGGCTGGCGGACACCTTTCCCACCTCAAGGCAGGTAAAGGTGGGATGCTCTGAGTGTGCTCCTCACAGAGCGTGGTCCCTGGGCTGTCCCTGCTGTACCTCTGGGAGAGGCCAAGCTGGCACCAGGGGACTAAGCGGAAAAAATGCAGCAGGATGGCCAGCAGACCAACAGTCGGCAGACTGGGGCATGGAAGCGGGCACATCATTTTGGAAATCAGTCTTGCCCTGAGGGCAGAACATCGGCAATGCCTGATAGTTGGCCTTCTGAGCACTGTCCTTGACGAAGTGGGTACAGGCTCAAAAAAAAAACCCCAAACTAGACACAGTCTGCAAGTCAACACTCTGATGCGTACAAACAAAAGCAGAAAGTGAAGTACGGGGCTGCCCAGCTGCTGAGCTCAGCCCCATGCTCAGCACAGGTGCAGAGCACCACAGACCCGGCCGGGTGCTGAGCCGGCTGCGGGCAGCCAGGTCTTCACCCTGCTGGCATGCGGGGATGACCGTGGAGCTGGCTGCCGTCCCCTCCAACAGGCGAGCTCCTCGGGTCGATGACCCCATTGTTCCCCATAGAGGCACGCAGCACCGGATCCAATCTACGAAAACAAGAAGCCAAAAAAACCCCGAATTAACTCTCCCACCTTTCCCCCGGGCACACTTCCCCCTGAGCTGCCATTTTATAGAAGACCAATATCTCACTCTTGGACGAGTGTAGGCAAATCCTATTACAAGTTGAGATTAACCATCAGTCAGATAACTCACCAGTGCAGAGATCAAATATAAAAGATGTATGTTCTGTGTCATCTGTTTAGCAACCTTAAATTAGCTCACACGGGTGGATGGTGCTGGCCAAATGGCAGAACATGTGCTGCAAATGGCAATCAGAGTCAAAGCAGAATCCTGTGGGATACTCCCAGCAATTTTAAAGCAGCTATCTTATTACCTAAGCAATTTTCAGGGACAAGCAGAATTCAGACCCAGCCGACAATGCTCTGCAGTCCCACCTTGGTGAAACTACTTCATTATTATTTCAGTAGTGCCTGGAGAGCTCTATCTGCTGCCCCAGTTTCTCTGCAAAACCCCTCCCAACAACCCACAATAAAAGACATCTCCTGCGAGGACGGGCTTACGGTTTAATTTAAGACGAGGCACAGCAAGTGGAAGTAACAAACAACCAGAGAGACTAGAACGGAGAGGGTTGATGGAAATGGTGAAAAGCACTTGTCCCTGGAGTCCCTGTATGTGTACACATACATACTACATACAGATTAATGTGTGCACAGAGATTTCAGAAGTCCCTTAACCTGAATATAAGACATCCAGAAATAATTGATAAAAGAAACGCACGCATGGGGTGGAGGGCTAGAGGATGGGAGAGACCTGCCTTGCTCTCTGCCGAGGAAGCAACATACACGGGTGGGTTTGACTCGGCTTTTTTTCATACCATGCGCAGCTTTGGGGTCTGTAGGCAGTTGTTTTACCAAGTCACATACCTGAGTGAAAACTCTCTTGTTTCTCAGTATACATAGTATATACGTTTGACCTCATGGCCTTGGTCTGGGGAGCAGGAGAAATAGGAGGACTCTGCAAAGTAGCCCTGATAGGGGCTTCAGGTGAGCGGCACATGAAAGCCGGGCACGGAGCCCACTGCAATGCCACTGAGAGGGACGTGCATCGTCCTGCCAGCCACACAGGGGTCCTCAGGCCCTCGGCAAACCCTCCTCGGCAGGGCCTGCTGGGGAACGCCCTTGGGAGGAGAGGGAAACCATTAAGGCCGTATGTGGACTTCCAGCTGGAACAAAGTGTGAGGGAGTTGTCTCGCAGCCATGTGCTCTTTGCTGCCTGGGGCATGACTGCAACCGAGCCACGAAGCAAACCGGACGACAGCAAAATTCACCCCAAAGGGATCTGTTTGTTTGTGTATTGTTTAAAATGTAATGTTTCTTTTAAGTCTTGCTGAACAACTGCTGCACTGCCTTACTACTTGTAGAGCCCCCAACCAGTTCCTGGCTTCAGCAAGCCTTACCCATGCGTGTGGGCGAGGAGGTTCAGCCTGGCAAGCCCACAGGGGAATCAGCACATCCCTGTCCTCTCCTGGGGTGTAAAGAGGTGTGTGGGGGGGTGGTGTTAGGCCATTTTTTAACTTTTCCTAAGGGAAACTAGGTGCACTGAGCCATCTCTCATCTTCCTGCCACCTGGCATCACAGTTACAGTAGGAAACAGATTGTTCAGGCACACGTAACTCAAGGAGCATACTCTAAAAGTTAAAAACAATTTGCGGAGGTACTGATGGCAGCAGGATGCTTTGAACATTTCCAGGTTTGTGTTTGCTCAGGGCTTGGGGATTCTCAGAGGAGGCACAGTAATGCCACTGAAGTGCAAACTACTATGAAGGTGACTGTTGTAAACAAAACCCAGTGCTTGTTTGGAAGCAACATCTTAAGAAGCAAAGGAATAGTTTTGAAGAGGTCACTTCCAAAAAGAACAAAAATTCCTCTGGGTCAACTGCAGCACGTGCATTACTCTCAGATGAGGAGATTCCTCCTTACCCCCAGCCCCTAGAAGCACAACGTGCAGGGGTTTCTCCTGCAACCCTGACAATGTGTAATAAAAATTCACTTTGAAAAAAGAGCATCTCTGGTGATGTCTACAGGCTTTTGACTTTGCTCTTTCCTTCAAATACCACTCGTGATGCTGAGCACTCATTCTCTTGGCCTATTTGTTCCTGGCAAACAAAGAGCAAATTCCCCTGGGTACAGCAATCCATTTTTAACACTCTGTAATTATTTAGAAAAATGTTTTGATAGGAGCAATGAAAAACTGGGGCATTTCAGGTGTCCCTGAGAAAGTTCTCGGAGCACTACATGAAACGGGGACATAGTCTCTTTATTTATGGCACTACCCAAAAAAAAAAAAGTCCACCTTTTCAGCTGTGGCATTTGAATCTATTTGCAATTCATTGAACAGCCCCATCTGCCTGTCATCTCCAAGTGCAGAAGGCATGAAACTCCTGAGGGTGCCCTCCAAAATGGTGAGGGAAGGGAGAACACAAGGACTCTACTCCACGAGCATTGCCGGCAGGGCAGGTCCAGAAAACTGTCCCTTTCTGAGCTATTGTCTCCTTCCGTCCTCCCAAAATCTATGAGACTTCATATGTTAATGTACCCTTTTGGGAAGCCCTCTGATGGAAGACATCACGGCAGAAAATGTCAGAGTCCTTAGCAGGAGACTCGCAGCGCTATGAGTTATATGGCCCAAAGGCACACAAGCTTGATACAGAGAAGGAGATGTGTCTCCTGCCATCATCTGGCCAGCTGAGAACGTCAGGGATGAAATCTAGAAGCTAAATGTCAATTCAATTTTGCCACAAGGGCATATTTTTCTTTGAACGAAGCACGGGCAGAAAACCACCCGGATCAAGGCTGTGCACTCAGTGCAGCAGCCTGCACACGCGCTGCCTGCCAGCTCCAAGACGTGTCACCCCCTCTTCTTCATCCCCAAATATTGTTGTTCAGCGTCTGCGACGCTGCTTTGCGCTTACCTGTAGGGGTGAGCCACTGGCGTTGAAAAGGTAAATAGTAGATGTTGGGTGCAGGGCATTGTGCTGAAGAAGAAGGTATGGGAAGGATGTAAATGCAAGCAACAGAAAAAGAAAATTAAACAGAAATGAAAGCGTTACAGCTCAGCTGTCTTCAAAGGACCCGTTATCTTTCAGGGAGTATGTCCAAGTGAAAGAAAGGGGGAAAAAGCCCATACTCAGCATATTCACTGCCATCTCCTGGCGGACAGAGAAATAGCCCTATCCCACCCTGCCCTGCCAGCTACCCGTATATTATAGCATTTCTATTTCTTCAGTCACTGTAGAACCACAGACTCAAATGGCAATGTTAGGAAAAGGCACTATATGTATTTTGGAAGTGCACTACATGCTAAAAGCAGAAGAGCATCAGGCCAGCTAGGGTTTACTGAAACCAAGGACAAAATCCCCCATCCTGTGGTGGGAGCAGGGGCCATCTCGGCGTTGGCCATCAACATTTATGACACCTCTGCCGCAGCTCCTCTGCGGCCGGAACAGTGTCTCAGCCAGAATTACAGACCTGTCAGTAAGTTTTTCAGCCTTTACATATAATTCGTTGTTTAGAAAAATCCTCAAGTGCAATCAAAGCCCGAGGAAATGTTAAAACAGAAAATTAAATGGGCCAAATGGATAAAATGTGTTACCTGTAGATCGGCATACCACCATTTCCAGCAGAAGAGCAGGTTCTGTGGGTTTGTACTAATCAAAATGAATCACTCTTTTTCACATTACGTTTCTTGTAAGAGTAAAAAGATTTTATACATGCAGAAAGCAACGTATGCAGGAAAGCAGTGCAGTGCTGCAGGGCACAAACCCAGCTGAAAACCTGGGTTGCCCCAGCTCCCTGCTGCAGGGTCAGCATCTCTCCATGCCTTTGCTCCTGTTTCCCAGCTAACACTCCGGAAACACAGCATCAGGAGCTGAGATCAAAGCCAGGGGAGGGAGATTTGACTTTGCCCCCAGGAAAGGGATTAAAGTAAGTAAAGGAAAAGAATTTGAAAACAGAGTTCAGCCAAGATACCAGAGATTTGACGCAGTTTAAGAAGCAGGAGCTTCGGTCCCTTCGCCTGCCCTGCAGAGGCAGGTTGCAGGCAGCGTTCCCTGCCAGGCTCCTGAAAGCATCACTCAGCAGTTTTAAGTATGTCACCGCCAGGATCAGTCTCTCTTTTTAAAACTGAACCTTTGAAAAGAGACCTCTTCAGTGATGCAGCATGGTGAAGCGGGCCTGTGGCACACGGAGCCATTCTAAAGCTTCAATGTTCACATGCAGCTGATGGAGCTGGTAGCTCATACACCTGTCAGGAGCTGAAACTTAACACACAGTGGCACTCGGAGAGGAAATATTGTGACAGCTTCTATTTATGGTGAAATGCACCAAAGAGAGACGGGAGTCAGGCAACTGGGTGCAGAAGCAAAAGGGCAGGAAAAAAGCAGATTTGAGCTGAGAGAAAGCTCTTGTAGCACTTATCCAGAATTGCCTTCTCTCTCTCTTGCTCTTTTCAATGTTTCCCTTCCACCAACTTTAGCCCCGGATAAAAATATAGAGAACCTTTTAAAAGAGAAGATAAATCCTTTCTTTAGAGATGTAGGTTATTGATATCTGTCTGGTTATAAAACCAAACTGAGACCTCTAGCTCAGGAAAATTCCAGCAGAGAGAAAAGCAGATTTCCTTTGATTTGCTGCTGTAGGTTGGGTTGCATCTCCATACCTCAACGGGACAGTACCACTCATCAGGAACCCCAGTATTTCAGCCTCTCCTTTTTGCAGCAGGAGAGCCTGCCCCAGCGCTGGGGCAGTGTCAGCCCAACACCACCATGAAGAGGTTTGTACAGGCAAGGGCTGGCGGGGTCCCCCAGCATCCCACACCGAGCCCTCGCACGGAGCTGGGCTTGGGCACGTGGCTCCCGAGGAGCGCGAGCGGTGCCCACCTCCAGCCACACACACACAACACCACCTCACGCCTGATGCGCACCCTCTAGTGACTCTTCCCTCCGCACACTGGCTTGAGACGTGCATCAGTCTGGGTTTCTCAGAGCACTGCTCCAAGAGCCCCGCTAATGAGCAGGCTATTTAGGAAATCTCTTTTTTCGACCACACCAGCTTCCCTAGAGAGGAAATGCAATTTGTTGTGTCGTCGTGGCACTAAAACACCTGATCTTCACTGTCCGCCCTGCTGGCTGTCACCAGCTGATGTCCCCAGACCAGCGTGTGTTTGCTACCTAACTGCGTCTAACCACCTCCCCGGCGCGGCTGTGCCTGCACGAGGCATATGCGCTCCCAGTTGAGACACGGGTTGTTCCCAGCAAGGCGGCCAGTGAGGGACCTGTGCCGGGCCCCGCACCACGTAGAGCAGCAGAGGAGCATCTGTGCCTCAGAAAGCCAAGGCACGGTGCCCAGGCTGGAGCCGAGGCTGGCTGCAGTGTGGCTGTTCATCCGCAGATCTTCCAGCACACTGATCTGCTCCCAGCAAGAGGATCTGGGTGGGTGAGTTTTAGCACTAGAGCTTTTCTAACGCATGTCATTTTGAGAGCTAGCACATGCAGTTGTGCTGGCAGGTCTGAGAAGCTGATGAATTTTAGGAAGGAGGAAAGAAAAGGAGAAGAGACGAGCCTTTCAGCTCTTCAGCTACACCAAAGTCTCTTTAGAGTCAAGTGATGCCACCACAGTTCTGATCTGATCAGTGTTTACCATCCCTTTTGCTTATTTTGCACAATTACACTTGCTTTTGTAAGCACTGGGCAGAGATGAAGATACCACAGATCTTAAAAGAACAAATGATGTATTGCTAATTTCTGAGCATTAGAGAGGTCACATCTGAATGATGAGGTTAATTCCTGAGACCCCTACTCATATCATACAGCTACCTCAATTAATTTAGCTACAACACAAGTATGGATACTACAAATATACTAACTGTCATAGTTCATCATGTAATTCATCTTACAGTTCCTGGGTGACTTGCCCTTGCAAAGAAAATACTTTCTTGCACTCATTTGTTTAGCTATTCATAAATATTTCAGAAGTCTAAGCTCATTTCTGTTGGCTGTGCTATAGTTTGTTGTTCCTTCTGTTTTACAGAAGGCTTTCATCTTGTGTTCAGCCAGAAATATACATCTTGTAGACTATTGAGAGAAAGATGTCTCTGGGTTATGTTACAGGTATGCCAGAGCAATTAATCTATTTGAAGAAATACGGACTTGTAGACAAAGTTTTCTTCTGAAGACTGAGTTGGGGTCAGAACAAGAAGGTATCGCACCAGTGCAGCGCGAGGGGTGCTTGGGCGTCTTGTTTCGATGAAGAGCCAAGATGAGGTGCTCCGGAAGGCAACACCGGTTATTTCATAGTGGGCAGAATGGTATTTGTTGCATATGGAGATAATATTTTTTCTCTCCTGTTAGTTCATAGGATGTATGTGCTCAACTAAGAAGGTCAGTAGTCTCAATCCTTATGCCTGGAGGGATGTAATTGTGCGTATCATTTCCGCCCATATCGATGTGGGATCAGTAAGCTCTGATCTCCCAAACGTTTATCCTCAGTGGTATCTTGTGGTCATAAGCCCTCTAGGAAAGTATTATTAGAGCTTCCCTTCTCTGTTTATGATGACTGAGTAAAAAGAAACAGCTACTTTATATTGTTCATTATTTTGTATACCATCCTCATGCTCTTCCATTGCCATTTTTTCCTCAACGGCTGCTGTTTCATGGCTTTCAATGAGGGTTGAAATGAGACTGTCAACCTGGGAAGGAAAGACAGCTCCTTGGTTTATGCTTTGTAAGATGTTCAGTAAACCCGGGGGGTGGAGAGTTAGGGGAAGACAAGAGGAAAATGTGGGAGCACAGGTGTATGGAAAATACTACAGAGGAGGCACCTCTCGTGTGAGGACTTTGGATGAAGGTGGAGGCTCCATACCAGCCCACAGACCCACAGAGCGTATTGTCAAGGTGTGACCGAGCATGATGCTGCCTTGTTGATCACCCACATGCTCAAGTGCATAGCCAGGACATGCTGCCTCTGCGTGGCTTTCCAGGCCAGCGTAGGTAGGGCTTCTTCCCACAGAGATAAACCAGAGTGGCAGGAGGGGCCCCAAAGAGCCGCTGCATCCCTTGCAGTGCAGGCAGCCTCAGATGCTCTCCCTGCAATGCCCTCCCTGCAGTGCTGAGCCTAGCTGCTGGTCCTGCAGCCATGCTGACCTTCCGTACCGTTTGTTCACTTTGCTCTCTCAAACACCTTCATCTTTTCCCCAGGCAGCCTCTTCTGTTCGGGAAGGAAGGGGGGAACAGCCCCCCACTGTAACTGCATGGCTGATACTTCGCCTCCTCCACAAAAACTTGATGCTGCTGCGATGCTCCCTGAGAGGTGCCAGCTGTCCAACCGGCCAGTTACAAGCCAACAGTCTTGCTTCATATTTTGCAAAGAGCCCTCATTTTAGTGTTATTCTGTGCTGTACATAGACACACACTTTTTCCCGTAGATTTTTTTGTCTACAGATTGCGTAGAACCACTATAACTTGCTGATGAGTGTGCTGTTTGTTGCCTGGTCCCTCCCTTGCTCGAGCTGCTCGAGGACTGGTTTTGTTTTGGTATAACGGAGGCTCCGGCCATGCCTGCAGTTCTGGATGGCACCCATCGAACCAGGCACACGGCACATGAACTTTCCACTCCGGAGGATTTTACTCGTTATTTTTTGCAGGGCGGCTAGCTCAAAGACAACTCAATCACTGATCTGAACTCCTAGACGTTGCTACAATACCGCTGCCGAACAAAGGCAGGCTTTGATTTATGCAGTGAAAACAGAGTGGGTGGAAATGTCTCAGGATTCAACAGCCTGTCTGTTTTAAAGATCATCCTTAGTCCCCATAAATTATGTTCATATTAAAAGCCAGCTTGGAGCAGCAAGAATAAATCGGGGTATTTCGTGTCCCCCCCCATCCTCGTGCCATCATCCAGCCCGACACTGCACTCACATCTTTCAGTGGGATGCAGCATTTCCAAGCCTTCATGTGAGAATATGTTGTGCTCCTATTTCGGGTTTCTGAGACAATATTTTTTGTGCTCCCATTTTGGGTTTGTGAGACAGAAACAGAAACCACTGCAGTTCCTGTTTTTGCAGAATGAATTTGCTTTAACCCCATAGTTTGTTTAATTTACCGAAGCTGTAGCTGTAACACCTGCAAGGCACATCATATAATTTTCCAACAAGCAGGAAAGAATCCAATAGGGAAATGAGTTTCCTTTTTTTCTCTTTCTTTTTTTGGTGTAGCAAAGCTGCTTTTCAGTAAAGATGCCAAAAATTTCTCTGCCCAAACAGTGAGTTTAGTGTGTTTGGCTTTGGGATGTGAATATTTTTATACAGCTTCTAATCTGCTGTTATTTAGTAACAGTTTTTACAGGGTTATTTTCCTGCACTACTTGGAGATTGCAGATGGTTCACAAAGAATTTTTAGCAACTTTTTGACTGGCCTGTTCTTTACTGTGTGCATTTGTGCTTGAAAAACTGAGGAAAAATTGGGCTGGGGGATAGAAAACCTTTAACTCTCCTGGCTATACAGAAAAGGTTGAAAATATGGGCTGATTTCATCCGAAAGATTCAAAAGCCAGAAGGAAAATGAAGCTTCCCACATTTATTGCATTTAACATTTTATCATTTGGGGTTGGGAATAGCTGAATTCATGAATTTTGAATGTTTGGAAGTGCTCTTGTTATAATCATAGCCTAAATCAAATGCAAGCAGCAATAATCAGATCTGTTTTCGGGAGCTCATAGACAAGGAAAAAAACTTAAATTACTTGTAAATGTGCAAATGAAAGCTTTCCAAATGACCAGATGAGTGAGAGAGACAAAAGAATGACGCAAAATACATTTAAATTGGGACTGCAAACAGTTTGATCATATATTCCAGGCATGTCCAACCAAAGCAGTTACTATAAACCCTCGATACAAAAATGAAACGCACAGCACAGGTCTGTACATCTACTGCTGAAAATCAGACACCTCATTTGACAAATGTCTGCCTTTTTGCTGGAGTAATGTTCACTTCAAAGGCTAAACAAAAGAATGATTCACAATAAAAACAACATCCTTACATTTTCTGAGGCTTTAAGCTGTGTTTATCTCTGCAGATGCAGGGTCTCTGCAATCATGCCACTCAGCTGGGGTGGCTGCTGTAAAATCTGAGCTCTTGCCTCTGCACAACGCTGTTCTAGTTTTGATTTACTTATTTTGAACATAAAATAGCCTGTTAGCTGCAGAAATTAAAGGTATTGGAACACTGCTTTCACTATAATTAAAAAATCCTTCAGGGATGTATAGAGGGTGTGTTTGGGGTATATTTTTTATACCTCTTAACAGAATGACTTTTACATGTACTAATTAATTCCACCACTGTTTTAAGCTAAATGCTGAAGTAGCTGTATTTTCACAAATTCTACATTTTTTCACCATTGTCCCAGATAAAGAGCATACAATAGTTCTACAATTATTGTATTTTTCGTGTGTTAGCACAAACCTGCCAAATCCACCAGAAAACTATTGCCACTGCTTTCTCCAGTGCATCCTCAAGGACTTGTGACCTCCAGCTCCTCAGCTGGCTTGGAAGTGATGAGCCATGACTGAGACTCAAATGAACAGGGGAGCTCGGTCAACAAGGAACGCTTCAGAAAAGCCCACCGCCAGGCCAAAGTAAAGAAAGGAAGAAACTGTGTAAATCTGGCCATAATCACAGCTCAGGCCAAGTGCTACGAGATTCACATCGCCGACTTGGTGGTCCTAAAGATCTCCCAGCAGCACAGGGTGGCTCAACACCTAAGAAGAACTGTAGTCCTACTAAATCCCGAAGTGTTGGCTGGATGCTCCAGGCTGTTAGAGGGCTGCCGTGCCCATCAGGTCATGTGCTCAGCCCCCCTCACCTCCCCGGCCTCTTTCCGGGAGTGGTAGGACACCACACCAGCCATCCCACAGCAGACCTGCACCAAAGTGGCCATGGGGGAGGGATGGGGACCGCGCAGGCGAAACCTTTTGCCTCCGCTGCTCATTCATGAAATAAGGATAACAGCACTGCGCTCCCACAGGAGATGTCCTGAGGAAAAACAGATTAAAGGCCATTAAGTGTTTGGGTGCTGCGATGGGCACGTCAGCACCCAAACAGTTATTCCCCAGCCTGCATACAGCTGCTTCAGTCCTGCACACCAGTAAAAGCGAGTCTCCTTTGCATCTGCTGTCCATCCTCTTCCTCTGCAGCCCGACCCTGGTTTTTCTCCCCGAGCCTTTGTGTCCCCTCTCCCCACGCCTGCCCATGAGCTATTTCTACATGGGAATAACCTCACTGGCACATAATTGTCCTGGTTTCAGCTGAGATAGAGTTAATTTTCTTTAGAGTGGCTGGTGTGGGGCTATGTTTTGGATTTGTGCTGAAAACAGTGTTGATAATACAGAGATGTTTTAGTTGTTGCTGCACTAGCCAAGGACTTTTCATCTTCCCATGCTCTGCCAGGTGCAGAAGAAGCTGGGAGGGGACACAGCCAGGATAGTTGATCCAAACTGACCAAAGGGCTATTCCATACCACATGACATCATGCTCAGTATATAAAGCTGGGGAAGAAGAAGGAAGGGGGGACATTCGGAGTGATGGCGTTTGTCTTCCCAAGTAACCATTACGCATGATGGAGCCCTGCTTTCCTGGAGATGGCTGAACACCTGCCTGCCCATGGGAAGTAGTGAAGGAATTCCTTGCTTTGCTTTGCTTGCGTGCGCGGCTTTTGCTTTCCCTATTAAACTGTCTTTATCTCAACCCTCGAGTTTTCTTTCTTACTTTTGCTCTTCCGATTCTCTCCCCCATCCCACCAGGGGGGAGTGAGCGAGCGGCTGCGTGGTGCTTAGTTGCTGGCTGGGGCTAAACCACGACAATAATTCACCCCATTTATAGTGCAAGGAAAGTGCTACCCAGCTTCATAGCGGTGGCATTTTGTAGCTTAAAAATGGCTTTTCGGTTATTGCAAACGGGCAGTAAACTGATATCCACATTGCTTCTTCCATCTTACTGCTTTTATCCCAAAAAGCAGATAACATTCTTGTTCTGCATTTAGAGAGATTTTTTTTTTTTTAGTTATGTATCTTGAGATCAAATTGCTGGGGTTTTTTCAGTGATTAGCTATAATAGCAACCTGAAATTCCACTTCCACAAATAAGTTTATTATTGAATTTTCTGTATTATGTTACTAATTCAAATTTTTGTAAGAAGAAACTGCAACAGAGTGCTGGGAGCTTGATATTGCTGAAGTAAAATGTGTATTTGATCCCACTCAGGAGACTTGCAGGTGCTGGCAGGGACCTTGAACAGGTACTGAATTCACATAGCCATATATTCAAAAATAAAGAGAAAACTCTGTGATACACTAAGACCATTCTTGGAGTGAAACGACAAGCCAAATTACATCTTAGCCTTCATCAGCAGGAGAGAGGTGTGCCACACAGCTGCTATTGAAAATACCAGGGGGGATTAACATCTCAGATCTCCAAAAACTAAATTGGAGATGTTAACAAAATGAGAGAAGAATGTACTCCTTTGAGCGTGAGGGCTTTGAAAACAGACAGAAGACCCTGGCTTTCCTCCTACCTTGTTTTTCTAAAAAAAGGCGTCTTCTAGATGACACTATAAAATTTCCCAGTTCCAAACTTCGAACCCAGCCCTGCGGTTCGTCAGATAAAACTGCCATCAAAGCTCCAGGAAGAAGCCCAAAAGCTGAAGACCTCATCCTTTTACCCACCTGCGAGGAACCACAACGTGGCCGGCTGGTGCCTGAGCATCCTGGGGCACGCTCAGCACCATCCCTCCGCTGCGGCATTCTCGCTAAGACCAAGTCTTTATCCGTATTAGTCGAAGCTCATTCCGTTGGTATATTCATTTCCATAATGAGGAATTAATTTCTCAGACTAGTTTGCAATGTTAAGGACTACGGATGGATGTATTCTCTGGTTTCTTACTGCAGCAGAGGATTCAGCACCTGGGTTCAGCTCTGCTGCTTTCCCTGCACATTAAATCCCTTTTAAGGTCTCTCTTTTCCTTCCTCTGCAACTTTGCCTTGCTTCCTTCTCTCAGCCCAGCAGATGCCTCTTGATCCTTGCAGGCATTTGTGAGCTCCCTGGTCTTTTCTCTCTCCTCTGCACAGCCCCAGGGCTTGAAGGCTTCCCACCAGAAAGGCACTGTAATGTGCTTTTTTTGCTCTGACCTGAGGGAGTCCCAAAGGCCTGTAAGTGTAGAAGATATTGCCAACAGCCGGAGACTCTGAAATGCCAGGTTGGCTTTGCTCCTGTCTCACCTCTGGGCTGTCATAAAGCAGGGCTCAGATCTGAGCTCTGCATTTCTGTTGTTTTGGGTGGGGGGGTTGTTAGGTCTGAACCCTCATTCAGGGAATGCAACCATTATTTTTAAACCTCTGTGAAAGAGCTTCACGGAGTTTGGGAATAGCTGGGTTGAACGGTTCAGACTCAAATCCCAGGTGTAAATCATCCTTTTTACGTTCTTCCATCTTGTGTTATTCACAGAGCAGATCTGCGACGCAGCCACGAAAGCAGAGGATCGTGTTGGTGTATCGCTGTCGCTTAGCTGCTAGCTGCTGTCTGCTTGCAGAAAGAGAGGACCCCATGCCAGCTGGGTTACTTGGGTTACTGTTTTTCAGGACCTTTTGTGCAGTTAGCACCAAGATTTCCGATGCTGTAGAGACAAGGTCTCATCAAAATGACTTGCTGGAGGCTTTGCACCGTCTCCAGCAGGAGCAATGCTATGTGCAGGGGGGGCAAAGGCAACACTGTCCTCAGATGTCAGCTGGCCAAGCCACTGCCTCGGGGGAGGACTGGTGAGATGAATATTTGACAGCCAAGATACCTTTTTTAACAGGAGGCAAAAGAGCTTATACCCTGCATGACAGGGAGGTGGGCTATAAGACCGGGAGGCTGTAGCTCTCCTCCTCTTTTGCAGCCAGCCAGCACGGTCCCACGTGGTGGGTCTGCAGCCTTACCCTGACACCCTGCATCCAGCTTTCCTACAGCAAACCCTCACACCAGCAAAAGCTGTGGGCAGTCTGGTCTTTGGGGGGATATTTTCCAAGTTTAGTCAAGTTAACTAAAAAAATGTGAATGTTTTCCAAATTCACATGAAGTGTGTGTGTGTGGGGGGGTGTCATTCATTTATTTTAGATGAAAGATCTCCAAGCTTTAAGTTACACCCCTAAAAAAAGGTGCTTGCCTCTTTTTTTGGTGGAGCTGACTCCTAGTCTTGGTCCTTTCAAAGGCACAAAAGTTATGCCAAGGAACTGTAATGCTAAGCTCGTTGTAGGGCAGATCAGCTCTGTCCATTTTCACCCATGCACTGGAGAAACCAGTGTGTTATTACCCTGGCTTCAGAAAAAAACCTTAACTGGACAAAAACTTGTCTTTGGAATATAAACCAACTGATGCTCTTAGCTTGTACACAGGGCGAGGAGACATTGAAGCCTGTCCACTGGGATATGCTGCTCAAAGAGTGCACTAAAGGGTCTGCAAAACCAAGAAGGGCATGTCCTGACCTGGTTCAATTTGGTGTAGTTGCAGGAGTTTCCACCCTGAGTGGGTGAAACACCAGTACCAAAATCCCTACGGATGAAGGAGTAGCTTTTAGACGAGCTTGGCAACCACACAATTATGTTTTAGTGTCGCCAGTTTGAGGTTGCTCAAGCTGGCAATGCAGTCAAACACATTAGAGGCAAACCGTAAAAGAAGAGTATAAAGAATAAAAGCAATGGGGGGACTAAATGTCAGTCCCACTAACAAATAAAATGATGATGGTATTTTCAAAAGTGCCACCAGAGGGCAATAACAGGCAGAAAACGAGCTAACCTTGGGCTTTCTGGGACTGGGTGCTTCTTGCGTCTCATCTCCGGGTGATGGAAAGGCCTTTGACTTGTCTTAGGGAAGAAAAATTTTCTGCCGGTTTGCCTTGCTCGCCCTGCATGGGAATGCGAGAGGACTTTACATTTCAAGCCTTTGTAAAGCCTTCTTTGCATCTGGGCAGCAAACGGAGCACATTCTTTCCCCAGGCACCCAGAGCCCCCAGCCCCATGGCCAAGCCTGGCTGGGGCAGGCCGCGGGGCTGCAGCCTGGCCACCCCGGCCCCTGCGATGGGCAGGGGCTGCGCAGGCAGGGCTGTGCCTGCAGCGTGCCTCGGGCAACTCTGCCAGCTTCCTTAAGGACGGAGTCCAGCCGTGCTCCTAAACCCTTCTCATCCGGGGCAGCAAACAAGCTGCTACAAGCACAGCCAGTTTTCTGCTGTTTGGTTTTTTTTTCCTAACAGTGTTGGCTTTAAGCCATTTGAAGGGAAATTTGGTTAGATGGCTGTTGTGGAGACTGATGCTGCAGAGGGAACGGGATTCATTCTCAGGCACACAGTGCAGATGTGTCTGTGGAGCTGTGAGGATTTTCCATGTTGGGAAGGAGGCTCTCACCTTCTCACATCCCTACATCCCTGTATCCCCACATCCCAGCACCCCCACATCCCGGCATGCCTTCTTCCCAACATCCCCGCATCCCCACATTTCTTCTTCCCCACATCCCAGCATCTCTGCATCTCCACGTCCCCACGTCCCTTCTTCCCCATATGCCAACATCCCCGCATCCCTGTATGCCCCCAGCCCCTCTGCCCTCAGCACGGCAGATCTTCCCTCTCTGATGCAACACATCTGCGCAAGGAGGGACTTTCCTCAGTTGCTCAGCAGCAGACACTCCCCTCAGAGAGTGGCTCGGGAGCACTGATTCGATCATTTATGCCCATGGAATTCAACTGTGACAATAGCAAATGTTGCTTTTACGTCACCTTTTTTTCCTAAAGGATTAAAAGTAGCCACTAAGCTAACAGACATTATCTGGACTACAGCTAAGCAGAGTATTCTGTTTCCTTTGCCTTTGGGGAGGGGGCAGGGGAACACATCATGTATTCTTGAAATAAAATAATTTTGAAGCAGCAGATGAGAATTTGTGAACTCATGCTGAGATTTTGCTTTGAATCACGGGAAGAGTGACTGGGAACTGGAGCCTCCCCCATCACTGGGGAGTGCCCTCACCCTCTCAATGATAAAATAATCTTCTCTTCAGTGCAGAAAACATTTACGTAGCCTGTGTAAAGCTGAACTTACGTCAGAGAGACTCAGAGGATCCACCCAAGAATATCCTTGTGGCTGGACATCAGGATATTTTCCTGGAGGGAGGGATGGACTCAGATCCCCTGAAGTAGAGGAAGGAGTTGGTCTCCTACACTTCATGAGAGTCAAATTTTTTTGCTTCATTGTTTTTTAATATCCGTGTTAAAAAAATTAAATATTTTTTCCAACTCAAAGCAGCTCTTCCCTTCTCCTCCATTTTTCCTTTTGTTTTTGCTTGGAAAAAAGGGAGAAGCAACATTAAGTATTTCAAAGCAGCCTAGCCCAATTCTTCTCCCAATTGGCAGCTGAATCAAAAAAATCCATGAGCTGCAAAACCATTATCTAGACTTTTTAACCCAATATTGAAAGGTGCCAAATGCAGATGTTTGAAAATAGCAGATTCCTTGTTTGTGGGTAACAACCATACACACACACACAAATTCTAACGTAGAGAGGGAAAGAGTAGTTTAGCTCATGTGGAAAATAGAGGGAAGTGGTCAGACAGAGAGTTATCTCCTTGTGCATATGCTGGTATGCAAGGGGAAAGGTCAAGCCGCACTCCCTTTCTTGGCATGACTAGCAAAATGTATAGAGTTCCTCTGTGCATTAAACTATAATCATGGCCTTATGGCATGTTGGAGGGAAAAAATCCTAAATTTAACCTAGCAGTTATGAGAAAAACATTACCTCTTTCTTAACAAGTGATGCTCAAACCCCTTTGATACCTCACCCCCTCTAAAAATTGCCCTTTCTCCTCGCACTCGACACTGACATCAGGAGGGAGCCTGGGGAGGAGGATGGCCTGTCCCTCAGCATGGTGGCCTCGGGCTTTGGGAAAGCGGCACCGGCTACTGCACGCTGCTGCGGTGCTGGCTCTGGGTGAGTGTGCAACACCGGGGGAGCGCACACCTGCGCGCGGGCTGCCCTTCTCCCCCAGCCCACATCCCCTGGTGCCGGTGGGAGTCTCCCCGCTGGCTTCACCGGCAGCTGGACGCGGGCGGGGGAACATCCTGCCCAGGCGGGGTTTGCTGTTTCTGCTCCTTCTTGGGTTCCTGCAGCACAAAAGCGGCTCTGACGCACATGGATCCCTCCCTGCTTCCCTCAGCCATTTTGGCTGGCTCTCCTTCTACAGTTCTGTGAGTTTTGTGATACCATGTGTCCTCAAATGTGTGTCCTTTACAGCATGTGAGGGCCTCCCTCTGCAGGGATAGCTTTCAGTGGCCAGGGAGGGAGTTTCCCTAAAATCCCAAAGGACATCTCGGAGTTTCACATCTTCAGAGGTTTAACCTGTGGGTGCTGGGAGAGAAAAGCATTTTACCCTCACTGCTTGGGAGAAGTGATTCTGAAGGTTCTTTGAAAGAGATTTAGAAAGTAGAATGAAATATCTGCTTTAAAATAGCAAAAATACCCTATAAAAATGGTTCCAGTTTTCAGGTGCTCCATCCTCACACTAAGCACAGGCTTTTAGCGGCAGAGAGGGTATCAAAGAACGACAATCAAAGCCGAGGTCGTGCTGTCTGCATTCGGGGTCGTTTGGGAACCAAAGTAATTCTGTCCTTCAAAGATGAGCCTTATGCGTGTGAGTTCACTCCGGTACTTCTGCCCTGGCAGAGCAACCCTTAATGAGCCACGAAGAGGCACAAAGAGAGATTAGTGCAAAAAGAGATTGAGTCCACGGTTTCTTAGCAATTCCTAATGATGTAATTCTTTTGCCTTCCAGCGCTATTACTCCTGGGTTGTTTGGCTGGAGTCACTTGGGAAGCCTCAAGAGATTTTGGAAAACAGCACTACGGAAATTAGAGGTCTCTCTCATATCTGCGAGGATAAATATATTCACAGCGCAATTAGTTACTGTGGAGTTAAAATGCTGTCCAGGAAATATAAAGGGTGGAGAAGAGGGACATTTTGGAACCAGAAAAGAAAGATACTTGGAAATTTTTAAAATAGAAACCCTATAGAAAACAGGTCACATGGGACAGAGAAAGGATATCCTCATTTTTCATCATTAAAAAGAAACAACACTGTAATTAAAAACAGATTCCAGAATACCGGTCTGTTTATTCACTATAGATGGACTGAATTAGCAATTGGTTAGGAATCACACACACACAAAAGGATAAAAAAATAAGGGTACAGAAGACTGTATTTTTCCTTTTAGACTTCCATATCGAAATACACACGCCTTTTCGTCTAAGAGTGCATGCTCTCGTCTTTGCTGCGGTGAGCTAGTTAAACAGTCCCCTGCCTTTGCTGGGAACAGAGATGGCGGTGATGGTCTTTGCAGCTTTCTGGGCTTGTTACCACTCCAACTTCTGCCGTGTCACAGGATTTTCCAAATTCCTTGCTGCTCTTCGTATTACATTTGTATCTTCATTTCCAAGTGGTGAAGGCTGAGCCAGAGGGCGGGGTGAGGACGGAGAAGGGGGACCCAGCCTCTGGCAGGGGGCTGTCTCCCATCCCTGGGCGGCAGAGCTGCAGAGGTGCTTGTTCCTGGCAGCGGCAAGGAAAGTGTTAGCGCTCCTCTCCTCCCCTTCCCGCTCCTTTTTCCACTAACGCCATCCGGCCAAGCGTGCCAGCTGTTGTCCCCGTGGCCTGGCTGAAACCACACCGTCCCACCAGCCAGTTCTGGGCTGCTCCCTGCCACTGCTTCAGCACCTGCTCTCCATCTGCACTGCACCTTCACCTCAGCGCCAAGCTTTGCTATGAGAGCAGTGGGGTAGGAAGAAGCAGAGTTTCCAAGTCCTTCCTCCCGGTGCAATGCCCCAGCAGCCAGGCTGGGCAGCCTCCGTCCCTCCCACAGAGAGGGATGCTGAGAGCCGTGACACCATGGGAATACCGTAAGTATTGCTTGAGGCACTCCAATAAAAACCTAGAACAAAGACTCATGGACTCTGGTCTCTGTTTCTTTAATTCAATGAAAAATGTCCTGCAAACCTAAATCAAATCCTGCTATCCAGGCAAGCTTGTGCACTCCCTGTCTCAGCAAGCGATTACAATATCACTGCCTCCGGCCACATTCTTGAAGACTGGACCATGACATGAACTGCAGCGTCTTGTGCAGCCCAGCATACGCCACTGCCACTTGCTGTGGGCTTGCAGCCCGCAGAGAAGAGGGTGGTGATGCCAGTGGGTGGTAACACATTCAGCCATCTGGGTCTGACCTGCTGCCTGGCATGGGTGGGCACCTCCGGGGCCGGTGGCCACAGCCCCACACGTGCCACGTCCCTCCTGCTGCAGAGAGTCCCTCCCTGCCTGCTCCCCGCTGAGCTCCTTTGCACTGCCTTTATTGCATCCTGAGCCCTTCAGTGACTCTTTCAGTTTGTTAATTTGGCAGAAGAAAGATACAAGTTCTTGCTGAGTGAGTTTATGCCAGGTTAATGAGCTGAATCTGCCCATGGAGATGTCCGATGAGTGGGAGGACCAGCAGCAGGAGTGCACAGCTTAGCAGGGCAGGGTTCTGGGGTGCAAACACACACCCCCCCCCCCAGTTTGGCAGCAGGGAACTCCTAGATAAACTCAGCCTGTCTTTTGAATTGCACCCTGCGACAGCCAATTCCCCAACGCCTGTATATTTGAAACCAGATATTCATGGGCCCCAATGACCTGATCCCCAGTCTTCTGTTAGTAATAACACTCAGTTGCGCAAAGGTGGATCTCCACCATGGCAGCACACCTTGGAGATTTAGGATAAGCATTAAAACCTTCAGCTGTGTCTGCTGAAGTCCCTAACTTGAACTTCTGGCCTTTCTGATACATCTCTGAATGCACGAAGGAAAGGCTTTTCTGCTAATGAAAATAAATGTTCCAGCTTTTTAAGATAAATCGCTCATTCTGGTCAGTACTGTTATGCTACCTCAGAAGGTTTAAGTAGTCCAGCTAATTGTGACAGCAGTAATTTGTTTGTTCTGAATCAGATGTTTCATTTCAGAAAGTTACCAGCTATATTTTGTTACCATTAGTGTCAGAGGACTTGCATAGGTCAGGAAATGTGTATAGCCAACAGCCTACTCACTTGGAAAGGCATCCACAGACAATAAAGTTTTATGAACAGAAATTTAATGGCATGGATCTTTCCAGTCTTTCCAAAGAGGCTGAGCTTAAGTGATTATTTTTGATGCTGAGTCCTTGTAGTTAGGTATCTGCTGGTAACACAGGCTGCATCCTGCTCCACTGCTGTACAATGGTGCCATCTGTAATTAATTGAGCTTCAGCCTCCCTGCATTTATGGGGGGGATGGTGTCAATTAACAATTAAAAGAATCCTCTTTCCATTAAATTAAAGAGCATTTAAAAAAAGAAATGCCACTGTGTGATAGCAGTTTAGCAGCCGGAAGGACAGTCTATCAACCAGCCAGAGAAGGAACAGCAGAAATGAATATGCATGCGTATCCATATGTACTGTTTGGTTTTCTTGAGCAATTGCCATTTTATCCTGGAGTAACCCTCAAATCATTTGCAGGAGGGTGTCAGATAATGCTTTCTTCAAACCCAAGCCAGCTGTATGTGCAGTCAGGGAGAACCATATGGTGCCTCGTGTGCGAGGCTGATATTTGCTGCGTTACGAAGATAGCTCTAAAGACTGTCTGGCTGATTGTCTCATGGCGTGAACACTGAGCTGCACTCAGCAGCTTCCCTTTCTGCCTGAGAGATGCACGGAGCAAGGGCCACATTGGGTAGGTTGGAAGGCAGGACATTTTCTGAATTATGTAGAAAAACTGCTGCTCTTCAGGTAAGGGACTTTTTCAGTTTCTCCATTCGTACAAACCACTCTCATCAGATAAAGAAAATGCGTATTTTTTTAATGCTTTTGTCTTCCTGGTTATGCATTGCATGAATTCAGTACAATTCCTATCTTTATTGGAGGCATACAGCCTTTTCTTATCCAATTCTCTTTTACCGTAGTGACTGATTGCTAGAACTTAATAATGAGTTTTGAGGCTGGGTAACTGGGCTGAGACTCATCCAAATGCTGTATTTCTGTCTGGGTAGGACTGCCAACATTTCAGCGCAAATTGTCATGCGTGTACACTTAAAAATTTTTTGGTGTTCGAATTTCTTTTACAGTGAGTTTTTTCACCTATGCTCAAGGCCAATAGTGCTTGAAACACTTTCATAAACCCCACTTTTGAGTTTGTGATGTTCTCCTCACCTCCTTTATTTTGAAGAACTCACTCCTTGTAAAACACGATTAGAATAGATGCAGCCCTCCACATCCAAGGGCTTGATAGCCTTTTACAAACAGCATTTGTTCAGGGGAGTTTTATATACAGGTTGAGAGCTACCCTGAGCCTGAGGGAGCTCAAGTCTAGACCTCTTCCTGCTCAGGAGAGTGCCCTGACCGCCAGGCTATGGGCTCTTCTGCCCAAAGGACATCCTCTACCCCTCTGCTGAAGCTGTGCCACACTGCAGAGGAGAAGTTGTGAATCCAAGGGTCACTGAGCAAACGGGAGCTTTATTTGCTCTTTAGCCCTGTGATTAGGGCCCTCATCTGGAGATGCTGGATCTTCTTTCCCACCCGTGCTTCTAGGGTACCCATTCCTAGCACTAGCAATGCTAGTGTTAAAATGAATATAGCACTCACTCCTGTATTTGTTTGGGAGTTTGGGGCTGGGAATGAGGCATACCCTGAACAATCATGGGGATGAGCCTTTCATGAGAGGCAGGCAGAGAGACAGTTGCTTGACATAACTAGTAGGAAATCAAATCTGAACATGTGCATGCGCACAGCAAAGTGGGCATACTCTGGAGAACCTTGCCTGAAAGCTGTGATTAAACTCCTAACTCCATATCAGCTTGTTCATCTCTATCTTTTTTTTTCCCCTCTCTTCACATTCCTGGACAAATGTGAGGATGGAATAGTCAAAAGTAATAGGTTACAGGGAATTAAACAAGGAAAATATGGAGTTTAGGTTTAGCTATGTTAAATCAAAGGAGTTGTCAAGACAGTCAGAAAGAAACTGGAGAGACCAACAGCAGAAGTTAGATCACTGTGAGAAATAGGAATATTAACTGCTTTGTACCGGGGTGATGGGATCACATAAGATTATTATTTTTCCCAAAAAGATTTATCAAAATACTCTAATATAGTCATAATTTGTCAGCGGTTGTGAAGTCCAGGCACCTCAGGCAACTTTTCAAATTCTGCATAATCTTCAACATCTATGGGAAATACAATGAAATATACCCTGTTCTTAATTGATTCCTTTTGCGCCACATTTTTCACGCAGGCTTGGCTGTTGGCCTTTCTTTGCTAAGTGAGGGTTTCAACAAGTGGAGAAGATGGATGGCCAGACGAATCAACTACAGAATATGCAAAAGGTCAAAGCACTCAGCTAGCACATTGCGGACTGCTTCCAGATAAACCAAGCATAATAAATCGGATAACTTTCTCTTTGAACAAACAAAATAAGGAAACTAGAAAGTAGTTCAAGCTGATGTTTTCTTTATGACTTGAAGTGCTACATGCATAGCCCTGTGGAATATAAAACAGGATAAAGGTCCTTTCCTGCACTATCCTGTTGAAACAGAAGAGAACAAAAATAAGTAGTTTGCATCTGTGATGCTGAATAGATTTGTGTCGACATCTAAAGTAAATTAAGATTGATGTGTGCAAGCAGCGAAATGTTGTTGGCCTTTGTGAATAGCTATAGCATTCTTCTTCATAGGGGTTTTGAATGAGGGGCTTGTAGAAACATGACCTCTCTAATGTACCCTTTAGTCCTGGGCAATGAACACAGGAGGGCAGGAGTGCTTGTGCACTGCTGCTGCCATGGTCTCCCTTTGTGGTCTCCAATGCCAACAGGCCTTCATTGTAATAACTGTACGGATGCCTAGCATTTACTGTTTTGGTGGGTAGTGCTGGGGGATTCCTGCCCACGACATGGCAGTAGCAGCAGGGCTGCAGGAACTTCACCAGTGTCAGCAGAGCACTGACGAGGGGCCAGCAGAGCTTGCTTTCTCGCGCATACAAACTCAATGCACCCAGGAAAGGGAAACTCTGAATAATGCTCAGAGGAAGTATTTGGTTTCCTAATCCTCCCAAATCAGCATGTGTGCTAATTTTAAATGGGTCTCCATTACTTTCAGACTTATCTTTAGTTGCTGCTTGACTGCACTTGGCAGAAGAGAAATAAATATAAGCCGTTCTTATTATACTATCTTGAATACCAAGCATGTTTTCATTCCATCTAGCTAATACGAGTAGAAGATAAACTGGTGGCTTATTTCCTCTTCCAAAATAAAGGAGAGTGATAAGCTGAGACCTCATGGCGAGGAAGCTGTGGTGCCTCTGGAGGGTACATCTGTACAGCCACCCATGACACGAAGACAATAACCTTGCTCTGAAAGGGATGTGAACTGACAGATGTGGACTTTATTTCTATTTCCATCACAGACTGTTTGTGTGGATTTGCAAGAAATAAAAACCTGGTTATTTAGTGAAACATCTCTATAACCTGTGAAGCAGCTTCACCTCGGCCTACGTGAGGTCCTAACTCCCACTCAGGGTAATGTGAAGGTAGACCTTGTTTTGTTAACTTAAGGAAGGACCTGTAGCCAGTGATATTAACCTGACACTTTCTGAGTAACACAAATGTCCAGCGTTTGGAGAACAGATACTTTGGTCTGCATTTGGCACAATGGTCACTCTCTGTGCTTTGAGAAAACAGACTAACTGAGAGAAAACAAGATAGAAGATTTAGACAAAGCATTGCTTTTTGCAGATGTTGTCAGCTTACAACAGCCCCCACTCATTTCAGGAGCCCTGTAATTCTCACTAGGTTCCCAGTGATGGCCTGAGGCATCAAACCATCTTTGCAAGTCTGGGCTCTTTATTATTTATTATTTAGAGGGGAAAAAACAGCAGGAAAAAAGCCCCCCTCATTGTGTGGAGGCATAGGCAGGCAAAGTGAAACTCCAACTAAAATTTTAATTGCAGATGTATAGTGGAGGCAATGGAGCTGCAATGCTCTGCCCCATTAAGACTCCAAGCCCCAACACTGGGGTGATCTGACTCACTGGAGGGTGAGAAATGTAATGTGCTGTACTGCTTGCAATAAATAGCATTCGATTTCAAAACAGTACGTATAGCAGAGTTGCTCCAAGCTGTTCCAAGCAGATAAGATTTAAACCCTGCATGTTAGTTTTACATTGGTGACTAATGATTGAATGGAGGTGCAGAGCAGAGGAGTCTTTAGTTAGGTAATCTCATTGGGTAAATAAGATTTGGACTCTGTTTCCTAGCAAATTTAGGCTTAGAATAAATTATACTTATTCGAAAAGCCACAGGCCCTGCACTTTGCATCTCATATAGATAAAAAATGCATGTGGAGTTAATCCATTGGTACCCAGATACCTCCCTGAGCTGTGCAGCCCCAGCACCTGCACAGTCATCTGGACATGAGCTGCTCATCATCGATGTGTCCCCATCCTGCAGCCATTCACTTGTTGGGCATCTCCAGATGGGTGCACCAACTGGGAGTCACGAAAGCAGCACCCCTTAAAAGCAGACCACCCATCCCTCCTTCTTCTGTTTTCTTAATAGTGATACCTGAATTTACTGAAGTTTTCACACTGGTCTCTTTCTTAGCTATTTCTGTGTTATCAACCTGGGAATACCTTATGAGCTCTTCTACTGACCAAGCTGTAAATGCCAAGAGCTAGCTATTAAAAAAAAAGAAAAGAAAAACAAACCACAAAAAACCCCAACCAACCAAACTAAGCAAAAACTTCCATGTGTTTTGACATCATATTTCCATGTAACAACTGATTTTTCTTCTCATTTAGGTCCACTGGACAATGACATATTTCTGTTCACCTGGATGAAGCCAGTCTTCATTCACACCACTCTATGAGGGGAGAATTAGGCTTCTGGCTTTTAGCAGCTTTGTGACCTCCTAGAATGCACTGTGCCATATAAACCCGCTCATTCTCTCAGTATTGAAGCAAGGTGAATCCTGAGCAGTTACACTGACATCTTGGCAACTGAACTGAGTATTATCTGGATGTAAATGCACTCAGCCATAACTCAGGAAAATCCCAAATCCCAGCATCAAAGGATACTTCTCTTTTTAATGCCACAAAGTCCTAATTCCTTCCTTCCAGCAAATCAACTTCTTAGTGGTTGACTGCAGATGAAGGATTTTGTTTGATTCCTGGTTCAGATACTTGTGTTGGAAACATCCTTGATACTTACTAGAACCTGCTGAATCTTAAAACACTTTGGTCAGAGAAAGGACTTAAAGATGTCACCAGGAAAAAGCCCCAGCTGCTTGCCACATGACAGGATTAAAGATGACAATTTGTCAAGGGTGTGACAACTGTATTCCTTAGAGCACATTTACTCATGCATCTATTACATGGATTCATGTTTTTTGTCTTCAAGATGCAATAATCTGTTATGCAACAAATGTCCACATGTACAGGACCATATGAAGACTTGCACTCACAGGTGAGGCAAGAGGCATTTTCTTCGCCTTTGAAATTTCTCCGAGAGGAATGATTCCTTTTTTCCTACCCCTATGATAGTTGCTGTGTTGTACCTGTGAGGACATGAATGCCAAATATCAGTTCCTGGTTCAGCTGCTGCAGCTAGGAGCTCCATCCTACCACAGCTGCGTCTAGACAAAGCCAAAAGCAAGAAACTCAGTGTTCTGGTGAAGTGCTGAAATACGAAATACTTGCCTAGAATTGTAACTTTCAAGGGATTAAAAGCGAGCCTATAACAGGTACCAGTGAGCAACCCTATAAAAATACAATTTTTCTTCCAAAAAAATTGAAACTGTGTTTTCTGTTGAACACTTAAACCTCCAAGGCTTGCAGAGCGCTTTGCAGTTTCTCCTCCACTTTTACTCTTGCCTCCCACCTCCAATCTGGAAAGCCCGGTAGGCAAAAGAAATGGGTTCTACTCCTTCCTTTTAAGACTCTAGTTATGTTGGAGCTTACGTTCCTTTCCCTCTAACAAAGCGTTAGCTGTATCTTCCTCCTTAAGCCTCCTTCTCTATAACATAAGAGATGAACTGCCAGCTGGTGCTTTAACTTTGTGTTGTGGACCACAGAAAACTATTCAGGTAGTCTCAGAGGGCATAAAACATTAACAGCTCAGAAGAAATGTTTGATTTTTATTATTGCTGCTGTAAAATTACTGGGATTAATATTATTTGCTACTTCACTAATGGCTACTTAGTCCTTAGCCATATTCCTATGAGGCAGGTTAGTGAATGGAAGTGAGGAAGACTCAGTCCAGAGGTAGATATGAATCAATGGCAGAGCCCAGGTTCGTAATTCCTGCCAGTCTTCTTCTCCACAGACTGTTAGAAAACATGCTTTTTTCCTATGGGACAGAGGGAACATCCCCTGCTTCCCCAAGAAAGACTTATCAGGAAGAGAAAGCAGCATCTCATGCTTCCCTGAACAGGAGTAGAAAGAGGCCAATTGCAGGCAATGCTCTCTGGATGATCTTTAAAAGTTCTAGGTAATTCCCACAACCATGCAAATACAAGTTTTCAGAAGTGCCAGTACCTAAAAAGATATGCCTAATGTCTGATCACAAAATGAAAATTAAGATACAGAAATCATTTAGGTAGTTTCTACAGTACACTTAAGTGACATGATAGGATGGTATTTGTACTTTCACTGTTGCCCACCTGCATCCAAGTCCACCAGCAGATCCACAGAGCAAAATAAAAATACTCTGATAGCTATACTTTGGGGAAAAATTGAGACTTGTCAAATCATATACTGAAGTTTTCACAGTACCATATGACTTCGTAACAGAGTATTCTATATCCTGGTTATTGTCATTTAGTACTGGAATGAAACTCCACTAGAAAAGAAAAAAAAAAAAGATTTGGTTTTCCTTAAAACTTTCCTCCCATTATTGGCAGCAGTATTTTATCTATATTGATTGAATGCACAGGACCTTGTTTTTTAATTCTCAATTTAAAATATGGAATACTTAATATTTCAGTGTCATGTAAATTAGAACATTCAAACGAACAAGATCTTTTATAGCCCCTTCAAAGGTGGCATTTTGACACTGGCTTGTTTTGTCACAGAATATTCATTTCATCTTTCAGGAGCATCAAACACCTTTGAAAATTTCAGTCTAATGATTCCATCTTTACCTATATTAGCTTTGCAAGAAAATATGGCTCACAAAACCAAAGTCACTTAATAACAACCATGATAAACCTTATGTCACCTTAGCATCAGTAGGCTGGTTGGATGCATTTCCAAAAGTGCTCAGTGATTTGGGGCATAGTCTGAGATAGGCTTTTCAGGACCCTCATTTTTAAACAAAAGTTTGTTATGGTATTGTTGTGGTTTAACCCCAGCCGGCAACTAAGCCCCACGCAGCCGCTCGCTCGCTCCTCCCCAGTGGGATGGGGGAGAGAATCGGAAGAGTGAAAGTGAGAAAATTCATGGGTTGGGATAAAGACAGTTTAACAGGTAAAGCAAAAGCTGCACACGCAAGCAAAGCAAAAAAGGAATTAATTCACTCCTTCCCATGGGCAGGCAGGTGTTCAGCCATCTCCAGGAAAGCAGGGCTCCGTCACGTGTAACGGTTACTTGGGAAGACAAACGCCATCACTCCGAATGTCCCCCCTTCCTTCTTCTTCCCCCAGCTTTACATGCTGAGCATGACGCCAGAGGGTATGGAATATCCCTTTGGTCAGCTGGGGTCAGCTGTCCCAGCCATGTCCCCTCCCAGCTTCTTGTGCACCCCCAGCCTCCTCGCTGGTGGGGTGGGGTGAGGAGCAGAAAAGGCCTTGACTCTGGGTAAGCACTGCTCAGCAATAACTAAAACATCCCTGTGTTATCAACACTGTTTCCAGCACAAATCCAAAACATAGCCCCGTACTAGCTACTGTGAAGAAAATTAACTCTATCCCAGCCAAAACCAGCACAGGTACTAATGTGGAAGCTCAGAGACTGGAATTTCCCAAATCACAATAATGTTTTATAATTTGGTTTTTTGTTTGCTTTCTTTTAGCTACTTTGCAGAGGGAACTCATATTTGCAAAAGGGGACCTTTTCTGTCAATTCATAAATGCACACCATGTGTGTCAACCATAGCTGGTTGAAATAAATTTCTTGCAAAAATGAGGAATTCAACACGGGCACAGGCAACTCTCCTGCATGAACAACATTTCACATGCTCCACTATCTTAATTTGAGCAAAGCAGAGCAGAGCCATCCCCAGTAAGTGGATGCCTTTGAAAATCAAACCTCTGTTATTTAAAGCTTGACAGTGTCTCAGAAGATAGGATCAGTGCCATGAGTTTCTTTTGAAACTCTCCAAAATCACATGAGAGAGCAGTTTTGGTTTGTGCTCAGCCATGAACCTCAGCGTGGGTGTCCCACCCCCTGTGAGAGGGACACCCCACATTGCATTAGCAGAGGAAGCCCAGGAGAAAGCCCTTGGACCTGTCCCCAAAGCTTCAAACCAAGGACCAACACCTCTAAAAATACTGGGAGTCTTTTGGCCAATTTGGGGACCAGGCTCCTTTGGGAGCTCTGAGCACTTTGTGTATTTGAGGCTGTTGCTTCTTCCTCCACTTTGAGGCAGATGCTGCTCCTCCCAAATCCCATGCTGAGGGGACTACATGCCAGAAGAAGCATGATTTTTTCCTCTTCTCTGTGTCTTTACCGAGAAGGAGACAACTTAGCCTATCATGCTTTCCAAAGATGATATAACGTTACCTCGGGGAGGCTATGCCCCAGGTCCTGTTAGGACTCTGTCATACCGCTTCAGTCTGGAGCACATGCTTGCTCCTTGCTCCATGGTATACATTGAGCTCCTTCCAACAGGAGTTTTACAGCAAGCTCACAGTTGCTTTAAATTAGAAAAGCTGGCAAGTATCCGAGGAAAGGAGTGGGAGCTTATTTAGCTGAGACAGACAGTTACAAAACTCAATACAAGAGCATCAAGCTTCAAATAAGTTTTCACGAAGTACATTATTTGTCATCGCAGCATTTAAATTTGTTTTAAAGGATTTTGAATCACCAACAATTACCTGTTGGCTTGAATTTACAAGTCTTACGACGCTACCCAAAAGAAGAGCATTGCTTTCCCTGAAAAATCTGATGTTATCTACTCGAGCATAAAGGTAAGTTGTAACTGCTTCTGCTTTCCTATTCTGACTTCTCTGAAATGCATTTGAAGAAGGGAATGCAATAGAGAGACCTTTCAGAAAAATGCAGATTTTTGCTGGGATGCATGTGATTCCATTAGAAATCGACTGTAGTATGGCTTCACTGAAATCTGTTTATGTATCTTGTCTTGTAAGAGAAGAGTAATAAACTTGGACATTTATGCACATAACATTACCATCAGAAAGTGACCAGACAGATTTTTTAAAAAAATCAAGGACATAATTTTCTGGTAAAAAAATATTTTTAAATGTCTACTTTTCACAGGGTTTAGGGTGATTTAATTGCCTAAAATCTTTTTAAATATTTCTATTTAGCTTTAATCTTACATTCCATCAACCCAAAACAGAGATTATTGGGTTTTTCCCTCGTGAATGATTCCAACATCGTTCCAAATCTTCACTTTAACCTTTGTTGCTATGGTTTCATAGAAACTTGTTTTGCAAAAAAAATCTGTAAATACCAAATAAATCATTTTGCTTCAGGGTTGTGCTCTTGCAAAGTTAAGCTCCTGCATTTAAGTTATTAAACTCTCACAAATATATCCATTTGTTATTTTGTTGGGATGTTTCTTCCATTTGGCTGGTTTTTTTCAAGATCATTTAACTTTTTGTGCTTCCACTGCTACCGGCAGTATGCTTCGTGCCTATGTGCAGACTGGGGAGAGAATGTGTGTTGTTAAATATAAATGAAATGCTGAGCTTAAGTGATTAAACACAGCCCTGGTCTGGGTAGGTGAGAGTGTAAATGGATTAGCAGTTCCCTGCTGCCTTTTTTCCCCTGGGTCTCCGGTTACCATTACCCAGGCGAGGCTGAGGCAAGGCTTGCCTGCATGCCAGCTGCCCAAAACCTGATACTCACAATGGTGGCTAATTTCTCTAACCCACTCACTTTCAAGGAAATGATGAAGCTTTTCAGGCTGAAGTTTTAGGAAAATATGGGTGTGAGCGCAGCATTACCCACAGCCCTTGGAGCTGTGCAAGCTATGGAAATTTGCTAACACCGACAGCTAGAGAAACAGCAACCTGCTTCAGAAATCACACAAGTACAGTGGTATATAGCATGGTGCATTAAAGAGGCAGAAAATCCCATCGTCCTACAGTGCCTGCTCCCTGTTTTTCCTGGCCTGGGACAACTTCAGCTGTGCTACTGGAGCAGATTTTTCCTGGTGGGAAATGCAGGGCTGTCGGTCCCCCTGATGCTGTGTCCCCATGGGCCACGCTCTGCCTAAGAAACGCATTTACGAGTAGAGAAACACGGAGCAGAGAGGGCAGGGGAAAGAGTGCGGAAAAGCAAAACTGGAAGTGGAGGAGCTGATGTACCTGCCCACTGGCACGGAGGAAATCCTGAAAGCCTGGCTCCCTGTGAAGCTGCCCCTGGGTTAAGTTTTGTGCAGAGTGGGAAGTCCACCATCACCATCCTCACTGAGCTCTGGAAAGGTAGGGACAGGGGCATCTCCACCAGGTGTCACCTGGGCAAGGACTACCTGGCAGGGGGTTGGGAAGTGTATTCCCCTCACTTAGTGGTTGCCTATTCCTTGTCCTTCCTCTACAATACCACGCAGTACCAATCTGACGGGTAGATGAGAGGAGATGGGTGGTGAAGGCTGGTCCCACTCCATACTGCTTAGTGACACAGGAGACAAGATGGTTTCTGAAATGGAGTATCTCAGCTGCAGGGATATTGCCCAGCTGGCTCAGCAGCAATAACAGGGAATAATGCAAACGAAGAACACAGTATTCATATTACTTCATCTCCTCTGTCATCTCCACACTTTAATATTGCACTTATCTATGGTTCAGTCACAGTGGCAAGGCGAGAAGGTGGATGGAAATCCACATATGAGCAGTGTCCTGAGGGCTGGGTTTGAGTATCTGCAGGAGAAGATCCTCTGTCCCATTCACAGTGATAGAGCTGACATATCCTTAATTCTCCATGACATGTCCATTCACAGGTCTGTCCCATGCGCTGGTAAACCTAATTTCCAGGGTTCTTAAACAGATGCCACAGCAACATTACACATACTGTCACTGCATGATCAAACAACATCCGTGATCCCAGAGACACACACTGCAGATGATAAAAGGCCAATTTAGACTGGCCAGAAAAACGTAATCTCACAGGGGAGTGAAAATCCTAAGGCTGCAACCTTTTACACAAATAAGAGGCATTAAAAAAATACAGTGTTTCTGATTCCTAGAGGTTGCTTGTCACATATACAAGACAGGTCAAACTTCACATTATCTGCTGAAGTGGATTCTTTGTTAGTCAAAAGGACAGCAAAGCAATTATGCAATTGCCTTGGCAGAGAAACCTAGAGGCTTTGCAGGCTTGTCTTTGTGATCATACCCGGAAAATAAAGGCTGCAAGTGAGATAATTACTGGCCAGATTTACATTTTAGTTACAGGCATTGGGCTGCAACTGTCAGCAAAAGGTATTCATTTCTGCTCACAGTCTCTCTAAAGTAAGAGGTGTGGATCAGTAGGGTAGTTTCTGTGTTGGGATGAAGAAGAAATCCAGACTACTCCGATTTTGCAATGCTGAAGTAAATTGTTAGGTTCTTCATAAATTAGGATTCAGTTTTCATTTTGGAAAAGCAGTGCGAATTTGTTCCTGGGTGTCTAGCCTGAAGCCTCACCTGATGTCAGATACAGACGAGAAAGCTCAAAGCAATGAAGGCAGAGCTGCAGAGAACCTGACTCAAGTCTTCAAAGACACTTTACGGTTTCACTAAACCTTGGGGTGGGGGAGGATATGACAGTATGATCAAACAGTCTACACATTTCTGTGTGAGGGGTGTGTGTTGGGAAGGGCAGACCTGTTTAGTATAAAGCCAATTCTTATCCCAGAGGATAATGGAGACCATTTTTAAAGGGGAAGAATAGGCTGTGCATAATGGGAAAAAGATCCTGGCAGTGAGAGGTATACGGTTATAAAATAATCCAGAGGGAAAGAGGGGAAAAGTCTCCCTGGCTGGGATGTTTCACTTCGTCTGGGCAAACCCAGAATAAATCTGTGGGAAGCAATCTTTCCTAAGCTGAGATGTGAGAGTCCATATGTTGTGCTGGCTTAAATGTATTGATTGGCTCGTCTTCAGTCTTTCTACTGGATTTGTGGTCCTCATCTGTGTGAGTATCGTGTCCCTCAGACCCAAATGGGGCCTACAGAAGTGGAGGCCAAATCTCAAACAAGATTTAATGGAGATAGTTGACTGTGTTTGGATGCCATTAGGCCACCCATCCTATTTTCAGCTTATGCTCTGCCCTCCCCCTTTGGAGAGACCCCAAACCCCAAATCAGACACCCTGCAACAAACAGGAACATCTGGCAAGAGTCTGAGGTTAAAGCTGGGGAAGGAAGGGAACTGTTCAGTAAGGGGATGGTTTTTTCGGATGTATTGTAATTCATGTGCTCTGTTTTATTTCTCCCAGTTTTTGCTACATTCTTTCAATAGTTATTTTTCTTTCAGGAAAAATGAGAGTGGAGAGGGTATTAATAATGGAGGTGGGACCTGAAATACAGTTTAAAAAATGTGCAATAAAAACAGGGAGTGACGATGCTATAAAAACAAGGAGGGCTCAAAGGGCAGAGCTGAAGAGGTGTGTGTCCAGCCTGCTTGCCCCATCTCTTTCTGCTGGTCCAGCGGGCCTCTTAGCTGGGTCCAGGCCAGCATGGGCATCCCATCACCGCAGCACAGGGGGACCTGATATGTGAGCTGCTGAGAGAGGGACCTCCCTTCTCTTTTTTTACCCTTTGGAAAAAAAACCTCTGAACTTTTTCTGGATTTCTCCAGGAAAACTCTCCCTTTTCTTGGAGGGAGACGCTCCCTGTGCTGGAACACGTGTCTGCTATTCTCGCTAGGAGTTACAACTCAGGACCAAAAGTCTTTTCCCTTTTCAGCAGTCTATAAAAACTTGATGTTATGCCAGCCTTGCTAGCCCTGCACTGATGTTCCTGCACAGCGCCGGTCTGCTGCGCTTTAATGCACCTGGGGACTGAGCCCACCTCCCTGACACATCCCAGAACGCTGCTTTCGAGTCCTTTTTCACTGTCACTAATCAGTGGAAGTGACTCTTTTGGGACGTAACAGAGAAACACCTAGGCTGCTTTTTGCATCCCTTGCTTATTCCAGACACCATGTCGGTATTTTTTTTACAGAGCAATTGGGTCCTTTGAGTCTTTACGAGCTCCAGCTCTGCACAGATATGCTCTGAAGGTTATCTTCCAGAGCCTGTCCTTTTTTGGTCCCAAAACCTGAGAACAGCCTTTGATCACAGCCCTGCTTTAGCAGCTCTCGCAGTCCCACATGTCTTTACTTGTCTCCAGCTTCCCCTCAGTTCCTCCACCCTTTTCCTCTAGGTGATTTCCCAGTGGCTGGAGGAAGACTGAGACTGCTTTGGCCTCTCTTGAGTTACTGCTTCTGTTATTCAGCGTAGACATTCCTGCTAGAAAGTGGCGATACAAGTCTGCAGATGACCTCTGAGCGACAGCTTTGTGGTGGGGCAGCAAGAAATCTTTCCAGAGAGATGTAGTAATTTTTGGGGTGGGAACAAGATGGTCTATGCTCTGGCAAAGCAATTCCCATAAAGGCCTGGAGTCCAGGTCACAGGCCCCACTCCTTTCCGGGAGGAAGGAAATTTTCACTTCTCTCCCCAGTTTGGGTAAAGAGAAAAGAAAGGGAAAAAAGGTCCCTTTCCTGATTCAACTTTGTCATCATCAACTTCATCATGTATCCAAACATCCCTCATGGGAATGCAAAGATCAGGTAACACGGGCAGTCAGGCAGAAGAAAACAGCTGAGGCAGGACAAGCAGGGTCAGTGGTCCTGGCTAGCTGTGAAACGGGTTGTCCTGCTACCTCTCCCCTCCCTCCTGCACGCCCAGAGAGAGCAGGTCCTCTCTGCCCAGGGCTGGCCCCTGGGTCTCAGGAGGGCTCTGCTGCACACCCAGGTCCATGGGTGTGCAGTGGGTATTTTTTGGTTTCTCTAAAGGAGGGGCTGCCTTTCACTGTATTTTAAGCTTTACAGCTGGATTACGATGCTTTACATGGGAATGTGGTTTTGGAGGCTGCATTGGAGGTTGCCTTCAGCTTTGTAAGGAGAATTGAGTTTCCTCTGCACGACGATGGGGCACGCACCTCAGTCCTGATTTTGTAGCCTGCTTCGGGCAGAACTGCGATTCAAATTTTCTGTGCCTGGAATTTCTCAGACAGAAATACGTTTACATTGCACTGCATCGCACCTGAACGGTGCCTCCTGCACTGCCAGGCATCCAACTCGTAGGACCTGTACTGTACAGCCAGTCTGAGAGTATGCACTGCACCTGCCTGGGGTTTCTTGCTCTGACAGATTTGATAGATTATTGTAAAATCTTGGTTAAATGCACATAATCCTCAAATCCACCTGGAGAAAATATCCAGGCAGAAAAAGAGGGCATCTCGGGAACAGGAGTTGTCAGAAACCGCCCAGCATCTCAGTTTCTCCCTTTCTGCAGGCGTGCTCTGTCCTTGCGGACCAGTGCTGCCATCTGAGAGTTTTGATTGCCAAAGGCTGAAAAAAACATCTGACTGGTGTGTGTAAACCATCTGTTTCTGCAGCTCAATGGGGCATGTATTAAAACCGCACAACGAGATCCAGGCCACACTGAAGTCAAAACAAGCCTCGCGGTTCCCTTCGGCGGGGTGGCGTAAGAGGATGCACAGACCGGGCCCGTCATGGGTGCAGCTCCATGGATGCCCAGCGTATATTTGGGTTGCTGCACCTGGCCAAATTTAGCCCCAGCTTTCCTTCCTGCAGATAATGGCTTGTAGCCAGAAGGGTTGTTTTCATACCTCCTGCACGAGGTGAAAGCCCATGTGAAGTGCTTTGACGTGATGTGTCACTTGGCCGTTTCCAACCTGCCTCGGCAATTGGGAAGTTGTATGACCACTGGGGAGACACACCAGGGTTGTAAAACATCTCTGTTCCCTCAAATACCACCATTTTCTGCATCCGAAGGGGTAGCCGGACCGCTTACTGCCATCATTGCTCATGCTTGAGCGACCTCTACAGCGACTCTGGCACGAGGTTTGGATTCCTTGACATTAAGACTTGATGATCCCATAGCAGAAACAGTTTTGCTTGCATGGAAGAACTGCCAAGACACCCTTAAAAGGAAGGCTCTGCCAAGCACACGCTGCTGGAGACGCTCACCACTGCCCCGACCTCCCCAGAAACCATTCTGAGCAAGCCCAGCAGCAGCCATGCACCTCCCCTGCCCCGCCGAGCCCCCGTGCAGAGGGGAAAGGGCCTGATCCTTTCGGACCCCGGGGCCAGAGGCAGGCAGGACCGTGCCCTGGTACCGAATCCCCCCCAGTGTCGGAGCAGCCCCGCCAGCCGCTCTGCTGTACGTGCCTCCTTTCCAGTGTGTTAGCGGAAGCAGATGTTTCTAATTTATCACTAAAAACAAACAACTTAATCCCCCAAATATGCAGCAGTGGGGGGTGAGGAGGGGCCCTTCCACTTAAAGCTGATTTATAAATTGGATAATTAAGGTTAATTTGTCCATGAATGCAGCAAATATGTGTCAGATATCATTACCAGCGCTTCCTCCCTCTAATTTTTGCAAGCCCTAAACATCCAAAGCCTTTTCAACCTGAGGCAACGGGACACGTTCCTGTTCCACTGGCCAAAACTGGCTGGCACTGCTTCCTTTCATCAACAACTCTAATATTTATCTATTTAGTCCTTCAGAACATTATTTATGTGTAACAGACGCCGCAGCCCTCTGCTGCACGGGTGCCAAAGGCAGGCCTCAGCGGCAGCTCCAGGGCAGGCCCCTTCTCGCCTGTGAAGACGGTATTTCACCCCGGCCCCTGAGAGCGAAGGGCAGCGCGCGGCCTGGTGCCCGGACCCCGGGCAGGGCTGTGCCGAGAGCCTCCACAGGAACGGCGGTCGCTTCACCCAACCAAACGGCCGAAGGCGTTGATGGGAAGGGGCCCGAGTCCAAACCCATTCCAGATAAGACTGAGGAAATTATTGGTTTGACCTACGTTGTATGAGAGCTGGAGGCCGCAGCTAACCTCGGAGCACCTGTATTTCAGCACGTGCACATATACCGAGCAGTCCAGCCTACGAACAATATACGCACCCTGCTTCTGCTGACACCTACTTCAGGCCACCAGTTCCTGCTGCTTACAGCTTGTGTTATTATTCATTAAAAAAGGCTCTTCTCCAGGCAGCTTGGCACCTAGCCACAGCACGTCTGCCATGCACAGGCAGCACTGAAGTAACAGCAATGCAGTAGCCTTAAAAAGATCTTAATAGCTCCTGGAGACGCAGCAGCAATGCCAGCCCAGTTCTGCAGAAGGGCAGAATTTGGGGGCTGCCAGAGGAGGTCTCTGCGCCTTGGGCATCTGTGAAAGGTGATGGGAAAAGGCAAGTCCTACCAGCACTAGGACAGCCGAAATGCTTGGGCATCCACAAAACAGAAAGTATCTGGTGCGGGAATGGGAGGGGGTCAGGGTGGGCCTCAGCAGCCCGCGGACCCCTGCCTGCGGGGGTGATGGGATGGGGACACCGGGGCTCAGCAGGGCTGGTCCTGCTGCTGCGGGTCGCTGTGCGGCCAGGAATAGGGTGCTCAGGGAGGCAGGGCTCGTTAGCGTGGTGTTACCTGAACCCCGGGGGTTTACGGGTTTATTGCCTAAGAGGTAAAACAGGAAGAATACTGAGCTTGATCTGCAAACTGCTGTGCAAAACCTAGCCCTGTTTCATAGGAAATGGATGGCTGAACTGATTTCTTCAATTACACCTTTAAAAATAGGGTTCAGTTAGGTGTCCTCTCCTAGTAGCTGCTGCAGTGCTCGCCGTTCCTCGTATGCCCGTGCCCCTGCTGCAGAAAGGGACCCGACAACGCAGGCTGTGCTCCCCCGGGGCTCTCACGCACAAAAATAAGCCCCTGCAACCCCAGGCGCGTGGGTGCACCTACTGCAGCCATGGCATAGCATGCTGCTTTTGGAAGGTTGGGCTTTCAGGTTTAATTGCAGCAGCTGAGCAGGTTGTAAGAAAATGTAAAATAGCCTCGTATGCAGCTTTTTGCTAGGGGCGTGGGAAATCAAATCTTACACAGGAATGGTGATAAGGCTGTGGGTTGCTGTTATGATGACCAGCGCTCCTACCAGGATTGCAAATAACTTCTCATCAAGTGTGAACATCAGGTAGGCTGAAGGAAAGAGTGAGAAGGAGAATAGAAAAACAGAAGAAAAACAGAAGGAAAGTAGGATCACAGTCAACAGCAGCACTAAGAGCAGGAATCAGAGCCCTCAGTGCTCTGTTCCAGCTACTACACTCCCGTCCCTCCCATAGACAATATCCATAAAGCGATCTGGGAAAACAGTGGGTTTGAGAAGAAAACTGAAGACAACTGGAACAACACTGAGCTTGAACAGAGCTGAAACAATTCTATTTTTGGACTAAACAACAACAAAAAAATTTTAACTCAATCCAGACAAGCCTGTATTGCTTAAGCACTTTTAAGCTACATGCAATGAGAGCACCAGCACCAGTTTATTCTGCAAAGCTGCAACCTGCTTTTCAGTTTTGAAGCCTTTTCCCAAATGAAGAAACCATATGCCACTACATTACTCTGTATCAGTGGTGTAGCCCTTTACTTCTTGCAAACTGGACTGCACTGCAAATGGTGATATACACTTTAAATGGCTTCTTCTCTACCTAGTTAAGGAGGTGCCATTCCTCACGCTGTACTCATGAGGGATTGTCAGGTATACCCTTGTGTCAGAAAGCCTCGTACTTGCAGGAAGGAGACTGGTTGCAGCTCATTGCAAGAAAGGAAGATTTCTCTTTGATATTTTCAACAGCTTGGTCTGAAATAGCCTCAGCCTCACTCCAGACCTGATGAAAAGACTGATTAATTTCAAGGAGGAAACCTGTCTCAAATTTCCAGATATGTTTTAAACATGATATTTTGGGACACTGATTTTTGTTTCTGACTGTTTTTTCCAAGGTTGTGGAGAAGAAAGGGCTACAGATTTAACTTATGGGGGATTTGATCTGTTGCAAAAAGGATTATTTTCTTAAACTGTCAAAAAATTAAACATAATGTTTTACTATCATGTTGAAGGTACATGAGCAGCAGACTTTTGATGGGAAAGTGACATAAGCTACTGATAGAAAGTATGCTTTCTAATTCCCAGGGAGTTTATTTTGCCTTCCTACCTCTGGTGAAGTAGCCAATAGTTGAAATAAGTTTTGCTTTTGGCTAAAGACACACCCCACAATGGAAGAGAGAGAATATCCTTGCCTTAGAGCATCTCCAGGCTTCACCCATGTTGCCTGACCTCTAAGAGGCAAGGCAGTTTATTAAAAAATCCTTTCTGACCCTCAAATGGAAGAGCCCACAGCTCCTCAAGTGCAGGCTCAGGACATTTGTATCTGAGCTTAAGATTTGCTTTTGATGGGTTTTAATGGTATGTGGTGTTGATGTTCCTAAACTATATAGCTCAGTGAAGCATTCAAAAACAAATGTTCAGCCTCCATGGGGTATGGTGAAAGGCCTAAGGATAAGCTTTGATGTGGATATAAAGCCATGGTAGCTGTCAGGTCCTGAGTCATCTTCCAGTGGCACCCACATGACCAGGAAGGAAATGTATATGCTTCTGCACATTTTTTGAGCCAGACCTTCAGCTGGTGTAAATTAATTATGCTGCCTTTGCAATCAAAGCAGCAGTACCGATTTATGTCAGCTCAAGATCTGGCCATTCAGATTTCAAGACGGAGAAGTCATATATTACACACTACGGGTTTAAAAAGGAGATTTTCTTTTTATACATTAATGACACATTAAAATTAAAATAAATTACACATTAAAAAGACAGCATTCTTCATTTTTGATGTGCAATTTGAAGCATCAACAGGAATTTGCAGCTCCTGAGTTCTTGTCCGTTATTCACTAGCTCGTATACTAGCTGAGACCATGTGAACGAGTGCCGTTAGCATCTCACCTTAAGCGAGATATCACTGCAGTCCTGATTTGGCTGGCTTGGCAAGTCTGAGCAGGTATGCAGCACGGTTTCCAAGACAGGGGTTGGCCGTATGGGCCATCCACATATGGGCTGCAAAGAAGCTTTGCAACCTGGATCACTCCAGGAAGCAGAACAGGTCTAGCACAGAGCTGTGACCCATGCTATATTCTTTTTGGTTTTTCCCAGAAATAATATATTGTTGCCTAGCTACATGCCATTTATATATATACTGGTGGGACCGTGCATAAAACAGTATTACTCACCAAAAGCTAAATGCGAGATTGAAGTGTGAGGGCCATGCATATGAGCCACTTGTTTAAACATTTTCATTTTCGTTCTTGTCTTTCAAGACAAGACTATCTTGTCTTTCAATTCTTCCCAAGCCCTCCTTATGTATGAACTGAATTTCAAAACCAAAATTGATTCCAGATATCTTAAGTATATTTTTCCAGGCCTGCAATTTAAACAAGTTACAGCAATACTCACCTTCATATAGTTTTTGATCACTATAATATGAATTCTCACTGACAGCAGTGAAGATCACGGGGACCTTTCCTGGTTTCCAAAACCAGCTTTTACTAATTTGGATCCCATTCCAGATTGTCAGAAGGGCTGTGTTTTAAGGAGAATCATTCATCTGATGATCCCTAGTACAGCTGCCCACCACATGTACAGCAGCAGCGTTAGCACTTTTTAATTTTCCCCCACTTTCAGCTTCAGCACTGGAACCCATTACATAGCTGGTGTCTCACAAATGCTGTGTTACTTTGCCCCTTGCCTCAAAAAATGATCTGTAATAGCAGGGTGGCTATTAATAACTAATAGCTAACTAATAGCAGGAATGCACAGAGAGGTGACAGCAGGTAGGATGCCAGCCCTGAGATGGCCACTCAATTTCTTACTCTGCACAGACTATGTGAACTCTGACAAATAATGTCATCCTTGTGCCTTAGGTCCACATCTGTAAAATGAGATATTATTTTTTGGCTTCCATGCCAGATCAGTATAATCAAATGATTGGGTGATCACATGCTACAATAACCAAGAGTTTGTAATTACCTGGGGTAAGGTGAGCAAAATCCCTCTGGATCATAATCATTGAGTCAGCTCCTTGTTCTTGGGGGTAATGGAGGTCAGGTGTGCTGCATGGCGTGGAAAACCCTGAATAATAGAGTGATCACGACACGTACTGCAGAGACAGCTGCTAGCTGATTAGACCTGCTTTGAGCACATGTTGGATGAGATGAACTCCAAAGGTCCCTTCCAACCCAAATTACTCCTGTGATTCTGTTCTAATGCTGCACCTCCACAAATACGTCCTCTTGGAGCACTGGAGACCATGATGCACACCCCTGAGGCAGCGCTACAGGAGATAGCTTGCCTCCATCAGGGACAGACCAACTAAGTCATGATGGACTGAACTGATTCAGGGCAGCTCAATGCCTCCGCCACAAGTATTCGTGGGTCCCTGATCCTAGAAATAGTGTAAGTGCCTTTAGGTAGCATTGTACCTCCATCGAGCCAATCAATGTCACAGTTTATTTCCAGATGACCATCTAAAGGTAATGAAACTTTACTATATTGGGAAATGTGCTCTCTAGTTCACATTTACCTGCCATGTCATCTTACGTTGCCACCGAATCAGTGTTTCAGTCCTTCTGGCCCAGCCTTTACACGCAATGGCGCAACCAAGCCTTGTGGTTCCTGTTGACTCTGTGTATGTTGCATCTCTCCCTAAGTAACTAAACGTGGGCTTTGTAAAAGCCTTGTGAGCGGACATCGGAAATAACAGCTACTGGGATGTATATCTCTGTGATGCCCAAATTTTTTAAAGCTGTGTGTAAAATCAGACAATTTCAAAACAAAGTCTGATGAAGGTAGTTTAATGGACTGTGTCACATCAGACGTAGGGACCTACTTTCTCAGGGTCTCTGAGGTAACCGTACAGCATCATGCCAGCTGAGCAGAGCTCCCAGCCCACGGGCAGCACAACCCAACCAATCTTGTGGGTGGTGTTTGAAAGATAAATGAGAAACATAACCTTTAATTTACATATAAGTGTCTACAATTCTACCAGGAAAAAAAAAAAGAAAAAATATTTTAAAGTTTTTGATGTGGTACATCATGACATAGACAAGTCTCACACATTTCTGCATGCTTTACAGCTTCTGGGGTCCTGGCCAAGCTTCCACTTTCACATTCACAACTGCAATTGCATATGTGACCCTTAGTTTGTGAACTGTTTTCTTAACTCCTATATAAAAGTCTGTGAATGCAAATACAATACTCAGTAAAGCAGCTGATATTTTCAGAGACTACCACTGCCTCCAGTTGTGAGACATGGTTGCATGTGGCCACAGTAAAAAGCAATGCCCCAGGGCTCACAGGGCTTACACAGCCGTGCTGTGGCTGAAACGGGCTGGGGGAGAAATGACACTGTCCATGCCCGGGGGGCTGCAAGTGCGCTGCCCGATGGCTTGTGGCTTCCTCAGGCGAAAGCCAGGTCCCTGGGGCAGAAACCCAGTCGCGCCTGGGGGAAATCAGCTGGCGCTCAAATTAGTGGTGTGTTTCAGATGTCTGTACTGAAAACAACAAGATTTGGTTCTCAGAAGTTAGGTATATATTCTGCTTGTCTCAAAACACTTCACAAAGAAGCAGGTAATAGCTCCCAAGCAGGTTTTGAAGTTTAGCCTCTTGTAATTACGGACAGAAAGCTGGATGGGATCCTGATACACCCCACTCATGGGGCTGCTGTCTGAACCCTGGGTGTGTGCAAGTAGTCCTGTGTGCCCAGCCTTGTTCCCACAAACCAGGTCACAAGGCCTCCACATCCTAAAACCAGATTAAAAGTAAAAAATCCCAGCTATTTTCTAAAAATAGAAAAGTTGAACTGGGAGAGAGGGAGAAAGCATGTGCTTGCTGACAGCTTAGCAGAGAGGGAAGAGGTCTAGCAGGCAGGTGACAACAGGCTCAGCCCTGCGTGGCTGAGCAGGAGCCAGCGCAGGGGAGTTCAGCATCGACCTGTGTAAATAAGGCCTAGGTATAAGACTTGAGCCCACTGCGGAGAAAAGGTGTTTTGGTATCTGAAGAACAATACTTGCACCCACACTACTTTTAAAGTAACAGCTTTCAAACATGAATTTTAATTAAAAAAAAAAAATCGATGCCAATATTTTGAAATTCAAGATATACATATATGGTTTGATAATGCCTCATATTTTGAAAACGTTAGTGGAGAAAGGGAAGGGGAAAACAGCAGGAAGAGCTGAAAAGAGTCAAAATTAATTTATTGCAGATTTAGAGTTTCAGTATTTGACAAAGGAAGTGGATATAAATGGAAACTAAATTGAAACTGAGACTTCTCTCATTCAACACAATATATCACTGCTACTAGTCAGCTACAACTGGGAGAGACAATTTAATTGCCAATAAACAACTTTGAAGTTGTCCATGTGTTTTAGTGTCTTAATAAAGTTGCAAAAAAAAAGAAGCAACACCAAAAGCTGAACCCAAGTCTGAGGTTCAAGAAAAACCTAGATAACACACATATGAAATGTGTAGGGGATTTATTAAGCCCTTTGTCACACAAGGGGAATAGTACACTAGACAAAAGAGATCATTTGATCATTCTTCATTAAAAACTATTATTTCCTTAAGCTAGAAATGCTTATTAAAAGTTTTGAGGGCTTTTTCTTTTATCTTTATGTTTCATAAAGCCCGGAATATTGCATTTACAATATTTTAAAGTTTGATTTTAGACTGTAAGTTTGTTTCCCTTTTTCCCTCTTTTCCAACTGAATACAATGGAATGAATTAGGACTCCGATTTTCTTTCTTGTCTCTCTGCTACTCCTTTTATTACGCCTAAAATATGGGGGTTTTTTCATCCTCTCCATAAAACCTCTGTCCTCATTGTCTGGGAATTGAATGACTATGTTTAAAGTAATGTCTTTATTCTTAAATATTTACAATGAGCAGGGAACTTCTTTTTTGCTGAAACCTTACATTTACTTATTTTAAGCTACATCATTATCTTGCTTTTCATATTCACCTCACTATTTGTTCTACTGAGGACTTGTTCCAAAAGCTATGCTTGTTTTTATGAAGTTTAGTAAGTTTAAGTAGACCAAAGGAAAGAGAGAGAGAAAAAAGAAGCAAACAGATCTTTTGAAGGAGAAAAAAAAAAATCTCTGAAAACCACTCATTTTGCTTGCAGGCAATTCATTGCATTTATGATGTCCGAAATGCTAAACTTCAGCTTGGGTTACATTTCCTGGCTGAGATACCACGATTCTCAGAAAATCGAGGTTTGAAATAGAAAGTCAGCAGTACCCTCATCTGGAACACAAGGAACCTCAGCAGAGGGGACAGAGCTGAGAGCACTGCCACTTGGGAGCTGTGAACTGAAACAGAGAAGCCTGTCATCTTTGTTTTACTTTTAAAATCTGTCAACAAAATAAAAGCTGAAAACACGCATTGTGTTTTCCTTTTGCTGTGCCTGTGCTAGAAGCATTGCTCACATACCCTACCGGTACAGAGCATGACATGCCACAGTTTCTGCGCTCCGATCACTCACTCTTATGTTACTGCTCAAGTATGCGTTCAGAAAAGAGCCAGCAGATATAGTAGTATTATTCTAGTTGTCGAGGTCAAGGACTCCTTTTTTTTCTGGATTCAGCTGAGAGGGAACTCTTTCCTCATAACACCAGACAGGCTTTCTGCTTTGCAGCCTGCTGTCAGTGTGCACCACTGATAAAGAAACATGTGAGGGTATCTTTAAAGGAAATTATTTATCAATCTGAAGCACCAGTGAGTTATGTACCATCTCCAGTGCCAAAGTTCGGGGGCTTTCAGCAAAGCACAATATCTGCATGCACTGCAGTTCAGAGACTCCAGCTGCTGGAAGCTCTTGCAAGCCATGTAAGTAAAGGGCTTTATTTCGCTGAAGCAAACCTTTTATATTCTCTTTCCTCATAAAAACTCTGAGATATTCTCAACATGAGATGAATTTCCTAATACTAGTAATGCTGTTGTCTTGCTGCTGCTTTGAATAATGCGCGTATGTCGGCAAAATAAATAACTAACTTACCTTTCTAGAAATGTTTGCTTGTGAGTAGTGTGAGGAGCAGAATCTGTACACAACTCGGGAAGGCTCTGCTTGCTTTTCTGATCACCAACAATTCCTATTTTCTGTTTGTGATTGGCATGGAGAACTGTCTGATTTCTTCAATTTCTTGTTACTCTGATTTCAAGGACAATGAGAAGCTGGCAGGAAAATGCAAAACCTGTGCAAAGGAAAACAAAGAGCAGAAGGGTAGTTTATAAAGCAGCGGCAGTGAACCCAAAAATGGTGTGTAACCCCCACATCGAACTTCTGGTCTTGTGGGATTTTATATACTTTATAATAAGGTTTAAGAGGTCACAGATTATGTGACTAAGAGGAACATTAAATGACAGAAGAAAAATTTTGGTTGTTTTATAAAATGTGTCTTGATGTTCATGCTCATATTTAAGTTAATCACTTTCTGTATGATTATTTGGAGTTTGTTGCAGGGGATGGATCAACTTTCTCCGAGACTGACAATGTAATTTAAGGTCATGAAATATTTCCTTGTTCTCTATGCAGTTCATGTAGGTATTGGCATTGAAAGGCCTGGCAGACAGGCATTGGAAACCCAAATTTCTCTTGCTATGTGTGAGATCCTCCCTGCCCCTTTGATGGCTGTGCACATGCAGAAAGGGTAATAAGTGAATGGAAACTGGTTGTTGTGCCAGGAAGCTTGATTAGCTCCACTGACCAGGTACAGGTGGTATTAACCTGAGACAGAAATTTAATGTACTTGGGGTTCCCAGTATCTTCCTGTCCAGACAGCCTCTAGCCCCTTTGCATTCCTTGTAACCTTTCCAAAAGTACGTAATCCCTCTGACTTTGCACCTTCTAGTTGGCTCACACTTTTTCCCAGCTCCCAGTAACTTTTAGCAGGTCCTTCCCTCCAGACCCACAGGTCTGCAAGGTGCAAACTCTGCCCTCCAACCCTCACAGTGGAAATCTGGCACATACCCACAGGGCAATACCAACTTTATTTATTGCAGATATGCCACCGCAATTGCCTCTTGCGTCAGGTGCTCAGAGGAACGCAGTCGCTGTCCCAAAGGGCTTGTTACTGCTCCCACCCCTCCTGTTGACCTTCATTTTCATGGCAATGCAAGAGCCACGTGGGGAAAGGGGCACTGTCCATTAAGGGAGATGCCGACGGTTCATTGAAGTCAATGGGAAGGCTCTCCTTGACTTCAGCCAGACGGTCAGACCTGGGTGCCAAAATAGCAAGGAAATCAATAGACATGCAGGGCTGTGGAGCTGCAGCGTGTTGTTCCCGGTAAAGCTGGGGTGTCACCTCCCTGAGTGAGAATGGGGAAAGGCTCTGTAGAAAGAAGGTTGCAGGGTGGAAACAATCATGTTTTGAAGGTTCATTGGCAGAAGCTGCTCAGAGATGTAGGGGGTCAGTGTGAAAGTCAGACTCCTCTGCTGGTGGAGGAAGAAGGTGTTGCTTTTCAAGAGTATTTGGAGAGTGACAAAAAGTTTAATATTCAGTACAGAGACGGGTAAGAGCTGAGGTAGCTCTTTTATTATTTTTTTCTTTGCAACTCAGCTCTCACATACCTAGCTGGTGTAACTGCACCCCAGGGAGAAAACAGCAGTTTGTTATATTTTTGGAATTTATGTATATTCATGTGTTCCATTAGTCTCTTGGCAAACGCATCTTTTGAGCTCTAAAGCTTTCTGAACCTTTCATATAGTCCTTTGCTTTGAAGCAACAGATGTCTGTGATAAGCAGATGGTTATGGCTTTGAATTTGAACATCTTTAAATACTTTAATGTGTATATTTTATGGGGAGGAATGTACTCTGTCTTACTATGCAGAACTGATGCATTAAATGAAAAGTATCCATGTCTGGATGCTTGATGTCACTTCCTAGCTTGCAAACCAATAAACCACATGTTTTTCAGGATTATTTGTTGTGAGATATTTTCACCCCATTACTCAACTTGTGTTTTCAAGTTGCAAACCAACTGCGAAGTGTGCTAGTCTGAGCTCAGTCAAAGCAAACAAGCAACAAAAAGAGTCAAAGGAGCTGCCCCAGTTGTGAATTGCATTCTCATCTAATGTATACTGTGAGCAGGCTGAAATCTCCCTCTTGCAAAATTTCCCAGAGGAAATAATGCAGTGCCTATGGAAATAACTGAGAAAAAAATCTTTTGATCTTTCTTATTCTAAAATTTCATTTTTCAGGAGGTACAGCTATGAAATTCGATGAGCGGGGAATCTAAGAACATAAGATCTTAGACCAGGAATAAATTTGGGAACACAAATGGAAAGAATAAATCTCAAACAAGAATATAGCTCTCATTTTCTTTCAAGGAAAAGAAGCCAGATAAACAGACTTGATCCAAATGTTTTGCTATTGGATATTCATTTACTGCTCTAAAAGTTTTAGTTCTTTTCTCCCTCTCCACCTGACTTTCAGACTTGAAGAGTTTGTTTTTTAAAGAAATCTCTTCAGACAGCCTGTGACATGTGAGAACTGCTTAAACTTGAATTAGTTGATCTTAAGAATGGATTATTGCACAGATTGTCGAAGGCTTTGTTAATTATAATGACATAAGATATGCTATTGCATGGATTCAGGGCTTACACAAGGCACCAGCCTGACTTGAAAGAAGAGAAATGCCTCATTTCAACCAAGCTTTGGAGTTTTTGCTTCCACCTTTAAGAAGGCACGGGGCTGTTGAAGGGTTCATGGTGCTCAAGGGGTGCTAGAAGGGCTCAGCAGTGATGCAGGATATGCTCTTTCCCTCCCTTTTTTCTCTTTCTCCATTCCCTCCGGGAACCTTTTCCTCTCTCACTTCTCCAGGGTAAAGTAACCCCTAATGCCAGGCTGTTCCAGAATACAGGTCTTCCTCTTTTTGCACCTCTCTTTACTCCACAGCACCAGGGCTGGTGTTCAGCCTTCCTGGAGAAGAGAAGGCTTGGGATGGAGAAAGGGCCTGCTGGGGATGGCTTGGGGTGGAGAAAGGGTCTGAAGTCCACTGTTTCGAGTGCAGTGGCTAATCCCCATCTCTGCAGGTACAAGCAAAGTACCTCACATGTAAGCAAAGCATGCAGGGTGCTGACCCTTGTAGTCTATTGCCCAAGGCTAATGGCTACTTTAGTTACTGCCTTGACTAGCTGTGCATTTCCTGGTGGTTTCCTCACCCAGATGTCTTCTGGGACTGGTCATTACCCAAGACCAGTGGACTAATAGAACCATTAGTTTGACCAAAGAGAGCAGTTCCTTCAGTTCCACTTTTAAAGTTTTAAGATCTCTTCTGTATCCTATGCTGTAGGGTTTAAAAGAAAAAAAAAAAAACAAAAAAAGAGACAAGAAAAAAAAGTAAATTCTTGAAGGGTTCTATTTTATAGTCTATTATTTGACAATATGAGGTTTAGAAATCTACATACAAATGAGGAGTTGTGAAAACTTCTGATTGATGGACTGTCTTTCTTTCTGACAATTCCACAATTTAAAGGCTGCAAATGTCCAAATACTTCGAAAACTGCAGGCAGTACTCTGCTACCTACTCTGCAATGTAACTCAGAGAGAGGCTGTCCTAAATAAATCCTTGCAATGATATGAAGAGATTACATTCTGACGCATGCCAGGCTTCTCTTGCATCTATCTCAAGATCTCTCTCTCTGTGGAGCCCGACTATCCATTACTGGTCTGGTGCAACACCTCAGCACGTATGTATTTATTTCTCTGAATACCACCTCTTGGGCTTGCAGATGTGAGGACTGAGACAAGACTCAATGACTGTTGAATTGAGATCATACTGGGAAGTCTGTGAAGATACAGAAAACTGCAGGTAGTTTTCCTGAATTCTGGAAATATGTGTCCATTCACGGTCATCCAGAAATAAACAGGTTCTTTGTAAAGAGGGAAAGAAAACTGCTTTTAATCCTTGCCATGCTGCTGTGTGCCTATAGTCTTCCCATAGGGTCAGAAGCAGAAACAAACCCTCCAAGCCTGACAGAAAGCTCCCAATCTAAATGTTGTACAAGACATTCAGCAAAACAGGCAGCGAAGGACCATAAGTAGCGAAACATCCAGAGGTGACCAGTATGGAGAGCCCAGACCAGTAACCATTACTGCGGTTCCAGTAATGGAAAAGCTCTTGGCAGGCAAGGAAGCAGTGCAGTGGCATCCCAGTTTGCAGATGGAATCTAGTCTGGAAGCTGCTCTAAGCAAGCCACTGCAATGGAGGGTTGCAATGGGAACATGGCCTTTTTGCTTGTAGGAAAATCAGCCTTCTGGAACAGGTACTGTCATCCTTAGTTATCAATAGCTGTTAGCTAATGCAACATATCTTTGAGTGACTGCCCATTTCTGAGGTTCAGTGAAGTAACTAACATGCTTGATATCTTAGATGTAGTTGTGGGGGGGGAAATCTGCTTGTGTTCATATTCCAGAGGGAATTATTTTTGTTATAGTTTTAAGTTTCATCTGTGGCTTTTAAGATGTTTCCCGAAATCTGCAATTATATTCATGTAACATCTGTGTCCATCTTTTTCTAAAATAACAGTGAAGCAGACTACGTGGTAATTAAAACAATTCTTTCTCTGAACTTCATCTCCCTTTTGGTTTATCAGCTGATGCTCTCGCAAGTAGTTTCTGCCTTGAGGGGCTGTTGATAGTTCACTGAGATAGCTCAGTACCTCAGCTACCTTGTCCCTGCAAGGTCCTTGATAACACTGAGAAAAAAATTCAGTGTTCACCACAAATTGACTTTGGCAGTTATCAGTAGTTTAGATCCTTGACAGCACTGAAAGCCTTTACTGGAGCATGTGGGAAAAGGTGACAGCGCAGGGAGTCACAAGAAAGCATTGGGACTGTTTGTTGGGTGCTTTTGTGGCAACGAGGAACCAGATTCAGCATCATGTGGTCTCAAGAACAAGGGCACTGCCAGCACACCCTGATCATTGCCTCAGTGCATGAACAACCTCCCACCTGTCTGCACAGTGTCATTAGCATGTCCCCTGAATCTCCTCCCTCGGAGGAAAAAATCCAGACTAGGGAATCCTGGAGGATTACATAAAATCTTCAGGGTTCAAGAGAGCAACAACACAAGTGTCTAAGCATCCCAAAAAAGCAGAGTAATTCCCAGTTACAAAGCCGAAGATTTGGACACTATGTGACCATGTTGGGTTGACCATACCATGGCTGCTATGTTCTGCTCCTTAAAGAAAATGCTCTGTATTCATGGCCATTCCTTGTTCAGGAAGAAAAACGTTCAGATTCCCTAGTCAGATTGAGCACCAATGGTCATAGAACAAGAGGGTTAGAATCCATATAAACTGAAAATTAAGGTATTTTACCATTTTAATTACTGATAGACATCACATACTCCTAGATGTTTGTAATCTACAAATGGGGAGTCATCCTTCTTTTAGCTATACCTGCTTTTGAACATTATTTAAATTTCTATAGCCCAGGTGGGAATCTGAGAAAAAAACAACTTTTGGAGGGTTCTGCTTGAAGCAAAGTAGTTAAGGCCAAGAAAAGAGGCATAAATGAACACAATACCTGTGGGGTTTGACAGATGACTTAAATACACTGGTTTTTAAGCATAGACATGGACTCATAACGTGAGGGAAAGAGTCATCCTCGTGTTCATCTTCCTGAAGAGAATGATGGCATCAGGCAGAGAGCGTGCAGAGATGCTTGGATGAAGGTATTGCCAAAGACCATCCCAACAGTGCATCTATGCTGTGAATATCACATTTGAAATTATCCAGCAACAGCTATATCATCTTGATTTGCATGCTAATACAAATGATGCAGTAAGGCTCTGGAGAGGATCCACAGTTAACTGGCAATAAAATGTTGGGCTTTTATGAATCACTGAAATTTCAAAATTCTCAGGGGTGTATTTCTCTAACTTTGCACCTTGGCTCTTAAATGAAGAAACATCCCGTTGTGGCCACATCTATGATATCACCTCTTCAAGGAGAAAAGGATGTCACACTGGTTATTTCTATCTGAAAACAGCAGGTGCAGAAACAGAATTTTGGACATTTTTCATACACATGAGCTATGACAAAAGCTTGCTCATTATCAGCCTTCTGGTTGAGAATAAGCCTACGTTATGGTTGAGAATAAGCTATGTTTAAGGGCCTACAGAGCACTAGACCCTGCTCCAGAATAAATCAGTTCAGGGAGAAATACCAAATGCCTTTTCATGAGATGAATGCTGTTTCCAAGACAATCGCATGATAGAAAGTCTTTGAGCTACATGGTCATTTGCAAAGTGTGAAAGGACAAGGACCCTGGCTTCATTTTATCTTGCAGGCAAGGAAGGAACGTGAAGGTCCAGAGAGGCACTTCTGCACATGGGGTGGTGGTGACTGGTGATCGCCCTCCTTATGGCAGATAAAGCCATATGTGGGTCTTTTGACATCTTTGTCCCCCTCGGTGTGGCCCTTTCTCACTCTGGTTTTTTCCCACAGAAAGAATTAAAAAACATCCTCCAGCATCTCCTCACTAACATGGAATTTTTCAGTGTAGGATTATAGAAATCATATTTTGCTAATATTTATGGAAGTTCTGACCACACTTCTGTGGTCAGGGCTGTGTGCATATTTGTTCATATTAATTTCACTGTAATGCTAGCTTGTTGCCCCTTGTTGCAATGAGGTCTTAAGTTTTCCCTGTTGGCCTGAGGTAGTATTTTCCAGATTATGGGTTTATTTTCCCTAAACTGACAGTGTGTTACATGTTGTAGCACTGTATCTCTTTGCTATGTCTTGAGGGCTCAGCTTTCATGCAGGTGCCTAATGCTGTTCTTGAAGTTCATGCTCTAATGCAGACAGGGTGGTTGGCTAATTTCTACTTCAGATGGCTTCTACCATCTTTCCTTCATTGCTGCCAGTGTTTTCTCTTGCCTCCCTGGGGACACCAGATGCATTTAATGAGTCCAGTTCCAGCTTCCAAGCTGAAACAGATCATGGACAGCAGCCATGTGTTGTTCAGATGTTTGCATGGGAGGGAGAGATCTTTTTCCTTTTTCTCTTGCTGAACCAATTCACTCAATAAGAACTTGGTTTAGATCATGTTGGCATTGCTTTTAGCTAACTCCAACCTCTTCTAACTTTCTCCTGAATTCCAAGCTTTTATTATATCCTAAAAGAATATGAAAGAAAGGCAATGTCTTGTCTTAAAAGAAAACTGGTGCATGGGACAGCATACCTTGCTCCCAGCTTAAATGATAGGACAAGAAAAGCATTTAAACCTAAAAGTCACAGGCTGTAGCTGATGAAAGATAAGACATGCTTCTCCCCAATGTTGCGTAAGTAGATATAAGGTATAATGTACTGCAACATCACAGCGGGTCTCCCAAATTGAAAACAAGGAGGAATAAAAGACTACCATACCTTGGCTCTTAAATCCCTGAATGTGTTGTCTGTGTTGATTAGTTACTTTGATTTGTGCTTCCCTGCACAGCTCATTTTTCCCCTTAATAAGAGTTCAGCTTGTAAATTGTCACTTGGATTGATAGTATTTGCACCAAACAGTGTAATTAGGCTGGAGTGACGGAATATATTACATTGTTTGTTTTCCATTATGTTTATTCCAGATGGTTTTTGTCACTGACTCTTTTTCTGAGCTGGGCTGTTAATAAACATAGGATAAATCTAATGAATAAATTTGCTGTGCTCAGTATAGATCTGTGGCGGTGGCTGAGATGGGGTTATGCCACTGAGTAATGGGCTCTCATTAGAACTACAGAAATGTTAATTCTCACTCACATATGTGAGGGAAACAGAGCCCATGGATAGTGAGTGGTTGAAGAAGATACTTTTGTTGGGTTTTTTCCTTTAAAAGACATCTGTTTAAAAATCAAACTGAGGTTATGATGAGTTCACAGTTGTGGTGCTTCATTGCTTCTTTAGACAAGGGAAGTGTTTTACAGTAAAGCTACAGAGTGGGTAGCTGGGTTCAAGCCTTTCATTGCTGGAAAGCTCCTCTGTACGCTTGAGCAAGATGTTTCGGTTTTGAAACAAACACTTTGTCTCGGTTTCTGAACAAACACTTCTTTTCTTCTCCATTTTAACTGTCTTGTCTCTTCAAAAAGAAGTTTTACAAAGGTCCTGCCTAGGCTGGAGATGCAAAAACGATTTTAGAAAGAGAACTGGAACATTTTGGAGAAAAGAACCCTATACGGGATGGAGACACAATGTGGACGTCTACACGGCACCAGGACTGTCTTCATCTGCTCGCTTGCCAAAGTGATGTTGACTGGAGAAAACTGAAAGCCAACTAAATGACATGACAGCAGACCTTGGAAAAGTCATATTGCTTAAGGAGTTTTCCAGTACTGGCTTCTTAGTTTTTCCATCAGAAAGGAACATAAGAAAGCCCAGGATGAAACACAACATGGTCTATCCTGCTATCTTTCAAAAGCTTTAAAAGTTGCATTAGAAGAGGTGATCGTGGTTGCTCAGCAGTAGGATCCTAGAGCCCTGGTTAAAGAGCACATTTTTTTAGAAGATCAGCCAAAAGCAGATTGTAGCAAAGAAATGCTGTTCCTACTAATGTTTCCCACTTTCTCTGAATTCTTCCAGGAAGCACATAAGTGGGGACAAATACTCACATTTGTCAGTATGAGTAGCTTCTTGCATTTCTGTTAACTGCTTAGCTCTGCTCTGAGCAACTAAACCCGTGTCTCTGTCTCATTAAGGTAATGCAAGGCAATGCTTCTCCAAGTGAAAAACCAAGCTGTGAACACAAGACTGTTGATTTGCCAAGGTTAGGAAGAAGAAATTGTCCACCTGGGCTCACACAGGCCTGCTAGCAGCAGGCTGGGGAGCCTCGTCAGGGCTGTGAGCTGGGCAGCAGTGGGTCTCAGCCACGGTGGATTTGAGCATCTTGCCCTCTGCCAGCCTGGCTACAGTCCCCTCCGGCCCTTGCCTGTTGCAGTGGTGTCACCAGTTTGAAGGGGAGAAGGGAAGAGCATTTCCCCTTATGAAATGGCAGAGCATCCTCCTCTATGTGTTATTTCCAGCCACGTCCTGGAACTGGTAGTGAAGGATCTTCCCCTTCAGCCTGGCATTACTTTTAAACCAGGGAGCCAGGCTCACAAAGACGGCACAATGGCTGGCATTAGCAACCATACCATATATTAGCAACTATACCGTGCACCTCTTACATGCCCTTTTCAGAGCTATGACAGATAAGCTGCAGCTGGAGATGTAAGAGTAAACACTTCTGTTGGCTGGCATTTCTGAAGGTTTCTTGGAACAGGAGTGGACAAGGAAGGGGGAAGAGAAGCAAGATGTGTGGGAGCAATAGTTCAAGAAGCCCCCAAAGGAACGGTGAGCTGAGAAAGGCAGGGAGGGCACAGCTGTTTTGGTCACTGAGGTATAAAGAAAATGAAGATACAGCCCGTACCCGCGGCACTGAGTGTCCCGCCTGGCCAGGCTGCAAGGCATGAAAGCGTTAACCCTTCTGGAATCAGTACAGGACATTCCAGCACTTGAATTCACACAGTAAAAATAAACCTCGTGCAAGGCGTGTTGCCTGTGGGGTTTATGCTCTGCTTTTTGATTCAATCATTTAGGAATGCAAAGCCCTTCTACCAGGTCTGGGCTCTATCAGTGCCTTTGCTTTGCCATCACCAGACTGTCACCAAAGGTGGAGCAGATCTGTGGCAACGAAGTTACAAAGGTCCATGTCTGCCTGCAGACACTCAGTCATGCTATTTCTATAGGGTCTGATTAATCTCTGGACTGTACTGTAGCATCATTTTTTAAAGACTGAGGACAAAATGCTTTCATTCCTGTGTGTCGTACCCACCATGCTCTTTCTAGGCACCACTGCATGTCCACTTACATGGCAGGGCAATGGTGAGTATGTCCCACAGAGGCTGAGGTTTTGCTGGGAAATAAGATAAAAGAACAGCCTGCACATCAAATTCCTGTGTATTTAGTTGGTGGGGTAGAAGGACAGTTTAGTTGTCCCAGCCAGTTCAGTCTGTATGCAGTGTCAGACTAAAGCGCATCAAGGTGCAAGCTGGATGACAGCACTCCCAGGCAGGCAGCCACTCTGGGGTTTTTTTCCTGTATTGGCTAGAATAGGACTGGCCTTTGTATTTTTGAATAACCATAGTTCCTACTTCTGCCACAGAAATCTTTGTTTACCCCAGTTCCTGGTGCTTGGAGGCCTCCGGTGGGAGTTTCTGCTCATTTCACATCTTTCTCTATCACCCTCCTTACTTTCCAGCTGACCACGATGAGAGACTCCCGCATCAGTTCCCGCATGCCCAGGCAGTCCTTTGGGTGGCAAGTGGCTCCCGATTTCAGCATCACACTTCTTCTGCTCCCCAGAGCCACCAGCTCCAACTGCCAAAATGTTTTTCCTTAATCTCTGTTTTTTTGCCTGTTCTTCCTGGCTCCTCTCAGCTCTCTCTTACCCCCTTCTCTCCATGCTCTCACACCTAGGATTGCCTCTGTATTTTCAGTACTGCCGTTTTGCTTGGATTTTCATAGAATACAGGATCCTTGAGGCTGGCAGTACTTTGCAATTCCTCCATTTGTATACTGAGAGGTGGTCTGCTAACAAGGCATATGGGAAAAACATGGTGGTGTTATTTTTCCTCCTATTAATACATGGAGAACATGCAGTCAGCAGGATATTCTCATTGATTTATTTATGAGTAGTTCCTTCAAGGGAGTGGAAGAGAGAGTAGAGGAACATTGGACCAATTTCTATTTGGTTACTCATTGGAAAACTGGAAATAACCACGATGTAGTCCGATTACTTTCCCTGGATTTACACCAGTGCCAATGAGAACATAATTTAGTCCACTGATTTTACATCACATCCCAGTGGACATGGACAATTCATGCAGTGTGTTAAAACCTATCTGAATGCTTATTAAGAGCCCAATAATAATGTTACTTACTGAGGATTATTTAAAATGCAAAATTATTTCTTCCTTCATGACTTCTACTTCTATCTCTTTTGGTCTTCTGCTATTGTCACCACGGTTGCTGAGGTGACATAACCTTGGCCATAAAAATGAACAGCAATTGCAAAGTCTTTAGTGAACTTTGTGAAGTATTCAGCACTTCTCATTTTATTTGTCATAGTATTTTGTTGTCAGCTGAGATTTTCTTAGTCTTGTCTTTTTAACCCTAAATACACTACTACGTTTGGAAATATTTCATGTAGAGTTTTGAAAGAAAAAGAATCCATAACATCCAACAATTATGTCATGAACTAAAATTTATTTTATCTCCTCTATGAAAAGGATATCCGCAAAATTTTACCCTAAGAAATGTTGATAATAATTCTTTGATCTCTGCATTGACCTTGTTAATACCATTCAGTGTGGCATTCAACAACTGTTAATGAAAACTGTTTTACTTAAAGATCAGTTGCATAGCAACTTTTGCAGCAAACTCAAATAGAAATATGTTCTAGGTCTATTATTAGGCCCTATCCAATTCTACTCATGCCATTAAAGATGCTTCAGAAAATACTGCACGCCTGAGCCAAGTCAGCCTCTCTGCTTATAGCTTGCAGAATCCCATAAACCCAGTGCACGTCTGACTTGATTCACATCACTACTCCCACACATTGATGCGTTGCAACAAGTGCAACATACTTGAAGTTGACAACCCTTTGACCAAAAAAAAATGAGAAGGAGGGAAAAAATGCCTGTACTTTCAGTCAGAGGAGTAGAAAGCAGGAGAATGACATCAGCACAGGAATCCTCCGCAGCACTGGAGGCAACAGGAGCGCACCTTGCATTGAAAATTTCTTCAGCCTTTTCCATTTATTTTCATTTCTGTGGCATGCTAATGTGTTAGCTTTACAGTGTAGCATGCTGCCAGAGCATTGCAACAATTACGCTCAATGCCAGATGCTAAAAAAGCTTCTTGAAATATTACTAAATAAGGTATTGTGCACATCCTACATGGGGAAAATAAGTAAATTCCCTGAGCAGTAAGATTAAGGGAATCTCTTCAGTCTATTAGCTATTTGTCAAATGCTTGTACTTCTTTACGGTGTTTTTCTTCCCTTTCATTTAATTCTCCAACTTTCAATCTCAGCTTGATCATTCTTCTTGCAAACAAAAATAATCTCTAATTTGCTATTGCTTTATTACGGTTTGAGATTCATGTTGATCCATTTAGAGGAGTAACAGCATACCAAAATTTCAGTATCTAGAAAAAAACAGTATCAGAAGGCTAATTATTTGGAGCAAAATGATGCTAAGGGCTAAAAGTTAATTCTGTTGCTGGGCATATTACTATATTTCCTATATAAAGGGTTTGTTTTCAGGATCAGAAAACACTTTCTGCAGGTTGCCATGATAGGTAACTCTGCCTCACACAGTCTCTGGGCAGGAGGGGAGCACTGTACTCGCCTAGTGAACTTGGGCAAGCCCTGGCTGAGACAGGACAAGTCATGGGTTCCAAAATATCATGATCATGACGCTAGCATCCAAAGCTAGAAACCGAGACTGTTTTCCATAGCAGCATATTCAGCACTAGCGATAACTAAACAGCAGCACACCCACATCAGCCGGGCTCACCGCCCGCTCCTGGAACTGTGCGATACCCCTCGGTGTGGCAGCAGCCTGTTCTTGTTCATCACCTTCCTCCCGCCCCATCTCCTCTATCACACCAGGCTACTGCAGAAGACTCAAGGGCCTTCTCACCACCCAGCTGGTGTATGAACACTGCAGGGCTGGCCTTGCTCAGGTTTGCAGGTTTTACAGCACGTGCTGGGTCTGCTCATCCTGTGCATACACAGCAGGCACATCGCTACCGGGGACGGGTGCTGCCATACAGCCTCTCCTCTGCGGAGGGTAATGCATTGCAGCTGGTGAGGCACAGGCACAGGGGCACCACAGCCGTAGTAGAACAAGGAAACAAGATTATAAAATATCTCACTGAATTTCTGGTCCATGTGAAGGACTCCTGGTTGCTCCTGGGGCTGCACAGTGCTTGCTGTCACTTGGCCGTGGCATGGCTTCAGAGAGAGTAGCGGATACTCAGTGTTGAACCTGAACTCAACCTTTGTATAAACCATTTTCTACACATCTTCTATCTACCGCATTAGCTCTCCCACAGGCTGCCAAGATCACTTTATTTGCTGTTTCAAATCTTAAATGGAAACTGAAAAGTCTCCAACATCATCACTAAAATGTGCAGTGGGGACAAGCGGAAAACCTAAATTTATCACTGGAAAAACAAAGCCCATACTCTTGTGAGTGGTTGGAAATCAGTTTGGCACTGCAGTTACAGCACTTCAGTGTCTTATTTTTGTTATGAAAATTGTTTTTCTCAGTTTTCTTCAAGGCCAATCAGTAATCATTTGTTTTGTTGGGTGTGTTTTGCTCTAACAGTTTTCATGTCTCTCTCATTCACAGTCTGATTCCTCAGTTTGCTAAAGGACAGATGATAAAACTCAGTTTCAGATAAACCAAAAATTACATTTATGCCATTAATACCCTCTGTGATTATGGGAAGACATACAGTCAGTCTCTTTTCATTGGCAGTGAAATCAGCGTATAAAGCATGCTTGAATATCATTGTTCATTGTTGCAATATTGTTTTCTCAGGGACATCATGCCAAATTCTCTTTTTCCAGTACTGTCCTTATCTGAACCTTTAAACCCTTTCTTCCTAAATGATGAAAAGTAGTTCCTGGTATGCACTGTAAAATCCTCTGGCTCTCCTTAGGGTATTCATATCCACTACACTCAATAAAGATAAGAGAAAAAAGAAATATGTCATCACGTGACCACAGCAGTCATAGCAATTGCTGCGGCGAGATTTTCCCACTCACTAATAATTTACAATGGATTCCCTATTCTTTTCTAATAGCGTTCAGAAATGTCTTTGTTTATGGTCTGTCAATATCACATGCCATTATAATCAGATTGCATATTTCAGTGGTAAAATCACCAAGGATCTTGATCCTGAGGATGTACAAGAGACTTTACTTTTCACAGCAGCTGCAAAGCACTCCAAGTTAACTAGCAGTTTTAACTACAAATAAGCAACCAAACCAGAGACTGCACCAAAGCTTCAGATTCAAACTGAAAGCTGCCCTCAGCTGGAGGGAAGCTGGGCTGTGGGTGGGGGTCAGGCCATGCAAGCCACCATCCGTCAGGCTGTTGCTTTAACTCAGAGGGGTTTTGGAGAGCAGCAGGCAGAAGGTTTTCACTCGCCATGAAATTTCCATAATTAATTATACTGCAAACAGAACCAAAAAAAGTTAGTCATTTTCTTTCAGTGGTTTTCCTTTCTTTCAGTAGTGTTCAGCAATATTTTAAATTTATCCATACTCCATCACCTTATTATAACCATCACAGCGGCACAACAATAGCTGGCTGGTGCAGGACGGACAGTCCAGGAGACCTCTTCCTTACAAGTACCTTTCGGAATTCATTAGTATTTTTCTTCTCTCCATTTGTGCTTACGAGTATTAATTAACTCCTCTGGCACCACTGCAAGGCAGGAAATCATTGCCCTTCATACGGAAATAGAGAAATTAAGCGGATTATGTGATTTGCCCAAAGCTACAAAGAGAATCATTATCAGGATCAAGATGAGAACTGATGATTTTTCTTAGTGCCTGGTCCTGTAATGCAATTAGCAGAGCAACCTCCGTTCCCCTCATCTTCTGCTGTTATCATCCACCTGAGAATGGCACTGACTTTGGCAGTGCTTACTATTTGAAGTTGAATTTTGCTGCTAAGGTTAATTTCCACTCAATAGGATGACTCCTACCGATACATTTTTGCATTTAAGGGAAACATTAAAATATGCCTTTGATTAAAAGCGAGGTAAGAATCCCCTTTGACTGCAGCGTGACCCCAGCACTTGGTAATTTTTCAGGAACAAGCTGATGCCTATAACGGCATTTTTTATGCCATCTAGTGGTCATGGAAAATCAAACGCCAAGCTCAAACCCAGCGTTCCACCCAGCAAAGGTGGCACAGCAAATCTAGCTCCTGCTCTGACGATCCCTGCCGCGATTAGGGTTGCTTGTGCCTCCTTTTCTTTTGCTGCTACTGTTGTCAGTCTTTCGCTTGGATGGCTGCAAGCTGTGCTGCTAAAACTCTGGAAAGCTGCAGTAAGAAGTGGCCTGAAAACAGAGTTAAGTAAATGGATACTCTCAAGAGTGCTCTCAACTTACATAAATGCCATGTTTCCGTGGAATAGGGAATGTGGTTTCTTCACTGCTTGGAGAGTGCGAAGGAAACTGTGGGGACAGATTAAAAAAACTATAAATAAAGTAGTTTATATACACAAAAGATTAGTCATTTGTTTCCCGAGGAGATGGACACAACCAGGTACCTTGGAGAACAGGGATGACCCCAGTGGCTCAGATTTCCTTCTTACTCTCATGAGAAACAAATGGGCACAGAAACCTCTGTTTTCTGCAGACAGACCCATGAATTAATGATTTCTTCCCGTCGTACCTTAACGCTGTGCAGAGCCGTGGCAGGCTCTGCCCCGCGACCTGACGTACTGGCTGAGCGAGAGTGGCGCTGGCTGCTCCGCTGGGCTGCCCCTGGTCCCCGCGGGGAGGACAAGCAATGCAGGACCTCGCGGAGGGGGCTTGGGCTTGGGCTTGGGGTTATTTTCAGCCACTTTTTGGTTCACTTCTCGAAAACGCAGATAAGGACTTACTTCTGCATGTAACCATGATCTCTAAAAGTGCAATCAAAAGAAATACTCCCCTAGCAAAGGCAGTAAGGAAGGGCTGCATTATGTATGTTTAATTAAAAACTCGCTTGGAGAGTTAAGGAAAGCCAGACAGCACCATCAGCTACAGTGACATTTTGCCTACTTTTCAATGGAAACAGCATTACCTACCTTCTTTAATAATAAGCAACCATTGAACAACAAGGAGAAACCATAAATTTAGTGTGCTTGAAAATAGGTTAGCTCAACAGCTTAAGGTCATGGCCACATAGATATATTTGTAAGGTGCTTTTAAGCTAATACATTTTAACTGAGAATTGTCACAAGAACAAATACGATGGTTCCTAATGCAGATAGGGTTTAAGCCATGAAAAGCATGTTAATTTGTCGCAGTTGACTTTAGTGTTACAATGAAAGTTTAATACCATCTGCTATGATAGTTTTGGCCAAGTGAAGCTAGCAGCTCACCAGACTTGGTCAACATTGTGTCATACTTTGTCTGTACACACATTAACACATTTGGTAAAAACATAACAGCTTGATGAGAAAAGCTTCCTTGTTTGGATTGGATTGCCTTTGACAATCCTTTGTCAACCCCACAGCCCTAGCTCAAGTTAATGCCAAGACCTCGGGAAGTGAGCAGCCCAAAGCAGTTGAGTCCCCTGACACTTTCCAAAACTCCTCGCCCATAGGTTGCCCTTCACGTCCTCGGCAGTAGGTCAGGTTTCTGCTCCCACCCCAGGGCAGGACAGCTGCGGACAGTCGGCCTCCTCCAGATCCAGCTGTGCCAACCCAAGCTTGTCACCCGTGCTCCTGCTGCCCCCTGGCCAGTTAGAGCTCCCTACTCCTTGTCAGACACAACGAACCAGAGCAAAGAAGAGCTCTCTTATTCCCACTGTACAGGCCAACCTGGTTCATTTTGACTGAACGAGGCCAGGAGAGACACTTTGGAGCACCCCGCAGAGCTGGTGCTGCGCCGAGGAGGCCAGTGTGGGCAGGCAGGCAGTGACCTCTCCAGCCGTCACCACCTGAGATGCGTGTCTGCACCCTGCTTGAGCCAAAGAGGAGGTGAGATGGCTCTGCCAGCAGAGCTGCGAGGGCAGCAACCTCCAGCGGTGTGGCTTGTAATCTTCATCTGGCACAGCTCTCTACAAAATGAACATCTGTCCACAGCCTGAAGATATGTTTCAAAGCTGATTTAATTAGACCAGTGCAAGCACCCATCTGGACACTTTTAGCACTTTGGCTCCTGTTCACCTAGCAAACAACGGTGCTGGATAAAAATTGTTTTCACCTGGCCCAGTTGCAAAGCAGCCAGAAGGAAAGGAGGATGTATCAGCCACACTAGCATCTTAAACTTTTGACAAATAAGTCTGGTGAATCCTGATGAGGTGTTTTATGAAGTTGCCACCTGCTCAGATCTCCTGCGCAAGGTGGCCACAGCCGCAGAAAGGGCAGTGGGAGGAACATGTGCCTGTGGCTGTGAAAGCCCAGTGTCTCAGCTGAAAGAGCCGATTTCAGTGGGTCCAATGAGTGTAGGAATGGTTTATACTGCACTATGCTCTGGTCCGCCATTTACTACCTGGGAACCCTTCCCTCTCTTACCCACCTGGCTCTTATGTTCCCCTACACAATGGTACTGGATAGCAACGCATGCAAATGCTCCCCGTATGATTTAATGCAGTATCGGATGGGTTAAACAGCCTGTGGAAGTGGCTGATCTACAAAGAAAGGGAGCCCCAGCAGAAGAGCAGTAACAAACTGCAGAGGGATAGTTACATTTTAAATTGGTACATACATTTCTGCAGCAAGAGTCTGACTATATCCTTAGTTTATATGGCTCTTTATTCCAGCTTAGGCCAAATAAAAATAAATTGGTTGATTCTAGATCAATTAAGGCATCCACTGAGGATCTGGCATTTATTTAACTAAATTATTTGAAGATAAACCAATGCAAATTTGTGCATAAATGTTAGAAAAACATATCATACAGATTAAAAGAAAAAAAATCATCTATGACAACTGAAAGCACCATCATTTTTTCAGCACCATTTGGAGGCTGCAGATAACACAGGTCTCGACTAGATTTCTTCTAAACTCTTAATAAAAACTTATAATTTAAATTACTTTTCATCTACCTCATGCTTACTATCCATTGTTAAAATCCTTTTTAAGAAAAACAATTGGTATTTTAACTAGTTACAGATAGTGGAGATAAAATTGCTCTTTACAAATCTGTGTTTAAAATAGGATTTTCAGGGACAGTACTATTTATGTTTGCTAATGTTATCCAGGCTGTCTATGTGTAAACAGGAGTCAAAGGTTTACAAGTTTTAGCCTGCGGTAAATCAGAAGGCTGGGGGAAGACCGTGAGCGTTAAAACCCCCTGATATGCTGGAGTTGCTTTATCCTACACAGACAGGCCACAGCAATGGGCAAGCAATGAGCACAAGGGAGCAGATGCCCTTGACACAATTTCTGTTCTCTTTATGGAGAGTTATTATTGGTAACTTGTCAAACGGTCAAGTTGGACTTCATGTTCCCCTGGCCTGTTCCTGGTATTCGGACTAGACCAGGATGGTAAATAGGGATGTACATAGGCAGACAGGGAGATCTCAGGGTCCCTGAGCTGTACAAGTTCATGGGCAAGAGGGACGCTGAACAAAGTCTCCATCTGGCCTCTCCTCACTGTGGGTTTTAGCTGCTCCCCTTTGCTTCGCACAACCTCTTGCTTTATTCTCTGGCTACATTCATTTTTCCCTCAGCGATACCAAAATGAAGCTGTGCAAAACCCAGAAGCTACCAACCATCAGTCATTTTGAAACGGCAGCAGCATTGTTTCCATGCGCTCGCTACAGGCAGCAGGTCTCAGCTGCCCGTCCGCCTCCAGGTCTTTGTGCTTTCGGGCACAGAAGGAGTTGCAGACGGCCTGGCTCCCCCCGGGCCTCACTGTGGCACCCGCCAACAGGGCAGAAACAGGAAAGGTTTAAAAAATTGTAGAGAAAAGCAACCCCACAGCTTGCAGATGAAACTCCAAAACAGAACAACCTCTTCGCTTAACGGGATCCTAGTTTTTGGACCCACTACTCCAAACCCTCTACTTTTGCTCATAGGCGGTGAGTCATGATTGCCCTTTCTCCACAGTCGACGGCCTCTGGAGAGGAGGCTGTTTTGGCTGTGATTACTTCTGCACAAGTGGTACCACCTGCACAGCACCTCTATTTCCAGGGTTCGAAAGAGAGGACTAGTCTTCAAAAGTCCGCAAAGAAGGGGAGGGCAGCAGCAGTGCATGGGGGCTCGGGGCTATACCCTACCCCCCGCGACCTTCCAACAGGTCCCTCTTCTGTAACTACTGGCATACTGCATCCCTGTCGTGGTTTGAAGATAGACCTCAAACAGGGAGAAGTGACTATGCTATCTGGGCTCACCGCAGCTTGAACATTCGCTACAACAAACAGTTTACTTCGGCCAGACTTCTGGCAGGAAAAACAAGTTCCACATCTGAGATTCCCATTTAAGGACTTTTCCCAGCCATCTTTCAACTCGGCCAGCTGTAGCATCGCACAGCAGGGACAAGCCTTCGCTCTGCCACCACGCTGCTCTCCAGACAGGCCCCCCTTTCTCTCTGTCCCGTGTGGTCACGGTGGCAATCTGGAGGGACATACAGAGGCACATCAGGATGGCCTTGGCAGACCCTGGGCTTCGCATGCTGCTGCATCTCTCCTTCCCCCTCACCTCCAGCCTCAGTGTCTGGCAATTAAAGAGAAAAGCCAGAGGAATCCACATCCCAGTAGACAGGGAACAAAGGGGAAAAGGGTCTTTTCCCCATATGCCTGTGGGGAGCAGGGCGGATTTTGACCTTTGGGCTCCTGATGCTGGGAGGAGAGCTCAACAGTGTCAGGAGCCCAGCAAGGAAAGCGGAGCTCTGTGCTGGCAGGCACAGGAGAAGGAGAGCCATCCCGGCAGGGAATGGAAAATGTCATCACCCCGTAACTTAGCCAGCGTTGTGGCTGTGAGGACACGTGGTCATCAGTGACACTGCTGTGTTCAGCTGGCTACTCCTGGAGAGCAAAGCAAGAGTCTGTATAATCTGACATTCTGTGGCTAAAACAGATAAATAAACAAACTTGATTTTGAATAATAATAAGACACATCTGTATTAAGAAGCCATGATTGTTTTGTTAAAAGTTTGTCAACGAAAGCAGTATTTTACAGAGTATCTGGAAGACTGTCCTTTCAGCTGTCTGTAGTAAACACATGAGAGTTTATGCAGCTTTGATGAATTCAAAGGGGTTTTTTCTTTCTATAAGAGCCACCAATGTCTCCTGGAAAACATTATATTTACTTTTTACTACTTTTCTTGGCTACTTTTAAGTCTAGCTTTTAACTCTAGCTTTTACTACTTTTAAGTCTAGCAGAATGACGATCACTACAGTGGGGAGATTCTGTCCCATGTTGTACGTCTTTGGCAGAGACCAGATAACACAATCTATCTCAGGCAGCTGCATTTTTACAGCTGTACTTCTCCATTTTTGTTAGAGATGATGGATTTACGCTGATCTGAGGACATAACCTGAAAGCAGTGAAGCTGCTAGACCTACTGATCTTGTATGTCTTTCAGAATCTTGCTTACTAATGTTAATACATTAGAGGAAAAGAGCAGATGGCTCTTACAATTTAGCAGACGATGTAATGACCAGAATTTGTAATTGTAAATTAAAAATGTTCAACATGGAAATATTTGTTGCAATCATAAGGAGTCCAAAGTTTCAAATTTTCTGAGAAAGAACGAACTAAGGAGTAGATTGATCACTGTCTCTTATAATGCTAGAAATAGAGGAATCAAATGAAATTATCAGTTAAAAAGATTTAAGGGAGACAAAAAGGTTTAAGGGAGACAAATATGCTCTGTGCATAATTAATCCAATAAATGTACCTACGAGGAAAGTTGTGGAAAGCCAGAGTTTAAACTCTTTCCAAGTTCATGCATAAGGAGTCCAGCAAGGCTGACAGAAAGCAAAGACTCAGAAAATATCTCCAGTTCAGAAGACCTCAGCTGCAGAGCACTGGAAGCAGGAAGATAACCTCCTGGCAAGCATCCCACATCCTCCGGAAGAGCGCAAGGGCCTGCTCCAGGACACTGCCAGAGAGCAAGGATACAGGGCTAGATGGGCTTTTGATCATATTTACCAGAGTCATTCACATGTAATACTAATCCCAAAACATAATGAAATGACTGTTATGGATGACTTCATAATTGCCCCAAGAGAACAAACTGGGACACCAATTAATTTTATGGAGAAGGAACAGCAGTGGCTTATGGACTTCTGCAGAGACCTAGTTTCATGCATTAAAAAAATAAGCAGAATAGATAAAAACTATAAGAGAGAAGCTGTGCCAATAAAATTGTCTCCAAATGAAGTGTTTCGATATTCTCTCCCATGAGTTGATAAATTTATAAAACTTATTTTTTTGCCTTTACAGTGTGTGTACATATATATATATATATGCACATACATACGTTTAAACTTTCCCAAAGACAAAGGAAAAACAGAAGCCTCATAAGAAATCACAGCATCTCACAGAAAGAAAAGGACAATTCTAAGCAGGATAGATGTGATGTTTGAGCACAGGAGAATTTTCAATTGCAATTATCCTGTTCAAGATATAATGTGTATTTTAAGCAATAAGCAAAATCACAAATACCAAAATAGAACTTTCTGCAATGCCCAGTGAAGATACCTATCACAAAGATAAAAACAACAAAACAGCTTATTACATTGCCAGCTTACTATTTATCAGCTAGAAACAAATCTAAGTAAGTACATCGTTAATTCAGGCCATCAGAGAATAGATCTGTATTAAAGAAAATTAACTCCATTGGTCAAAGTAAAATAGAAAAAAACCTTTAATAATATCTTTGACATAAAATGCATCCACCATGCTCCAGGGCCTTGAAGAAAAGCTAAGTGAAAACAGGACCCCTTAGGCTGGTAAAGGTACAGATGTATATGTGTATGCATGCACACACGTGTCTGCGATAAAATTATGCCCTGGCTAAGGGAAAAGCAGCTGCCTGCACTGATCTGAGAGACTTTAAATTATAAGAAATTTTTTCAGTTTTATATCTTGATTCCATGCTATAAAACTTAAATAGTTTTATCACTGAAAGGAAAGGTCATTTTAACTACAGCAAGAGAAAGCTTCTCCATGTTTTATGTATTTTCAACTTTATTTGCAAGTCAATACATTCTGAATCTCCGTAGGTTTCCATTAAAGTGGAAATTGCAAAACCCTTTACCCTGATGGAAACTTGAAGTTAATATGCTCTAAGCCTTGCATGACTCCTCTTTTTTTATATATTTTATTTGTATTAACAAATAGGTAAGGAAATTTCTGGGGGACAGATCATTAGAAGTGATTCTGGCATACTGTTTGTCTTAGGCTAGCCAGAATTTCTTAAGATATGAATTTAAATGAAGGCTACTGTTTAAAATGCAAAATGGCTCATGGCAGACAGCTGCCATGGAGTTACAACTGTAAAATAACACTGAGCTTATTGTCATCATTCTAAATTATATATAGTAGACGCTTGAATTAGAAGCCTGAGCAAAACTCTAGATACCACAATAAGGCAAAGTCATATTCACTGATTATGGAATTGCAAGAGGGTTATCTATAATCCCTTTTATTTTTAAGAAATATGCATACTCTGGCATAACCTACCACATACCACCACCGTGGGCTGTGTTTGCACTGCAGGTGCACCCCAAGACTGAGTCATCTGTGGTTATGACTCTGTGCTACCTGTGTGTCCCGTTTACTGCTTCCCCAAAGGACCCCCTCCGGTGCTGTCTCTGGGCAATCCAGCCGGTACCCCCAGGGCACAGCACACCACACAGCTTAGCATCCACCCAAATGTACATTTACTGGCTATGGGAACTAACCTCAGCATGCTGCATTTGGGCAAGATGTCTCTATCTATGCTATTTGCTACACAGTGCCATCTTAATCAATGTGGGGAAGACCAGCTGGGTTGGGAACCTCCTAGGGTGACTCTAACACCCTGTGATTCAAGGTTAGGTGGAACTTGTTGGCAGGCTGAGATCAGGGCAAATTCGAGTGAAAATGAAATTAAATTGCTTGCTAAACACTTTGTGACCTTCAGACCATCCAGGAATGCCCACTTATGTCCCGTGGAGACCCTGCTGAGATCACCCTGAAGCATCAGGCACATGCAGAACAAAGTCAAGGTAAAGCCCACTCCTGACCAGCCAAAGGTCAGACTTTCCTACTGAAGAGTGGCAAGTTGACTGACAGCTGCAGCTTCTTCGTGCTATTTCCTGCAGGAACCCAAAGAAAGAAACACTTCCCAGATAGGACAGATTTCAAAAACAGTCAAATTATTGTTGCAAGAGCTTAAGTGAGAAAACACCTTCAAGGCCAGATATAAATTCAAGGCACATGGTTTCAATAGAGCTATGCCCAACTACATGAGGCCCAAATTTTGTTCTTCATGATAAGCAGGAGTACGGCTGATGCTCTGTTACAAAGTCAGAAATGACCAGTTATCAGATGCTAGACCTCATCAGCACTGTACTGAAAAAACTGCAGGAATTATGCTGACTTCATCCATTTTCATCTCCCATGAGAGAACTGATTTGAAATATGAAACGGGAGTTCACAATTACTTAAGAAAAGCAGAATCTGAAAAGTATTTTTGAAATAATCTGCTTTTACATCAACAGAGCAATATTATCCCTGATATTATTGATGTTGTTTTAATGATGAAGAAATAGAAGCACGTAAGATTAAATAATTGCCATGGAATAAACATTTCTGATCGAGCAACAGAAGTCAGATCTCCTGAAAAAAAACTCTGTGCTCTGTTTTCTTTCTTCCTCTCTGTGAATCTGATCAAACACCACTAATAAGAGAGAGGTTTGCATTTGACTTCAGTATGTACAGAATCAGGCTGACAAATTATTATGTGTGTCAAATTGAAGTTATCATTTCACAGGAAAAACTGTCATTCTTCTAAGTGAATTTGTGTCAGACAGATTTGTGTCAGACAAATTTGTGTCAAACAAAAGAAGACAAAGCTCTTCTCTTCTCTTCTCTTCTCTTCTCTTCTCTTCTCTTCTCTTCTCTTCTCTTCTCTTCTCTTCTCTTCTCTTCTCTTTCTCTTCTCTTCTCTTCTCTTCTCTTCTCTTCTCTTCTCTTCTCTTCTCTTCTCTTCTCTCCTCTCCTCTCCTCTCCTCTCCTCTCCTCTCCTCTCCTCTCCCCTCCTCTCCTCTCCTAATATCTTATGCTTGTTAAACTCTTTTTAAAGACTTGTTAGGATATATTACAATTCGGATATATAGCAGGCTGTAGTAGTTAGCAAAACAGATTGATAGACTCTCCAGAGCTCTATACAACAGCATGAGTTTTTCACTTTCAAGGTCTGTACAAATTAGAAAACAAATAAATGAGATAATATTTTTTTCTTCATAAGCTTTTTTCTTGGAGATTTAAAGCTGTCTGCTTGAAATGTCCAAGTCAGAAATGCAGAGGAAAAAAATTAGTGTCAGTGTTACTTCAATAAGAAAAATCTCTTATAATAAATTTTAGATTTTCCAATGTGTTGTGTAAGAATAGTCCAAACATTTCTTCAAATAAGCCAGCTTGACACTTACATCTTTACAATACATAGCAGTCTATGTATTAAAAAAACCGCAACAACTCAGACTGAGACCCTGCAAATCCAAACAGTCCACCAGAGAAATGGTTCTCATCAGGAGGCTGATGAAAGCAAGAGCAGATCCTGAAGGACATGAGTTGGCTATTTGGCTTAGCAAATGCTGCAATGGGGAAAGGGGTAAGGAGCCATATGGAATTAAGCAGACCTTTGAGTGTCTTGTGCTGAAAATTGTTATTTCCATATGCATAGAGTGGACTCGTGCTGCCAGACTGGGATCACAATGCTTTTTTCCTCTTTGAATAAGTACAAACTGTCAGAGCGATGAGGGCACTGACATCCCTGACTGTCCCTGCCAGTCTCTCCTGGGGCGTCGCACCACCCTGCCCTCGGTCCAGGACCCCATTTCAGCCCAGCTGACCCCACCCACAGGCTGACATTCTGGTCTGGCCTCAGATGCTGAGGGTGCCCCAGCTGCCTCCAGACTGCCCTGGTCCCTGCTGGGGTGATGGGACAGGCTCTGGCTGGCGAGACCCTGCCCTGCCACCCGGCGGGGAGCTCCATCACTCCCAGCCCCAGGGAGCAGCCAGCCCTTGCTCGACACAAACACCTCCACAGGATGCGAAGTTGTAGAACATCAGGCCCATCAACTAGAAATGCAGGTCCTGTGTGAGTGCTTGCTGGGTACCAATGGGGTTACCAGAAGGTGGGCTTGGGTGGAGCTGGTGTTCCTGTGAAGCCTGATGGGAGGCAGGATGCATTGTCCCTTCTGCTCTTCCATGGAATCACAAGTCTTTGTTTCAGTAAGAAAATACCATACTATATAGAATTTAAATGGAATTTTATTTTACAGCTCCAAACTGCTTAGAGTTGTCTTTCTAATGTACATGTCCTTCAGTCTTGCAAAGAGGTCAACCTCACTGAAAATCAAGTTGTTATTTAAAGGTTTGTTTTAATCAGGAAGAAGCATACTTTAAAAACGTGCTATTACCCAAAAGCAGACATTACATAGATTTCATTCTATTTTTATATCTTCCTGGCTCTGATCTCCTGAATCTGACATTAACCATAACAATCACACATGTGACTAAACCAGGCCAAATTCTCCTTTTTCTATTCCAGTATAAATATAGAAGTAATATTGTTGAAGTAATAGCTTTGAGGTAGACTCACTCCACAAGAACAGGATTTTTCTCAGAACAGCCACAGTCAGGAAAGTATGCTGATTTTGAGGCCAGATTTTTATCTCCTGTACTGACAAGTTAGAGCACAGCGTGGAGGAGACCACCGGGGTTGACGTGAGAGCCTGGCAGTCCCAGAGACTGGGGACATATCTTAACGTGGGTGGCATTTTGAAAATCACATGAGGCTTCAAAACTCTCATGTCATTTTCAAAATGCCTTAGCCTTTCAGAAGTTCAAGCTCCACTGATTTACCGTAAGGCTTAAGCTTTTAAATGCACTTATCGTTTGTGCTGATGAGACACAGCCTCCTAAGACTCACACTTCTGTGAGATTCAGCTTCACAGCCACAACCTCTCCCTTAAGTTTGACTCTTCGGTTTCATGTTGAGGCTCTCTCTTTGGTGCTCCTGAACATGCCAACGGTGCACCAAGGGTCAGAATATGGAGACCTTGCAGCTAACTCTGGGCAGTGGATAGTGCAGTGCCCTGTGGAAACAGTCCTGCAAGAAAGCTAGCGGTATTTGCATGGCGATGGGTTGCTTGGGCACTGAGCCATGCCAGGTACACACAGCCTGGGTCTCACGTTGCTGTCCTGGGTATTTGTGTTGTAGAGCACTGCTCCTGCAGATGTGCCTGAAGAGACCCTCTTTAGAAACTCTAAGCTAAGGCAGCCTCTCATGCTCCAGTTGGTATGTCACAGGTTTTATGGTTCATTCATTTGGACTTAGGTACCCAATTCCCCCCAGGATGCATTTTCTATGTGTGGAAGTCATATGTAAAAGTTGGAACTTACAGGAATTTTTGTAAATTCAGCCCAAAGGTCTTAGCACCACCAAGTTATTCCTTACCCAGGAATATTTAATTCCAGAATGCTGATTTTCTAAGTCTGTTTTCAAATGCACAATTGTGCAGTTATCTTCTGAAGGTTCTCAAGCAGGAACCTGGGAGCTGTAGTGAGTTTTTTTCAGGACTGGTATTACCTGAGCTCTGTTGTGCAGTTCTGCCATTCCTGGGAGCACAGGTTGGCTAGCATGGAGCACTTCAGAAATTCCTGCTTTTATGCTGCAACATATAAACTCTCAGTAACAAAATTCAGAGTGGTTTAAGATAATTAAATTCATACTGTAGGGGTTTTGCAATGCCTTCCTTCTTTTAAGTGTCATATAAATAAAAACTAATTAGTCCTCCACAGTCTTGTCAGACATGCATACTTATCCAAATTTTGAAGTTAGAAAACGTAGACTTCATCCTACGTTTGCCCTCCCCAGTATGTTAAGGACTGTTTACAATATCACCTGGATTGAAGGGACCAAAGTGTTTAGCAAGCTGTTTCTACCTGGGGATTTGCCTATGTAGGCAAAATTTCCACTTCCCCTCTTGGAAAAGCTAACGGCTTGCTGTGTTGCAACAGCAGTGCAGAGAGACCCTTTGTATATTTAAAAATATTGCTACCTTAACTATGACTGTTTGCAGTGTGAAAAAATTTACTCGTGTCAAGCCCCGGACAGATGTCCTTCTCCATGCACAGCAGAACAGAGACAAGAGGTTGCCACTCAGCTGAACATGGCTGCTCCCTGCCCCAGGTCACAGCCTCCACTGCTCCTCTGCCAGAGAAGTTCATGGTAGCCTTCCCCAACTTGCTTCAGGGGAAATCAACCAGTTTAGTCCTGCCCAAGCATTTAAATTGCTCCTTTGGCCTTTGCCTAGTTTGATGTAGAATGTAGTCCCTGGCCGGATGCCTACTTTTCCACAGGGTTCTCAGAAAGGTATATTGCCTGGGTGATATCATTTGATGAACTTCCAGAAGAAAACAACGTACTGGGGGAGGAATGTCCCTTTCAGGGTCTGGAAGCTTTCTTCTCTGCATGATTATCTTTTTAAATGGTGAACACTTCTTTGGTACAATATGCTGTCACCAAGGGAGCAACTGGGTGAAGGAGAATCCATCTTCAGAGGTGTCCGTGATCTAATAAATGACATTTACCTTGAGGGGATGAGAATTAAGCCATGGCCAGGGACTAGAACATATTCAGCCAGAAATCCAGTGCAAAGTTGTTCTTGCTGTGTGTGTCCTGAGCTCTCTTTGCTGGCTGGTCCCCATCATTCACCCCTGTGCAAAGTGATTGCTCTCATGATGGGAGCTCTTTACGGACTTTTGCTCACAAAGCCCAGGTGTGAACACAAGTGAGCACAAGGCACAAGGCAGTGGAAGTCTGTCCCTTATTACCTACGGCAATAATCTATGACTTTTGTCCTTGTTTGTCCTCATGTGCTTTGCAGTCTGACATTTTCTTTTTGCGCCCTCTGTTTTTCCTCTTTCCATGCCATCTGAAATGGTTTTCCCAGTCTGTTCTCCATTTCTCTTCTATCAATGCAAGGTTGGTAAAGCAGAATGATCTAAGATAGGAGATGGAAATTCTGGCAAGGGCTGGGGAGGAACCAAGAAGAGGAAGCCTGCCTGAACTGAAAGGCACTCCACGGGAGATGGGCACACTGCTGTAGGCATCTATCCACATCTTTAGATGCCTACATACTTCCACATGCCTGACTCCAGTTCAGATTCGTAACTAACCCTGCAAATTGCAGATCATCCCTGAAGACAGCTTGTGATTTATGGCTCCTGTGTCTTTTTTTTTATTATTATTTTAAGAAAATAGAGAAAAACCTTTTAAAGAAGCCTGTACCCGAGGTGTTGGGACACTTGTATCCCGAGTCTTCCAGTATTAAATCCTGGCCATTTTTCACTACATTGCAAACAAACCTATTATTGTCTCCATGTTAATTGCCAACTGCAAGCAACTGGCCTAGCTTCTGGGCTCTCTGTCAAGACAAATTCTGTCAGGTTTCATTTATTTGTGTGTTCTGGTACAGCTGGCAGTGAAACTGCTTCGCCTGCCAGCCCTCATGTTAAAATTCCCCCCAGCTGAGTCAGAGTATCTCACTGATACATGCCTTGACCAGCTTCTAGGGCATTCCTAAATAATGGGAATGGCTGGAACCAGAAAGAAAGACTATGTTTCAAGTCAGACACTGAGAAATAAAATGACTCCTACTCCTTTGATATTTTGAAAATCAAACACATTGAACTTCTGGTCTTGATTATAAGCACTCTATTTTTCATGAAGGCTTGAGACGTGGTTGAAGAATCTGACTGCATTCAATGTAGTTATGAAGGAGACTGTTCAAACATGACTGAGTACAAACTTAAGCAAGTGAGACTGTTAAATGTCAGCATTGCTAATAAGGCCTTTAAGGATTGTTTTCTCAGAAATATTTAGCTAATGTTCCTTCCCACTGGCTGACTGATCCCTTTGGGCACCATCAGCTGTTCTGGGACTGGGAATCAAAATTTCAGACTGCTCAAAAAGTGTCAGGTCACTCTGCCCTTCTTACACAAGGGAAGTAAAGACAATGTAAAGCCATGTGAAGATTGCTGGATTGTGTAGCTAACCCAAGGAGTGCGGTGGTGGCCAGCTGTGGTCTTGATTCCTTAGAGTAAGGCATAGTCTTACGGGTGGAGCTTTGGAAGTCCAGCATAGTCCCCATAACACAAAACAAGCTGGGAGATGCATAAACCTTTGCCCAACTGAAGGTGAATGATCGATATAAAATACCTGGGAAAAAATCCATAATTAAGACTTGTACTTTAAATAGCATAAAAATCATACAGTGCAAAGAAACTGCAGAGCATGGCATGCTAAACTGCAAGCCACTGTTTCTGAGGCTTTGTAGAAAGGTCGGTGGTGGTGGTGAACTGAATGGCAGGTTTGGACCCTTCAGGCATGTGGACACAACTGATTTTTGTGGATCCTGTTTTGAGAGGGAAAAGACAGGCATAGCTAGTGAGATTTCATGTTAATTGTTGATGGTGCCTCTCTCTGCTTCTCATCCTGACTTCTTATCTCCTTCTCCACCTTGTTTCTCTTACCACAGCTCTCCTGGATGGGAGAGCTGGGGAAGGTCTGTACATGCCACAGTGGGGATGCAAGGTAGCGATGTGAGGTAGTATAGGCCTTTGCTATTGGAGAGCCAGAGGATGTATAGACTATCTGGTTCTGCACCACTAAGCCATTACCAGTGCTGCAGACAGAAAAGGCCCAGGAGCATCGCTACTTCTCATCTACATCTTTTTGCACAAGGAAGTTAAAACACATCTTCTTCTCCTCCTCAAATAGTTGTGCATATGTAGTGGAAGTGAATTCAAAGCTAGCAAGGCAAGACAAAAGTAAGAACACAGCCAGGATAACTTGTGACTATAACTACTGGCTTGTGACCCAGCTTTTATTTATAACAGATTCATGGGAAATCTTCTAGGATTGTTTCAAAACAATGCCAATTAGTAAATTTTAGAATTAAGACCTGCATAGCTGGACAAGGAAGGAAGATTAAATCATATACCAGGAAGTCTCAAAACTGGGAATCTGCTACAATCCCTTAATTCCTAAGCTTAAAAATATGTTAACGACATAGTCTGATTATATTAGTAATGAAGTGAGATTTCCTAAAGCCTTGATGTTAAAGACCCTCTGCCCAGCACCTAGCTTTGACGGGAATGTAACATACAGAGCATCTTCTCAAGGCAGATCATTGAATCATAAAATCATGAACAGTTTGGGTTAGAAGGGACCTTTAAAGGTCATCTAGTCCAACCCCCCCTGCCATGAGCAGGGACACCTTCAACTAGATCAGGTTGCTCAGAGTCCCATCCAGCCTGACCTGGAATGTTTCCAGGGATGGGTCATCTACCACCTCTCTGGGCAACCTGTTCCAGTGTTTTACCAACCTCATCATAAAAAGTGTCTTCCTTATATCTAGTCTGAATTTACCCTCTTTTAGTTTAAAACCATTACCCCTTGTCCTATCACTACAGGCCCTACTAAAAAGTCCATCCCCATCTTTCTTATAAGCCCCCTTTAAGTACTGGAAGGCTGCAACAAGGTCTTCCCGGAGCCTTTTCTTCTCCAGGCTGAACAACCCCAACTCTCTCAGCCTTTCCTCACAGGAGAGGTGTTTCACCCCTCTGATCATTTTTGTGGCCTTCCTCTGGACCTGCTCCAACAGGTCCATGTCTTTCCTGTGCTGAGGGCTCCAGAGCTGGACGCAGTACTCCAGGTGGGGTCTCACCAGAGCAGAGTAGAGGGGCAGAATCACCTTCCTCAACCTGCTGGCCATGCTTTTTCTGATGCTTCTTTTGATTCTTTAGACCTGTCACCTTAACAAACTGAAGCAAGGTATTAGGTCCAGAATAGCTTTTTAAATATTTTTCCAATATCGAATGAATCAGATGATCTTTTGAGTTTATGCACAAAGGCAGTGATTATGCTGCTTGTGCAATTTGAACAGTGACAGAATAAATGAATCTGCCACCCTCACTTAGAAAAGCTGTTGAGGAAATCACTGCACATTAGAACTGATCAGCATGTCCATCGTCTTCCAGCAAATGCCTTGGCGTGCACTCTTGCTCTACCTAGTGGATTTGGAACCTATTGAAATGCTATTTTCTAAACTTGGAATAACATTATTCTAATCCTGTGTTCGTATCATTCTCATTATTATTTTTGGTGATGGTTTTGCTGAAGATTATTGTTATTGTTGTGAACAGGAATACCATGTGCTTGTTCTGGCTTTCAATATTTGGAAAAAAGAATGAACTCCTCAAATGTGGTTTTTCCCTGAAGAAAAATTATTTGGCATATATAAATGACATTGTTTCCTATCCCAGTTTATGGACAAAAGTTTGTAACTTTGAAAAGGATAACCAGAAGCCAGGACCAAAGTGTAATTTATGACTCACTTTCTGCCTACCAGTTAACTCTCTGTGATCAAGTATTTCACTGCAACATAGGTGACTCCTGAGAAAGTGATTTGGGAGGTCTATTCCACCCTCTAACTTCATAAACCCATGTGAACTGAAATCTCTGATTCTGGCCTCTTAATTCAGCCTGAAATTTCAAAAGCATGGCCATATGTTATCATTCACTTTTAACATTACAATTTACTTTTTGGAGCACTCACCACGAAACAGGGGGCATGGGTTCAACACTGTACATCCTTGGTCTGAGGAGATTCACATTTTCCAGGAGACTGCTGCAGTAACAGATAGGCACCCCTCCTTTTAAAACTGGACCATTACGCAGGAAGTTACGCAAGAGCCTGAAGTCAAAGGGCAAGAGAAGTCCTGATTGTGTGGCCTAATGCATGGTTTCCCAAATGTCATTTGTTGGGTACCACTGTTGGAAGCAGCCTCCTGTATTCCCCCCAAGCCTAAACTCAGGACTGTAAACATCATCACCTGAACATTATCACCATTTCCTCCCAATCCCAGCTCTGTTCCCCTTCCTGCAGTCCCACCATTCTGCTTCACAGCCCCATCACTCCTTAAGACCCCCAACCCATAGCTGAAAGCTCCACGTATTTCCCTCTATGCCTTTTCCTTCCCAAACTGGTTCTCCAACCACAATGCCCCAGCCATCTAAGGCACATCCCTATCTCAACAACCCTGTTCCCCTCACCTTCCCCAAATGACTGTTTTCCCATGGCCTTAGCAGAAACATATGTCCCAGACTAATTAATTTCCTGTAGGCACATGAGAAGAACAGCAGGGGAGGTCTGGGAGCTGGAGACAGCTTCATGCATCAATAAGTTACTGGCCAGCCAGTGACAGGAGCAGCTGTGTGAAGGCTCTTCCTCTGATTTGTAAAAGATGCTGGACATAGGCAAAACCAGCAGTTGTTGAGATTGTTTTTGCTTGGCTTATGTGCAACACAGTGTGGGAACATCTAGCCTACTGATTCAGACCTTCATCAGTTTTTGTTCCAGTCCTTGATTCTTAGGTCGTGCCTGCTTCTTATCCATCAGCTTTGTGTAAAATGCATATGCAGTCTTAGGCATGAACTCCCTACAAGCTGCCCCCTCCTGGCTAAGCGCTTAAAGTTGTTCTTCTCTGCAGAGAGCTTTGTTGTCTCCGATTCAAGTCCTATGCAAATCCATGAGCTTTATTTGGGTACCCACAGTAGTACATCAGAGCAAACGTCGCTGTGCAGTTTGTGCTTCTAACTAACTACTGCCTTGAAGTTCTCATTTGCTGCTCTGCTCTAATGTTAAGCATTCATATGTTAATCCACTCTTGGAGGCTGTTGTGCCTCACTGTACTGTAAGGTTTTATCAAATGACAGCAAAATTAATAGTTTCGTTTCTCCCAATTTGATACAAAATGCTTAATATGAAAAGCAGAATATACATCACTGAAGAGAATTTTGGAGCATTGCTTATTTCTCTCCAACTACAATATTTTCATGCTTTTCTCTGCATTGCCATTGATACCAAGACACTTTCTAATTTTCTATTCTGTAAAACAGAAAAGATTCTTCATAAAGACTGTGTATGTGTAGGTATGTGTATGTGTATGTGTACGTGTATGTGTATATGCTGGTCTTTTTCCCTGCTGAATAGATCTGGCGATGCCACATACCAGTTGAACTATCATGAACTGCAAATAAATATAATGGTTTGAGTTTTTAAATCTATCAGTCAATGCCAACCAGTATCACAGAGAAGGGAATGGGAACAACGATTTCTAGATTAATTCACTCTGCAACTTCTTTGAGTTTGAAAATGAATCTGAGTTTCACTGTAAAAAAAGGTAAATGGTATTTCACACAGATATTCTTCTGAGTCCCCCACTCCATTTCTTCTTTTTCTCCCCACAGAAACCAGTGGACTCTGATTTCCTTGAATGCTGTAAATTAGCTCTGAAGGAATGGACAACTCCAACAAAAAAACGCACACAAGTCTTCTGAGAAGCCAGCAAGTGAACTAGAAAAAACAGCTTGACTTGCAAAATCTCACCTGACCCATGACTGACTCTGCTAACGCAACACTAATTTAAGACACCTTCATACATCAGGTACTGCAACTCCTCAGCATGTTACTGCTTGTACAGTGTTTTTTCTTTAGTCTCCTAGTATACAGTGGAACAGAGAAATCAAATTTACATTAAATTGTTTATGAAAACACCCCAATACTACATGTAAAGCTTTAAAGAATTTTCTTGCAAGATATTGCAACACAGTTCATTTCATATGACAGTCCAAGCCAGGCTTAAAAAAACCCAACCTGTGAGCAGCCCATCCACACTCCACCCGTTCCGCGTTCCCCGCAGGGCAGCTGCCTGATCCAACCTGACTGATTAGGGTGAAGGGGTTATTTGTGCTGTGGTCATCAGGGTTTCCAACCAGGCACTGAATCTGCAGCTCTCTTACTGGTATCCTTTCTGCAGGCGCAGCAAGTTTCTGCTGTGGTTATTCAGGTTGGAGATTCATTTGTAACCATAAGGGCAAATTTCAAAATGAAGTGACGGTGTAAGCTTTGTCCTCTCTAGAAGAGACTGCTCCAATAGGCACGTGCTCCTAGCACAGATATAAATCCCTTCAGCAAGAGGGCTTTTCTCTGTAAAGCTTATACAGGTCCCAAAGACAAAATAAACTATGCAAGCAAGGGACTTTGCATTGAAAAATCCAGATTCTTTTTTTAACGTGTCAAAATTTGGTCCAAAAAAGCTCGTATTCGCCAGTTATACTATGTCAGTCTACAGACTACCTGAAAGACATACAGTAACATATACAGTGGCCAGAAAAAGGTCCAACCTGACAGACTTTCCTCGACTCCTACATGGATTCTAGTAATGCAGAAATCCCAGGCTGATCTCTGCACATGCACCTGTGCATAATGCACCGCAGTGGCACACTTATTAGCATATTCAGAGCCATCTCCATGTGACTAGAGTGCCATAATATGCATAACTAGTCTTATTCATATGTATTTCTTCCAGATCCAAGGATGTTTGTGTTGCTTTACGTTACAAGTTTAGCCATCTACACAAGCGAACAACCTCTTCAAAGTCAGTTCAAAGGAGAAAATTACTACACCAGATACATCTGCAGCATCCCTGGTTTGCCAGGCCCTGCAGGTCCCCCCGGCGCCGGCGGATCCCCGGGGCCACATGGACGCATTGGTCTTCCAGGAAGAGATGGTAGAGATGGCAGGAAGGGAGAAAAAGGTGAAAAAGGGAGCGCAGGTATTGAATATTTGTGTCACCTAACACAGTAGTACAACAAATAAGACCTTTCATCGTCACTGTTATGCATACATATATATATATATATATATATATATATACACAATGAATGTGTGTATGTGCCTGTGTGGGTTTAAGTGTGATGCATGTATATATAGTGAGAGAAAGAAAATATGCAGATATATTTTAGATATGTCTGATATGCATATACTGAAATCTGTGTAAATAAATGTAAATTCATAGCCTTCCTGCGCATAGATGCTAAGAAAAAGTTTGGGAAAAGTGAAGCATGTGTGGTGTCAAATAGTCTCCTTTGTGCCATTAGCCAGGAATAAAAGATTAGCAGGTATTTAGGTACACACTAAAAATGCTCAAATGGTAGGAGATACTTAGTGCTCAAGTATCATTACATAGGTAGCCATGCTGCTGTCCTTCCCATCAGCAGTGCCCATAGTTCAGTCAGCAATGGAATTCTTCAATGTGTAATCAAGATGTATGAAGAAAAGTAGGACTATAGAAACAAAGGGCCCCTGGGCTGTGGAGCCTGGTCCTCTGTTCCAACCTGACATTGCTTTCACAAACTTGCTAGAAGATTTTGAAAGTATTTTTGGAGTATTTTGAAATTCTGATCGTGTTTTTCTTGTTTGTTCAGGCACACACAGTAGCCCACACAATCATTTACTGAGATGATATGTGCAACGATTAACTAACATAAAATGTTTTTGAAGGTTTAAGAGGAAAGACTGGGCCATTAGGACCAGCTGGAGAGAAAGGAGACCAAGGTCAGTCTGGTAAAAAAGGACCTGGAGGATTGACTGGTGCCAAAGGTGAAGTAGGTCCAGCTGGACCACCTGGACCTAAGGGAGATAAAGGAGACCGAGGAGAGCCAGGTGCACCAGGGGTCTGTAAGTGTGGAAAGATAGTGCTGAAGTCTGCCTTTTCTGTTGGCATCACCACCAGCTACCCAGAGGAAAGATTACCAATTGTATTCAATAAAGTCCTCTTCAATGAGGGGGAGCATTACAACCCTTCCACAGGGAAGTTTATCTGTGCCATCCCAGGGATTTATTATTTTTCTTATGATATCACCTTAGCAAACAAGCATCTTGCGATTGGGCTGGTTCACAATGGGAAGTACCGGATAAAGACATTTGATGCGAACACAGGCAACCACGATGTAGCTTCTGGATCCACAGTGATCTACCTTCAGCCAGAAGATGAAGTATGGCTTGAGATCTTCTACACTGACCAAAACGGTCTCTTTTCTGATCCAACATGGGCAGACAGTTTGTTTTCTGGATTTCTCTTATACGTTGATACAGATTACCTTGATGCTTTATCGGATGAAGATGAGCTCTGAAGCAGATGATGTCAAATGACATTCAAACTGGATACCCCAGCACAGGATGTTATCTAGCTGTGTGGGGGACACAAAGTTGAAAAAAATTATCTGGGAGTTTATTTTTGCTTTAATAGGAACCAAATCTGAGCTCATAAGGATCTTTCTAGAATCTAAGCTGGATTTTTTACCAAACAGCAGGGATATCAAAAGGAACTGTAATTAACAAAAGACTGCATCACTCCAGGACTGACTCCTCCTGAAAGTTATGTTTATAATACTATTTAAACAAATTTAAGATACTGTACATTGGATTTTATATAAAATATATTAAGTTGCAGTGTAGAATGGATATTTTGTATATGACATTAAAATAAAATTGAACAACTGACAGCAGTATCATCTGTGGTCATTTTAAGACAGGAAATACATTAAAACCAGAGAAAACATCATTGATTTTGAAAGAGGAGAGGAATGAAATAGGAATGCCTGCTTCAGGATGCAGCCGAACAGCTCACAAGGACAGTCCCATCTGATATTTACACCAACAAATTCATAACTAACTAACATCCTAATAAATACATGATGATTTGTACTAGCTGAGGACTGCCCAATGACAGCCATAAAAGAACAGAACAAAGATATTAAACATATAAAATAATTAAAAACTGGGAGATCTGAAAACTTGGAGATAGACAATCAGTATTCAACGTGGGTATTTTCAGTGTAATTCCAAGTGGCTTTGCTATTCTTTCAATGCTATTCAGTATCTTTATGAGAAATGTGGAAGAAAACATAAACTTTTTGCTGAAGAAAATTATGGATGCCAAAAAACGGATAGAACGGTCACCAGTAACAAGAATAAATTATATGGAACAAACTGAGTGACATCATTAAAGCAGTCTTACTTATATTCCAATATGGCCAAATGCAATGAAATAAATGTAGGTCACACACAAGATGAAAAACTGCATTCAGAAAATCAGTGAACTTGGAAAAGGTACACAGGACCCCATGGATAAACAGCTAAATACAAGTCATCAGAGTAGGCCGTTGCTACCTTCCTTTGGATGTACGATAAATGGAATTACAAGTAGGAGTAAGGAGTAGTTACTTACAAAGCTGCTACTTCTGTTAATGTTTCAAAAACTTACTGGAAAATTGAAATAAAAAATGGTTGTAATTCTACCCATGCGGATGACACGAGATGTAACAAGGTCAATTTATTTTTCTTGGCAGTGAGGTTAAGAGATGATTTGATCACAGTCTGCAAGTACCTGTCTGGAGATAAAATTTCTGATAGTAGCTGGCACTTCCTTCTACACAAGCAAGATTCACCTGTGAGAAACTGTATCAATTCCCACTGGAAATGAGGAACTCATTTTACCAGTGTCGGTAATCAGTCATTGTAAAAATACCTAGGAACATCATGAGTTCTCCAGCATTCAACATCTTTAAGTCAAGACTGGCAATCTTTCATTGGTGTTCTTACCTTCCAAGAATTTACAATCTTATTTTATTCATCCCAAATTTACAGGAACCTGCTGTTTTTATCAGGTATTCAGACAGTTTCAAATGCTAGTGGTTTGTCTTGCACAACTCCTGCTCCCACTTTATTTATGACCAAGGTGGAGGGAAATTTCTGGGTTTTTTCTGTGTACTTGACTTAATTAAGGAAATTACAACCAAATAAAATTACACAAAAAAACCTCTGAGATTGCAAAATGAGGAAATGTTAGCACTACAGCTATGTATGGAACATTAATCTATGCAGCCTGTATCTGTGCCCTCATTTCCCCATACATTAACACGCATGTCTCTGCGTACACGATTGCTGCTTTATGCAGTGCAGAGGTGCAAAGTCCTGTCCATAAATCAAACTGGCAATGCCTGTACAACCCTTATTTTATTTGACAGTGAGAGATGTGTGGTAGAAGACAAAAGTGGATTATTTTTCTAACTAGACATCTAATTTATTAGTGTTATACAAGGGCTGCTTCCTGTGAAAAATACGGAAGAGAACACTTACAGATTGTTTATCACTGTGCTGTACAATCATTTACACACCTGCAAATTAAGCACAATATGAGTGCAAAATGCAGCCCAATCATAATTTACAACAATGATTGATGCCCATGCTTCACAGCCATCAGTGCCTATACAAGGCACAAAGACTATCGGCATTGCTCAGTGCTGTCTGCACTGAAATTCCCCAGGCCAGAACAGACAACTGTACCAGGCCCATGACTTCCAGGAAGCATAATTCAATAGATGCAGGATTGGACCTAAAGTATGTATTATGCAGCAAAAGCAACTAATAGAAGTATTTAATTATATGTTTATTTTTAAAAAATATGGAAATAGGTTTATGACATTTGAATCAATAGAAAATTTATGTTAGGAGTAACAAGTCAATTTTTATTAGAATTAGGAAATCTCCTATAAAGCCAAACTTAAGAAAAGAGTATGACCGATTTTCTTCAGACTCTACAGGAACATATTTGATAGTTATAACAAATCTGGACATTTTCAGACAAAACTAATTTTTCACAATTGAATAGAGAAAAAATCGGGCTTTATCGTTAAATGTTCCTGGTTGCAATTCTAACTAAAAGCAAAGAGCTTCCATGTAATAATCTTGTAAAAATGAATGAAATATAAAGGAGATATTTTAACCACACCTATGTTGAAAATGACATCATGGGAATAAGTAAACCAAGAGTTATTGCTTGCCTTTCCTTAATAATTTTAGATGTATGTTTGTACAATCATAGAAAAGTAATTTTAGCTTCCCTAAGTTTTCCCATTTGGATTCTGTAGTTATTTGAACAGTTTATATTTTGGCATGAACTGTTAAAAGTAAGTAATTCTGGTGAATTATTCCTATAGGTTTTGGCAAGAAGAACCTTTTTATTACATGTATGGACAACATATGTATACAAGTAGCATGTGTCCCTGACCTCATTCAGGATCTCAAGACATTATCCTAAAGTAAATCATTGCTATTGCTATTCTTCTACTTGAAAATAGATCAACTTTGATGACATGATATTTCATTAGGGGTACTCCTCTGTCTAAATTTGAATTTATATGGAAAATATCTTGGGCTGAAGTCTTCCCACTATTTACACCAGTAGGTGGGGAGGTCTGGTTTGGTTTCAAGATGTTGTAGGATAACAAAGAGCAAAATCTCTTTGGGATTAAATTTGAAATTAATCAAAGATTTCTACACAATATATATGTCACTTCACACATGCCACAGTGCCATATAAAATTAGGCATCCAGACCAAGTTAGTTGTCTAGACTTTGCCTACAGTCAGCAGAGACAAATTAGTATCACCAGGAGAAACTCCCAGGAGGAAGCGTGCCTTTGCTGCGGCACCAACTCTTGGGCTTCCTGATCGAGGCTGCAAGAACTCATACAAACCTGACACCACCAGGAAACACTCAAACAATATTAAGAAGATTAGTGTTCCTGAGATTCATAAGTAAAAATATTGTATATTTACTTGGGATATATGTATGTAAATATACGTAAATAAAAATAAAGATATTTGAAACAAAATAGCTCCCCACAATCTTTTACTCTTTCAGACTTTCTTATACCTGGTAGAGTGACATGAAGGAAGAAGTCAGTCACATATTCCATTGCTGAACATTTTTAACCTAGATAACTAATTAAACATTAAACTCCATCTTCAAATTGATATGAGTATGTTACTTTGAATAAATACTTTAACTTTCTTCACTACTGGTATTCAAGTCCATATGGTTTAGGCTGTACAATTTTTTCAGGAGCAAGAGGTCCTAAAGAATTTCTTACAATGCCCAGACAATGTAGAGGAAATAGTTACTAATGGACAGCAGTACTGAGAACATTATCTACATTTTTCAAATCTTTTTAATCTACATAATGCCACTTATGTACTTTTGCGATAGGCAAAAATACATAAAACTGACAAGCAGCTTATTTCATTCCCTACCAAGTATGTTTCATTAGCTGGTGCAGTTCATATAATACTTTATTTTTCTTTACCTTTCACAGGTCACCCACTAGGTTCAGTTCCTATTCCTTCACTAAGACATTTACTGAATAATTTACTTTTCACTAATTGGTTTAATTTATCCATTGGCAGGTAATTCATACTCAGGATAACTATACTGATGGTATACTAGGCAATTTGGTCAGCAGAAACTTCAGTTTTATGTGGAAATGCAGCTTACTTTATACATGTATTTCAGTAGGTGATGAACCTAATCATACATGAGAGTAAACAGGAGAAAAATAGAGTTGAGAAAGCAATATACCAAAATCTTTCTCAATGAGTAACACATTGCTTTCAAGAAGCAATTTTATTTCTTTCAGTATAAACCATTTAGACTTCAGCTCAGAGAGCATTTAGAAGTTATATTCACTTCCCTGTAACTCCTTAAGTCAACACTGCAAACTGAGGTTATGTCAGTATTTCTAATTTCAGAGGCATGATTCTTCCTCACGTTGGCATGAAGAAATTTCCAAGTACTCTTACGAAATTCTCAGTCTCTTATACTTGGTTTTGTCCTAGCTACATACACCAGATCAATACATGAAAGTTACTACCTAAAGCAAAAGAAAAATTAATTAGACATACACATATCTTTTAATAGCAAATACATACAAAGAAAAAGGTGTTTTGGATTATTCGGCATTTGGCTTATATCCCACAATTCTGAGTATAATTATTTTGGTACAATCCAGCAGCTACCTGCTGGATGAGTTGTAAGGAGATTTTTCCTCTATGCAGATTGTTCCTGCAGCAGCAAGTATGAGTATAAAATTTATCTTACCTGGCTTTAATCCCTAAAAGCTCAGATCATTGCCTAGGGTAAATTAGTTGCTAGCTCTCCTGTCATCAGTGCAAAGAAATAGGTGGGGTAAATCTCTGTTTGGATGACACTGTATTAGACACCTACTTTAAGGAAGGAGGAACCAGGAGGTACCTGTCTCTTCACATTACCTGTATCTACATGACTAACTTAGCTTAGCCTTTAACTTTGAGATGGCAAAAGTTAAATAAGATGTCTGTTCTTAGAGAACAATCTGCTAAGAGGAAAAATTGGCATAATTTAATTTGGCAATTTACATGTCTCACAATTAGAAAGAAGATGTGGATTGATGAGAACACAGAAGTACCCTTATAATGATGGAAGTGACCTCTTGTCAGACCTTTCGTAAAGTATTGCTCAAGTTCCTCCTGGGACAACTTCAGCTGCAGTAACTTGGCTGTCCTCCAGAAAATTTTACAGTATATTAAGGTGAGCTAGATAATCCTCTCATGCCTCCAAATTCAACACACTTAAGTATATATAAAACATTGACATTTTTAAGGATACTTAATTTTAGATGTAGAAAACCTAAATGTATCCTGGAGTGTTTCTACTTCTACCAAAAAAAATATAAATTTATTTTCAAATTTAAAGCACCTGTTAAAATCCTAAACAAAATACAAAACATAACGCAATATTTGTAAAATCATCTCTGTGGCAGAACAGCCTTGTTTATATCATGTTAACAAGAGGACAAAAAATACTGAATTCTTGAAAAACATAAATGAACTATGATTCTCAGCAGGCTCTAAAGCGAACTTTTAGCAAGAAGCAGATGGGATTTCTAGAAATGAGTGAATTACATGAAGGAATGTACCAGCAGTCCCTTTTCTTTCTCTACTTTCAACAAAGTGTTATCCCTAGGCTCGGAAGACAGTGGAAAGGATTTAAAATTTTTCAGTTGAAGAACAATCTCTTCAATCATCTGAAAACTTGCCTACCACTGATACAGAAGTCCCTTCCACGCACCACCTGCGTTCACCCACTCTGTCAGACGTTCTGCTCCATGAACTTGGATTTCTTCTCCACCGGTGACAAATTTCAGGAAATTTTATTTGTGATTTCTATCACGCTGGAGTAAGGTGCGATCAGTTTAAAATCATCAAGATGAGCAGAGTTTATTCTCCCTTGTTTGTAACCTCCATGAAGCTGAGATCACTGTAGAGTTGCACACAGTATTTAATATTCCTATTCCAAGAACACAGCAACACGTACTCTTATTCTGTAAATGTTGTACACGGCTTGTAGGATTTGGAGTTTCGCTTCTGTTTTCATTTGGCTTTAAAGTTTTGGCTTGTCAATAGGCAAGGCAGGTAAAAAGAGGTGTATATGGCAATCCAAACCTTACATCATTCATTTTAAAACCGTTTCACCACTGAACTTGGGGTCTGTGATCCCTCAGCCTGCTCCAGGGCAGCCTGCGCCGTGTGTCACTACAAGCTGCCGTCTACCCGGCCTGTGCCAAAGGCCATCCTTGACCATCACCGACAAAATAACTGTTTAAGTGTGACAGTGTCACACCTAACAGAGTAGAGGTGCTCACATCACCTTATTTGGAGCACAAAATCTGCTGTCCAGTGTAATCAATGACATTGGGCTTGCCTTTGTTTTTATAATGCTGACTGAGATAAATGAGTTGTTCTCCACCCCAGGAAACAACTGGGGTGGTTTGAATTCTGTATGTCTCCTGTGAGTAGAGTCATTGTACTGACAAGTGTTTTTAAGCAGCTTTCCATCCTGTTAAGCAAAGGTCCCCCACTGCTCCTTTAGGGTATTATAGTAATGTTCCTTACATAGTGCTGTTCATATTTGTCCATCATTTAAGCTGTTTGTACAACTGTTTCTGAGACTGGAATAAATTGTTGGGACACAGACTTATTAGCAAAACAAGATGTGAAACCTGAGCCCTTGCCAAAAATTTGGATGAAGGTTCACCCATTGGATCATTTCCACATTCCCACATACGGTGAGACTTACCAGATAACATAGATTGTGTGTTGTATGTGTTACCCTAAGAAACCTGTCTTCTGATTACATTTCTTTCCCATTCTCGAAAGCTGTTGTCATGTCAGGTGTCTTCTAGGTGTGATAGTTCCTGTTTTGGCAATTAAAAATGCATACTCCCAATCTTTTTATCTACTATAACTGTTTACTTCTTCCCATGATCTCCTTCTTACAACAATATTCAGAAGTGGGAAACAATTTAGTCATCTCTTTTCATGTGATTCCAGCTACTAAAACTTTGCAGTAACAGACCTTCAGATGTTATAAGGACTGTTTATATAAAGACAATTATAAATAGGTCTAATAACTCCATTTAGTATCACCAATATTGTTTATTCTGGTCATACTAACGATATTAATACACATGTTAACATAAGAAATTACTTTGTTAACAATTCAGTGCAGCAGAGAAGACCCCTGTCCAGAGTTGATAGGAAAACTATAAATTGCTTTGTACCTATAAAAATTAGGAATTGCATACAAGACAATCCACAATTCTAGAAACTATCTGATAGTGCTGACACTTCTGCCATTCCTAGTATCTACATAACCTGGTTGTGAGCATTTAACAAGCAGATAACCCATCCCTCCAGTGTTTCTCTAACTAGGGCTTAAGGATTGTGTTTCCCTTTAAGCAGTCTCTACATTAACCTTAATGAAGCCTTCATATCCTTCTTTTTTCTGCTGATTTGTGATTTGTCTTACTTCTTACCCGGTTTCACAACTCGCCTTCTCCCGACTAAGAACATTTACTGATACATTTTTTAATCCTGGTGTGGCAAAAAGCCTGTCTTTTCAAATTACAGCTGCTGAGAGATTATACTTTTTTTTACTCTGCTATGTTTCCCATTATTTTTCCACAAAATTACATGCTAAGAAGTTTGCTGAGCCTTATGCTGATTTGTAAAGGTCATCTGTAAAGAACAATGCATCGTTGTCCCCTTGATACACCTTCCGAGTACTTTAATGCATTGGAAAATAGAGACAGCACTTGGAAAACAACTGGCTACTAACTGTCCACTTTAACGATTTATCCCTACATGACTCATGTCAGGCATTTTTTTCAGAGTGAAATACATCTTAAAAAAAATTTTACTTGCTGGAATATTGGCATATAGTCTGAATTAGAGGTTTAACATCTCCCTTTAGTCAACAGAGTGAGACAGGCTCTTCCGCAAACAACTGATATTCAGAAATCACTGCTCTGAATCATACACATCCCAGGAAGAGTCTGTGCCTCTCCTCTAGTTACAGAGGAAGTACAGAGAAATTAAGTCAGATAATTTAGCAAAGTTAGGTACTTAAAGTTAGGAAGAGTGACTTTCTTTATTGTATTTCAGTCTGAAATAACCATTCTTGATCCTGCAAAAATATACAACTGATGCTCTTTTTCAAGTCATTGCAGTAACTGAAACACATTGCTGTCTGCAGGAGCTGCAATCACTCTGTCCTCCCCATACTTTATTCATTACTTTCCCTTTTACTGTAAAAGAAATTGTTTACATAAAAGAAGTCTTCCGGAACTGTTTTAGTGGCTTAAGGAGGAGAATCTGACTCACTCTCTTTAAAAAGCAAAGCTGAGGCTTTGTTGCTAAGGGGAGCGTTGTGCTTGGCTCTTGTCTACTCTGAAAGCTGCTGTATAAGAAAACCCAGGTAGGAAACAAACATTTTCCTTTAGATCTGTTTCAGTACCACTGCATTCTCAGTGTTTTCATGAGTGAGACAGATTTAAGAATCCCAAATCCTCAAAATTATTTTCTAGGTATTTTTGATGTAAGTATTTTTTTAAAGAGGAGCGAGAGAAACTTCACTGCGTTTCTGTTGTCAGTTTTAAGCACTTTAGAAACCGTCTCTGAGCTAATGGAGAGCTTTATAGTTCTGGCATCCAGTTGTTTATTACATTGTAAAGTGCCTGCTATAGTACTTAACTTCAAAAAATGCTAGAAAATTGTTAAAGAAAGCGACCATAAGGCCTGTCTGCTATGTTGCCAGCGTTCTCCATTTACATGTGCCTTTAGGAAAGACTGTTTAAATTTGATACACAAGGCTTGATATGAAAAAGAGGTTTATGTGCCAAGTAATAAAAATGCTGCTGCTTCTTGCAGTGCTATATTTTTTGTGTCATGAAGAGGGTATTTGATGAACCTTGCCTGCAGCAAGGAAACATTGCCATTTTTGGGTACATCACCGTTAGCCCTGGTGCAAGACATTTACTGAGGGAATTGGTGCTGAGGTGAATGCACAGGTGGTTTGGGAGACAGTCACATTTGTCTAAGAAAACCACTTGTTTAGGGCAAGTTCAGCTCCTTGTGCTAGTTGAGACTTACTTAGAAACCTGAAAATCCTTGGGGATAGTAGCTGGTAAGGGCTAAGCCTCGGGCAGGAGATAACCACGTTGCTCCTCCTCTGCTTCTTCTGCTTTTTTATTAGGCATCTCCTAAGAGATAAAGAGATCACTCTTCATATTCTAGTCTGGGCTGGAAGCACTTTTTGAGGCAAGTATGCACTAGCCTGTACATACCCAGTACAAAAAAGCAATGGGTAACCGAAGGATGACCAGTTAGCCCTCTTGCTAGAGGAGATTTAGCCAGGTACAGAAAAAGGCCCCATGTTTCACTCCCATGAGTTGTTTCATGGGGATTTTGAAACCCAGAATAAATTATGCTGTTGCAAGTGACTTCATCTGTTAGCTCTGTACATCGGCACTCGGGGTTTGCACTGGTGCAGCTACGTTGGCGCAAGCTTTGTGCCGGAAACAAGTACAGCTGAGGTCGCTTTCCTGTCGATTACAAGTAAAGCAGGACAGGAACCTGCAGTAATAGTAGCAATGAATTGAGTTGTACAGATATAAATTAAAAAATGTCCTAAATGCTTGTAATCAAATACAGCAACTTTCTAGTGTAACAAAACTGAAGTGATTTGGTGGGTTCCAGGTTTGGTAAAATTGAAACCCCAACCAAGCCCAATGCTGGCAGTGGAAGAAAAAAGGGATTGAACATGTCTCTGTGATCTGAATCTTGCAGCTGATTTTATGGACTGTAGGTGGGTTGTTTATCAAAAAAGAATGTAACAAGAGCATATACAGGCCCACATTATTCACTATCATATGGAGTTATTAAGTAAATGAAAACATATATTTTTGAATCATTCCATTCTGAAAAAAAGTAAGGGTTTTTTTAAGTACTAAAACTGTATGTTAAATGGTATGTCATTTGAGTGTTCAGGGTGCAAAGGTTACGTGGAATGTATCTCATGATCATTATGCACATACTAAAGCATGTCTCTCATGAGTAATTCCTGTGTTGGTTGTGACAGCCAGGTGTCAGCCACCGATCAGATGAACCGCAGTGAAGAATCCCAGATGATAATCATGGAGGTTAGTGTCCAGTTAGTTGAGACAAAAATGGCATATGATCATTTTTCACTGAGAATAATAGGAATCTTCTATATATGTAACTGAGAAAAGTGAACTAAGTAAGTCAAGAGTGTCTTGCAAGCTCTTGTTACCCTAGATCAGTCAGAACCATTCCAGTTAATGCAGGTTTGCGTAATAGTTCATTTCTGTGCAAATACATTGCAACCATAGATACGATATGCTGTGAAATAGGCACCTTTAATGTGTATTTTTTTATTCTATTTCATATTGATCCAACACTTACTTGATTATCTTTAGATTATTGGTTATTCAGTCTTGAGTAGGTTACAAAACCAGAAAGTTGTTTTCTCATCCATAGAAATGCTTTTGAAGTGATCATGTTTAAACTGTGTCTGGTGCTTTGTTAATAAAATGTCAGAAGGGAAAAAAAAAAAAAAAGACCAAAAAACCTCTTCGGAGATAAACTGTAACGATAAGGCAAGATGCTTTAGAGCTGTCAGTACGCTTTAGGCTTGCTAACAAATATCAGTGTGTGCTAACTTCAGCCAGCGTCGGGACTCTAGCCTGCCAATGGCATCAGTGGAACATATATAGCGAAAATTGCTTAAATCGGGTATTTTGATAGACCAGAGATTATTTCCGTGGGTCTGAGGACAAGGCCAGCCTCCACCCCACAGTGCAGCTCGCTCTCTCTGTCAAAGGAGTTCCTGGATGAGGACCCCGCGCAGGCGGAAAGGCTGAGGAGGCCCATGACAACTCGCAGGCACAGGAGAAAGAAAACGGTGAGCACCCTCAGCTCCGCGCCTCGTTTCCCACCCCACGCCCAGGCTCGGCGGCGGCCTCGGGCACCCCCCTCCGCGGGCTGCGGCAGGCCGCTGCGGCTGCCGCGCATGCGCACACGGCGCCGGGTTCGGCGGGGCGCATGCGCGCTCGCGCTCCCCCCGCTCAGGGTCGGGGCCCTAACGACAGCGGCTGCAGGCGCTGGACCCGCTTCTTGTCCTGTCTCGGCTCCCCTCACTCATGCGCCGTCCCTCTCCCTTTCTGCCCCGCTGCAGCTGCCGGAGGCTGTCTGTCCCCCCAGGCCGCGGGCGGAGGAAAGGAGCCGCACCAGTATGGCGGCAGCCCCGTCCGGCGCTGCCCCTCCAGCACTGCGCGGTGAGTGACTCTCCAACAGCCGCGGCGGGGCGGGGCCGGGGGCGGGGCCGCCGCGGGGCGCGCTTCCGCCATGTTCCACATGGCCCTGAGGCACCGGCGGGGTTTGCGGCAGCCCGTCGGCTGCCCGCGAGTGGCGGTGCCCCAGAGCCAAAGCGGCAGCGTTGCCCTGGCTGTAGTGGTGTTACTTGGGTTAAGTGTTTCCGCTTTGGGGTTGCCTTCAGCTCGTAGACAAATTGCTGCGGGATCCACGTGTGAGGGGAGGAGCGTGGTGCGCGCTGGTTACTCCTGTCCTTGAAGAGCTTCCTTAAGCTCTCTTTTCATTCGCAGTATTAGAGCAGGGATGGAGGGGTTTCTGTGTGTGTCTGTCATATGCCAAGTCGTCTCGGAGCATTATTTATGCAGTCAGAGCGCTGCACTCAAAAGACATGCTCCTATGGTATTTAAGCATGAGTAGATTATGAAATGTACTTGCACAAAATGCACAGCATTTTTCAAAAGTGTTAGTGTAGACATGCAGTATTTACATATTTGAACGTGAACCTCATATTTTGTGCTTGAAGTGTTATTCATGCTTATGATGGTGAATGGATTTATTGATGGGCTATTTTAACTCACATGTGAAATACTCTTATTTGCTTACAAAGTAGGAGAGTGGGAAGCTGTTAGAGGTGAATGTCTAATTGCAGGCTTGGAACGAATGGAAGTTGCTGGTACTTGAAAACTAATCTCCAATTTCTTTGGCAGAATTTCTGCAATATTCCTCTTAAGTACTTTGGACAACGTTAATGTTGTGAATCTTACTGCATGGTTTTATGGGCTTACCTAAATAGGATGCGTAAAAGAGCTAATTAAGAACAGAGTATTAAAAAGTCCATAAAACCAAAATCCAGTGAAGTATAAACATGCTTAGTTTTTCATCAATATCAAGGTTTATAAAAATAAAATGTATTTATGGTCCTTAAACTCATTTAAGCAAAATACGGTATTTGTTACAGACATCTACAATTTAGGGATGTTTCCAGCTCTTTCAAGGCCTGTGTACTTTTCTTTTGGATGTTTTTTGAGTCTCAGTGTGCCAACTTGTACTAGGAAGTGATACGCTGTTGACAGATGGAGTCCAAACAGTTTTCAGAGTTGATTGCATGGGGAAATCAAGAGACACCCTCTAGTGATGGTTGTTTTCTTTTACAGAAGCTCATTTTCCAAGAATAAACAGAACAGCACAGCAGTACTCTGAGAAGAAAACTAGCCATTAGTTCCCTTATGTGATAAATGTTTTGTTTTCTTAAGTATTTTGTCCTGTTACTTGTTCTTGTTGCTGCTTCTGAAATCCCTATTATTCTGGTAATTTTGTATGATTGCGTGAAAAGTACTGCATATGGTATTCTGAATAGACTGTATCAGTGGTTTACTTCATTGCAGTGTAATTTATCTATCTTGTTTATTTTTTTTAAATTACGTCTTACATTTTGAGAAAGACTTCACCTTAAGCTGAAGTCTTCATGCATCTATCCAAAACTTATTTAATTTTTTTTCCCCTGGAATTCAGTCTGACAGATTTAAAAATAATTTCAATTTTCATCTTCTATATATTAAGCTTTTGAATATGTTGACACTGACATTTGCTATTGTGTTGCCCAGTCATAACGTAAAAGTAGATTTCTTTTCAGTTCCTCGCTGGCTTTACTAGGCTGATGATCTGTGTATGAATTTCTGCTTATCATTGTCTTGCCAAGTGATAACTAACCATTTAAAAAAAATAATAAAATGTAACACCACCCCACCCCCTTTTTCCAGGTGCCATTGAAAAATTCTACATGGACTGTTTCCTCTACTACCTTGTTTTGGTTTTGCTTTAGTGCCTGTGATAACACATTCCCTCTATTACTAGGCTTTTTTAGTTTGTCATGGTTGGCACCATATTCATTGCTTATCTTAAATTTGTGGTGTTAAAAGTACACACGCACACACACACTTTTTCTGAAAAGGGAACTGTATTATAACAGAAGTGGGAAGTAGGTAATGTTTGTGGAATTATCAATTTGTGATGTCCCTCAAATACTTGGTTTATTTTATGCTAGCATGGTATGATCATTTTCTCATTCTGGTCCACCTAGGGCAAACTTATCTTGAAACATATCCATCAACTATTTCTTCACTTAATATTCATCATATTGTCTGGTTTGTCCCTAGTAGTCTTTCAAGCAGTCTCTTTCTCACTTTCAATCAGTCTCTACTATTTTTTAATGCAGTCCAATGGCAGAAATTTATTATTTTACTATAATCTAATTATGTGTGTGCCTAGATGCCTACATACCTTTCTTAAATGGAAAGACTTGGCTGTATGTCAGTCCACTAGTCAGACTAATAAATAAGAGTTACAAAAGAAGAATTGCTTTAAATAAAAAGCACATGTCTGATAGTTATTCTTTTGTGAAGCCAGGACAACTACAGTGTTACAAAATCTTTTTCTTCATTGTTGGGTTTTTTGAATTTGTTATTTGGTTGTAGTTTCTGGAGTGTCTTGCTATGCATTTATACAATGCTTGTATCCATGAAAAATACAAAAGCGTTTCTAGGACCTATGCTGGAAGTTACCATTCCCTATTTTCTTTCAGGTAACTCATGCTTGGTGACAGCATAAATGTCTGTCTGTCTGCTTTCCCTCATGCCTGGTTTCTGCATCCTGTTCAGATATGGGATTGGTGTCAAGATACTTGCAGCAGTTCTGGATCTGTGTCAGTGTAGAGAGCTTTGAAGTCACACAGAGACCTAGTGGGTTTGGGCTTCTCCGAGTGCAGGTGAAGTCAAGGGAGGAGAAACTTATTAGATTACATTTGCAGGTTCTCAGTTTGGCTTAATTTCAGTTTGACTATCCAGCAAGCTTATTAGATCTGGCCAAAGTAAAATATGGAGCCATTGTAGGATAATGACACTTCGAATGTAAAATGTGGTGTAAATTTATTTGATACAGGCCTGTGATGGTGATCCTGCGAAGTAATGCTCTCATGGATATCAGTCTTATTCTTTCACTTCAAAAATATATTTTGAAGTTAAGCACAAATTAGTTGGCTGTAGAGCCCATTCACATAAGCAGAAAAACATATGTACAGAGAAATAAAGTAACAATATGGTTTTTTGTGGTCCTTTTTTCAAGGGACCACAGAATCCCACAATAATTAATGCATTGAATTAATTTTACTGCGCCTTAAAATGTTTTTCATTATGTATAGAAAGGATAATTCCCCTGCTGTCACAAGGAACTGATTCATTTATAAAGAATTCTGCATACAGAACATCAGTTCTGATGCTTTAAGATGTGCTTAAAGTAGTGGCAGATTGTTTCTGAACTGATTTTGCGTGTTTACGCTGTTCGCTTTAACCTGGCTTGTCTGAAAATGTTACAAGCAATTGTCAAGTATTTCAGAAGATCAAAAGCAGGTTCTAATCTGTTGCTTTCTAGTTTTCATTTATCAGAATGGAATAGAAATTAAGTATTTGCTCCAATGAAATAGAATATGTTTTTACATACTAACTGAACCAGAATACAATGGTAGAAAAAAGTCACAGAAGGTAAATCAAAAGGTAACTTAGACCAACTTCTCCCCTTAAGTCATTTCAACTCTATTTAAGTCTTGATACCTGGTTTTGGTGGGGTTTTTTTGGTTGGTTGGGTTGTTTTGGGTTTTTTTGTTGGTTTTTTTTTTTTTGTTTTAACATAAAAGCTTGCACCAGTTAAGGTTCCATAACTGTTTAAGGGACTCAATTCCAATGCTAGAATACCCCAAAAGTTAAAAAGCTTTTACAGTGTATAGCTACCTTACTTACTGCAATTAGAGTCCATCATTTCCATCTCCAGCAGACACAGAGAGCCTTTCTGTGTGCAACAACCTTTTGTGGGCTTGAAGTTGTAAAAGATGTTGAAGTTTTTTCTCCATTCCAAAAACTCTTCGGAGTCAGTCTTTGAGCAAATGTTACTTCTGACAGTTCTTGCCTGCGTGTTTTATACACAGATAGACATTGTTCCATCATTCAAACCATTAATAAATGTTTTAAAGGCATTAGATTGAGGTAGACCCTGAAAACACCTACTCAGTACGGGGTCTGAATTTATTAACTGTTACTCGGTTGTCTTTTTAAATGTAGTTTTCCAGTGACTTGCATGTGCCCCCCACCCCTCCTGTCATTTAATCAAGATATTTCCTACTGAGAGATGCTTTCTATAAGGCAGGCTCAAAAGTTGAGATGTATGCTTTTTCCATTATTCACAAGAATGGGTAGAATATATGGTAAAGAACATTAAATGGGCTTGATAGGTCTTGATCTTGGCTAATCTAGGCCTTCTGTTGCTTATTATTTTACTCTCTTTTAAATATTTACAAATAGGCTGAGTCCTTTTTGTAGAGTTGAAGTTAGACTGACTTGTGTATGCTTCTGCAGCTTGTTCTTTCCCATTTCTTAGAAAAGGCACTTGCCTGGGATTTTGGAACTTGCCTGGGATTTTGGAACTTGCCTGTTCTCCATCACTTCTCAGAATCACTGACAGTTCTTATTTTGCTGCAGCCAGTTCGTTATTGGATACCCTGCAATGATGGTTTTTAATTAGCTCAGTCTGATGAGTATTTATCTAGATCTTGTTCTCTGTGTTGTCATTAATTCTTACCCTGTTCTTACTCATACTGTGTTCCTTGTTAGAAAAGACAAGATGCAAATAGGCTTTTCTGTGTGTCATCTCAGTGTCTCTGCTGAGGACTTGCTTACTTCTGTCTCTAGTATTCCTCTTGTTAAGGAAGTGTTATGGGACGCTTGCTTTTCTCTTATGTGTCTCATACTAGTGATATTCATTTTGTGCCTTGTTCTTTCTTTTGAAAGTTTCCAAATACAGTGAATGCTTCTTTTTACAAATACAGGCAGTAAATTGTGTAATTTGAAAAGATTAGGATTCTCCCAAATCTTTTGATGTTTCTGAGTAGAATCAGTATTAGTGGGGTTTATCTTAATGTATTTTTCTTTTCTAAATGACAGTGGACTAAGGTCATCCTAGAAATTAGATTGCACTTTGACTTTGGTATAATAGGTAGCCTTTAAATGTTTAAGTTGTGTATTCAACATACAGTATTTTCTGCTGCCAGTAAATCTCTTGGAATAATATTGAATCAGCCATAAGGTGATATATGTTGTGTGACATTACCACTGCTAAGCCCTTACCCTTTGCTGTTTTATCTCCTTTTCATGAATTTAATGCCTTATATAAACCTCAAATCACCCTTTACTTAGACCTTGGCAAACAATGTTCTTTTGTAAGGGCAAAGAACAAATCAGTGTTTGGCTCAAAGAACTGACAAGTAATATAATTCTATAAGTGGAGATAACTAGAAAAACTATTTACCTAGAATGTTGTGTGTTCACAGATTAAAAATTAAAGAAAAAAAAAAGCTATGCACCACAAAGCACATGTGTGAAAAGAGCTACAGTTTTCTCCTGCTAATCATCTTACAGTTGTTCCAGTAAAAGGGCCAGTGTGTTCTGTGTGGAATGATGGAGTTCCTTCTGGAAATACAAGCTAGTTACAAAAGTTCAGGAGAAAAAAGTAAGATCTGAGGATTCTACATATAAGAAGGGATGTAAATCATTTATCTTTAAAAAGTTAATATTGCATATATCAGTCAAAGTTAAACTTTCAGTAAGCTCCTGAGAATTTCCAGGTGAACTCCAGGGCTCCAGTGAGACTCAAGAGATCTGTGCAGATGGGGAGACAATTATTTAGCTAGAATCAGTTTTGTTAATGAAGAAATTAATTAGGTCTTTCAAAAAGAAAAATACTTAAGTGATATCTTTCTAAGCTATTAGATGTATAAAACTATGTTTTCAGCTAAAAATACTTTGGAGACTTTTACAAAGAGGATAACCTTGACTCTTTTACAGTGGTAGTGCGATCCATGAGAGAGAGATGGGTACCTTCTCAAAATACCATGCAGAAGGCCACCGTAATTGTGTTTAACACATAAAGCTGCTGGAAGCATTGCCATTTGCTTACACATACAATCTCTTTTATATTGTATGTTTAAAATGTTTTTCATTTGTGTTTATATGAGAGGATGGGTTGTAGGTATGCACTACTTTGTATTTCTGACCCCAAGAGCATAGCTTCTCTGTAAGCAACTGGATAATTATTCATTCTTTTTATTTAGGTATCAGGGAATGCAGTAGGGTACAGGGTCACCCTACTAATATTTACTGAATCTACCTGAAGAAATCATAATCTAAGAGGATAGGATATGTGGAAGATAAGGGGGAGGAATGCCATCAGCCCTTCAAAGGAAAAGGAGGCCCTGATAAGTTTGGGTATCAAAGACACGCTCTCATTCAATTTTAATTATGGAAGAAAAGCCTGGGCTTTTTGGGAGCTGCAATTCAAAGGCTGCAACAAACAGTAATTCTCCTTTTCCGTAATCACATGATTACCCAAGTCAGTGTCCAAACCTGGTATTTACTACCTATCAAAAAATCTAAATATATGCCACTGATTTAAAACTCAGATTTGTATGTTTCACAAGATCAGCAGAGAATACTTGATCCTAAAGGATGTACAGTTTTGATGAGTTCTTGGAGTTGGAGGTTTGGGCTGTGGGAATTGTTTGTTTGTTTGTTTGAAATCAACCCCAGGGGTACAGCGGTAGTAATGGCCTCCAGCTGGACTTAGCAGTACTGATCACAACCCTTTGAGCCCAACAGTTCAGCCAATTTTCAATCTACTTAGTTATGTAGTCCATATTTCATCAGTTCCTCTATAAGAGTGTTACAGGAAACAGTGATAAACAACATCCGCTGCTTTCCCTTCATTCACTCACCCAATTATCTCATCATAGAAAGTTGTCTTACTGGTCAGGTAGAAGTTTTTCCCCTTCATAAATCCATGCTGATGACTCCCAGTTTTCATCTTGTACTTAACACGTTTGGCAGTGGTTTCCAGGAGTATTTGCTCCATCACCTTCTTGGGCAGCAAGATGAGGCTGGCCAGCCTGTAGTTCCCCAGATTCTCCTCCTTGAAGACAGGAGTGTTGTTTGCTCACTTCCAGGCCTCAGGAACCTCCCTTGATCATCACCACAGTCTTTTAAAGATAATTGAGAGTGGCCTTGAGGTGATGTTGACCAGCTCCTTCAGCACTCATAAGAGCATCCCATTAGGGCCCATGGATTTGCATATGCCCAGTTTGTTTAAATGCGGCCTTACTTGTTGTTCTTCTACTAAGGGTAAGTTTTTGCTGCCCCAGGCTTTTCCACTGGTCTCTGGGGCCTGGTGTTCCTGATGGCAGTAGGAGCTGGGATGAAGAAAGCACTGATTACTTGGGTCTTTTTGGTGTTCCCTCTCACCAGGTCCCCTGCCCCATTCAGCAGCAAGTAACCGTTTGCCCTGGTCTTCCTTTTGCTGCTAATGCACCTGTAATATTCCATCTTGTTGGCCATCACATCCGTTGCCAGATTCAAGTCCAGGTGGACTCTGGCTTTCCTAAGCCCATCCCTGCATGGTCGGACAGTGTCGTAGTATTCCTCCCAGGTCACCTGTCCCTGTTTACATACCTTGTAAGTTTTCTTCTTATGTGTGAGTTAATTGATCCATGTAGCCTCCTGCAGGTCTTGCTTGACTTCCTGAGTATGGGGACAGACTGCTCTTGAGCTTGGAGGAGGTGATCTGCCGATTCCAGAGGGGTGGCGCAAGTAAAGCTCAGAGTAGCTTGTGCGTGAAATGGGAAGTTACTTGATGATGCTGTCAGTCATACGTGGGACAGGATAAAATGCATCTTACTCTCTTAGATTGTACTAGGGCTACAGCACAAAAACACTGCTGGAGAAATTAATATTTTCTCACTACAAAAAGCAGGTAGCTCTAAGCTGAAAAAGGAAGCAAGTCTAAATTCTTTACTGTTCTGATCGCACCTGTATCAGGATTTAGAGTACATCACCATTCAAAACTAGATCTAGACAGCTCTGGCTAACAGCTTATAAAATGCCAGGTAATTCTTTATCTATCTTTAATAGAAAAAATGTGTGTATATGCTTTACTTGAGGTGGTTCATAGTATATAATGAAAGGTAGATCCCTTGCAGCTAAAGGCATTTAAGTGATAGTCTGTAAGGTCTGAATTCCAAAAAATGTTTCATTCCGTCACATTTTCGCATGCAAGTTCTTTCTGTTGGAACATGGGACTCTGTATGGTATATATGGTTTTACTTTACATAATTTTAAGTTTCTTTCAGAAAATACTTAATTTAAACCTGTTACTGTGTTTTCTCTGTTTCAGACTTGCCACCTGTTCCTTCTACATCGAGGACAGGGTTTGCAGAATTTTCTGTTAGGGAGCGAATGAGAGAGAAACTAAAAGCAGCAAGGGTGAGAATCCTTCAGAAGTCCTGTTTGGTTGACTTTAGTCTTATAAGTACCACCCACTTAATTTTGCTTGCTTAGTGCTATGTGAATCTGAATTGGGATATCTGCTTTTTTTATTTCTAATGCCAAAATAATACTCAGATCATCAGTACAGTTATTTTCCGGTGTATTTCTATTGCTGTATTTTTTCTAAAGTTTATGTTTAATTTGTTTGTAATAATATAAAAGTTATCATTGTTTTATAATTCAAATTATACAATCATTACAAGATCCTTCTGTGTTTTTGTCAAAAAATTTCCTACAAGGAAATGCATTGATTTCAAAATAGTGTTAAGTTTACTGTGCGGTTTAATAAGGGGTATTAACATCTAGGTCTGTAAAATCACTTAAGCTGATTATATAGTTAAAAGATTCTGTCCCTAACACAAATGTGCATAAGTTGTTGAGTTCCTGGGAATTATTGTAGCTTTGGTCTTACTATATTTCTATTATAGCTAAGCATTTTTTGTGTTTGCTTAGTCAAAAGCAGAAATTACTTTATTGCAAGAAGACCCCAGTCCAAGACCAAGGCGTTTAAAAAGCATTAGAGAAAGGAAAACAGAAGTCAGACTGGATAAAGCGGTAAGAACATGCATTGGGTCTTGCTATTCTGATAATGAGAAAGTGAATGTGAAACATGAAATAAATCAGAGACTACACATAGTCTTGAAGATCAATTTCATTTCTTTTAATGGGATCAAAATTATACTGTTGTTTGAATTAGTAGGAACCTTTCTGATTATTGCTTTTAATGTACATATTTAACAATAATAATTTGCTTTCATTATAGTATAGACATCACGTGAACCTTCTGTCATTTACAGGTTCATGACTTCTGTCAGTTAAGATGCCTTGAAGTATTTAAAAGTTACTGTAACAGAAAGGACCACTGTATTATAGCTTTATATAAATTTGCACAGTGTAATTGCTAAAGGCTGGATATTAACTTTATGTCATTGTACTGTATTGTATTTCCTTGTTACTATTTTATATTCAGGGTTTTTTTAGTATAAGTATGTTGTTTGTTAGAAAATGAATTTTGTATTAAAAAAAATAAATAACAAAGGCTATGCCTGTGCAGAACTTGTACCCAGATATTCTTAAGAATTCACAAAGAAATTGCTTGCCTGTAGCAAATGTGTTCCAAAGAATGTATATGTCCAGGAAATAACAGCATGTAGCAGTAACATTCTTATCTGGAATTCCAAACAATATGAATTAGCCTGGCTAAATCGCTTGTCTAGGGGAGAATTACTTGTTCATGTAGGTTATGTAGGGAGGTTTTTGACAGTGTTTTCTTATAAAAAGTAATTGTCACAGCTTTTGGTTAAGTAGTATTGTTTTAATATGTTTGTTTTAGGAAAATATGGAAGTGATATCCTTATTAAAGTTGGTTACTGATTTTATATAAAGTATATCTAAAACTTTCCACGTGTTGGTTTTGTTCCCTGTACTTATTTACAGATATATGAAGTATTGTTTTGTTGTTAAACAACCGGCCATCAGATTGCTAGGGTTTGAGATTTTTTTTTTCGCTATTATTTTCAAGTTTAGGTTGAATAGATGTAAACTTGAGAAATGTCTTCCTTTAATCTAAGAATTCAGGCCACAAGGTGGAAGAACAGAATGTTAGATGTGTTTATGTTGGCTGGGCTTGATGAAAATCACTCTGAAGCACTTAAGAGAACTTGCTGAAGCAACCTCAAAGGAGCGATGTTTACAGTGATCTGTGTGTAGGGACACATAAGGCTTCAGAAAACTGGAAATCGTTAACCTCCTTTCTTGAAGAGGTAGAGGAGTATCATCCATGGAGTTTTAGAGTAGCCTAGCAGTAATTGAGAGAGAACACAATAAATAATCAAGTCTGTAATTAAGCACCCAAGCAATGGACACCACCTTTTTTGAATAATACCAAATAGGCTTTTCCTGATTGTGGCAGGGGCTATATGAGAAGCCGGCCTTAGCCCCTTGATTCCTTTCCCTGGTCAGCAGTGTCTGTCAGCAGCACCCTTGCCACTGCTGCCCAGCTTGTGGCGTCTGTCAGCCTGTCATTTGTAGACAGGAAGATTTTGCATTGCTACCCCATTTCTCCCCCTTGGGGAGATGAGCATGTGATTGCTTGTGTTCAGGAGTGCAGAAACAATGATCTCATCATCAGTGAAGAAAGTAAGCTAACATTTATGCAATGAACCATTTCTTGATACTCTGCAGTCTATTTATTGACCCAAAGGAGAAAGGAGTTAAGTAATAATTACATATACCCTTTTAAAATAAATACAAAATCAGTATAATTGTTACCACAGTGACTGTGTTTCTTTTTTGTTTTTTTTTTCTGTGAAAATGCAATATATAATGTGTGTATTCAGCTATTTGTCTTTCTTTTTTTTAATGAATCAGTAAATGTATGCCATAACTTATGTATATATTTTTATGCAGTCTGATAATGATAAATTTAGCCAGATGCAAGAGGATGAATCCCACTTACCATCAAAAATGAAGTTTTGTGGTTCTGTAAAAAAGGTTAAGCAAAAGTCAACAGTAAGTAGCAGTTCCTTCGTTTCAATAACAGATACTAATTTCATTTAAACTTTATATGGCTTCATGTTTCTGTTTGAAGAAGCAGACAGAATTCAGTCTTAAGCAGTGCAGACGGTTTTATTTAATTTAAAAATTCACAAACAGTGTATGGCAACAATTGAAGTATAAAAAGAGAACCTTCATCATATATAAGAATGGCTTTGGGTCATTTGATTAAAAAAAAAAAAATCAAGTAAATCCATCTGGACACAATTACTGGAGCTTGGTGGAAAAATGTTTCTTCTGTTTAAATCCTTTTTATTGAATGCCACCAACTGGCAGTTAAAGCAATTTACAGATTAGTATATTGATATTTATTAGCCACAAAATATTACTGTTTATTCTTTTATTAGAGGATTCATCCCTACACTAAAGGGGCCTGGGTCCTTCAGAGGCAAAATGCTGTTAGAAATTTCCCTTCATATCCTTCACCAGGATATCTGCGTTATGGCCAGAATTTAAACTTTGGCATTTCTCATTCACAAATTGTTTATATTTAAAGCAATAAGCTGGTTAAAATTAAACCTGGTAACTTTTTGAAAAAAAAAACATTGCAAGAAATATTTAATGAAATAATAGTATAGCAATAGAGAAAGTTTCATGTATCACTTAAAAATTTCAGTCAGCTTCAGCATTTGGGTGAGTTCTCTTTGAGATAAAATAATTATTATCCTGTGACAAGTGTTTATATGTGCTGTTATTGCTGCTATTAATAGAAAGGTATCTTCACTTGCCCTACATTTCTTATAAATGTCATATTAAAGTATCTGTCTTCTTTTCTTAGTTCCAGAATGATTTTCCTTCCGCTGAAGAAGCGTATAATTTCTTTACCTTCAATTTTGATCCTGAACCAGAGAGTATAAAGGCTGGAGCCAGGAAGAGGAATGAATTAAATGAAGAAGAGGAGGCAGAAGAAGAATGTGTAGAAACCCATGAGGGTGAACAAGAGGAGGATGAAATGGTGTGAGCTAGAGAATAAATGTTCATATTTTTATTCAGACTTCTTGAATTAATTTTAATCATCTAATACAAAATGGCAACTTTTGTTTCCTTAAAAATTCTGAAAGTATGCTTTCTAAAGATCTCCATTTTAAGAAATAGAGGAACTAACAGAGACGTTTGCACTTAAACTGTAGGATGAAGACGTACGCCTAGTTAAAGATGATGATCTATTCATTATAGGGCAGACAGCCGAAGATTTTCTAGTAATGAAACCTGCTGATTGTGAAAGCTACTCTCAGCAACTGAAAAAGGAAAAAGAATTTCTCTTCACTCCCAGCATGCTAGCAGGTATGAAGATTGTGCTTATCCATTTTGTTCCTGGATTTTGTGTAGCATGGCACCCTTTGATCTGCTGAAAAAACTTGTATCAGACTGTTTGTGGCAGTAGAGAGATATTTAGTTGCAGTTCTCTGATGCTGATCATCCAGTCAAGTCTGAAAAGGTCTGACAAAATGGATTAACTAGGAACATACACATCTCAGCAGGTCACCAGCTGGTACACTAGCAAGTGAACTCAGGGTACATCAGTTGCTCTGGTGTAATTACCTTAGCACTGTCTATAGTAAACGCAAGATGGCTGGCCTCTCTTTCACTGGGTTTTAGCTATTACATTATTTAACATGTGCAACAGGTTACTGGGAACACACATTTAGGTACTAAGAGTGGCTCGTGCACTGTACGTTATAGTATTTCTTCACTTGGCCACATCTGCAATTTTTTCCATGTGGCAAGTTTGTCATGAGTCATGTAAGTAACATAAGGATTTTTGTAATTCAAGGAGCCCTTTTCCCAAAATCTGATTTTGTGAATTGGAAATGGTTAGTCAACATTGATCATGTCTGTGACCTTTTTGCCTTATTCCCATAGAACTGCAAAGTCCGAAAAAATTGCTTTATAATATCACTTGCTATTTAATATTTGAAGTGGAAGAAACAGAATCTGTCTCTCAGTGGTCTGTACCAGAATGGTATCAGCACAGCTTGCAATGCGATGTCAAAATATTTGACGTTGGATGCCTCTGTTTTTTTGTGTATTGTTACTTAGTTCTGACTGCTTCCAGCGTGGTCCACTGTATTCCAATTTAGGGGATAACTTTTATTGAAACCCTCAGTATAATCTCTCCCTGTTTTGAGATTGCTCCTTGAAAAATACTGAGCCCGTACGCACCAGTGAAATAATCCTGCAGGCAGGCTTTAAAGAATTCTGCCTGCTTTTATTGGGCTAACATGACTTTTTATGCATATTCAGTATTTTGTACAAGAGTAGCTTAAGCAACCTAGTAATAGTAGTTCAGATTAGTTAAAGTTTCACTTTATATGGGAAAGGCTTAGAAATGTTTGTCTAGTCAGTTGTTGCTGCTAAAGGGTTTTTACACTGTTATGCAAGCAACCATTAAAACTAAACTCCATTAAGTTATTTGAAGTATTTTTTGGTGAGGAAATGTTTAATTATATGTTTAGAAGACTTGTGACACTTTTATGATAGATTCAAACTGTGGATCTATTCTGATTAAGAATAGGACCTGTTTTGGTTATGTATTTATTTCTTTTTTCCTAGTTAGGAATATATTTCTGACACCATTCTTAATATGCAGTGCCATTCGTTTTATGAATGGCATAGGCTCTTAGGGAATTAATAAACTAGAACTACAGTTATAAGATATTTTACATGCTTTTCTATTTAATTTCTCATTAGTGCCCACTTCTGAGAAGATGCATGGAAACATGCAGCCTAGGTACCTTGAGGATGAGGGTCTTTACACAGGAGAAAGGCCCTTTGTATCACAGTCTAATCAAAATATTTTGGAAAACAGAATACTCAGACAGGAGCAAGTAAGTCACCACTACCTTCTTAGTTGTCTTTTTAAAATCCTTTATTTATCAGTATTTTATTATGTTATAGTTATGTTAGAACAGTTATGCTCTGTCTATCCCAGCCGAAGCCAGGACAAGTAGGTAGATGGTCATGGTAATATGGGGCTTTCATCTTTAAAATGTTTAGCAGTATCAGATGTCAGGAAACATGGATTTTTGTAGGAGTGTGTTTTAGTGTATCCCAATAGTCAGAGGACCAGACTGAGCCTTAGAAAACTGGTGTCTTTTCCTGGCTCTGCTCGTAGCCTGCTGAGGAACAAATCACTTCACTTGTCTGTGCCAGAGTTTAGTGGCCATTACAACAGGGGTAATTATAATTTACTTTTTTTATAAAATGCTGTGAAAGCTAGTGGTATGTATAAAGACTTATGCAAGAGCTGGGCACTGCTGTTGTTATTTATTAGAAGATCATAACAAAAGGAAGCAATATGGAATGGCTGTTTTCTGTGTCCACTGAATATAATATGAAGTAACAGACTTGTAGAAATGTACTGATCAGACTGTAAGGGTAATTAGATATTGGTATAGATTATCTGGAGAGGTTTTAGAATCCTTTTAGATTTTTAAGAATGGCTTATGGAAACACCCGTGAAGGTGGCTTGGATATATTTTATCCTGCTGTATTATCCTCCTATACACAGTAAGGTGTGTATAGTTTAGTATAGATTTAAGCTACTATACAGCAGTTGCCCTTTATATTTTATTATGATTCTATGAATTCTTTGTGGGCTAGCAGAGGTACTTTTGTGAATCAGATTGGGAATATTTGGATCTAAAATCTTTAACTGGCCAGCGTCAACCCAATTAGCTTTCTGGTTTGCTTCACCATGTTACCACATCAATGTTTGGTTCTAGGGTCAGCTTAAACCAGGTGTAGGAATAAGAGGGCAGGCCAGCATTTTTTAGCAGCTGCATTGGTTTAAGCTATTCTTGAATCCAGGTCATGAGAGCAGACGGATGAATTAGGACAATGTTTAACATGTGAAGCCATGGATAGCAATTGGTGTGTAAGATACTTACCTCATCTGTTTTCATAGATGCTGTTTAATTAGTTCAGATTGTGGACTAGAAGAGTTGAGAGATGCTTTGATAAATGATCTCTCTGAGCTGCCATTTAGCTCTTTAATTCTTTGCTTTATGATTTTTATAATCCAATTTCAAGATGTGGGTGGCAGTCTTGTGTAAAACATTATAATTCTTTCAATTTTAGTGATTTAAGAAAACATAACATTTAAATGTTAAGTGATGTAAGTGTTGATTTTTTTATTTTTTTCTTTCAAATCTGTAACACTGAACGTTGAAGGAAAAAAATCAGTATATTTGAAGTTTGAGCAAACTCTTGGTCTTTTGATTTCAAAACTTCTCTGTAGTATATTTGAAGATTTCATTTTGGTGTCTTAGAAAAGTTTTGGTTAATTTAGTCACAAACGATTCATAGTCACCTTTTCTTCCATAATTGCATTTCATAAGAATTACAATTTTGCAAGTTATTTCTATATCAAGTAAGAAACAATATAAAAATATGTTTTTATTTGTAGGGGAAAGAGTGGTTTGGTGATGATGGCAAAATCTTAGCATTGCCTAATCCAATTAAACAGTCTTCTACTAGGCCTCCAATATTCTCATTGGAAGAAGGCATAGCACCAGAACTTGAAACAGTGTATAGAAAGGTAGGCATATTTCATATATGTGGTTTCTGAGACCCAATATCCCAGTTCTTCTGTACCAGAAACCCTGGTGAGCTGAAGGGTTTTGTGCTAAGAGCCATGAGTACTGACTGCTTTTTGGGGTTCCATAACTGGTCTTTAAATGTGCTGTACTTTTTCAGGTATGTATTTTGTATTTTTCAAGTATGTATTTCACTTGTATTTTTCTGTAAAAATAATGCATACAACAGGATGAAGAGTTTAGCTGGTAGTGCAGCTTAAAATAATAAAGTGACAGTCCATGAGAAGCTGCTTCAAGTCTGTGAGTCACTAAGGTCTCTGTGAGGCACCCTTGGATATTCTCATGCCAAAGTAGGGTAGTTCCTATATTAGTGTAGCTATAATGTTCCTCGTGGTAGAAGCTGGTAGACAGACTTGGTGGTCAGGACAGAGGTGTTCTCTGCAGCCTAAGAGAGAAGTAATTGAAGGCCATGTGCATGGTGGTTATTTTACAGTGATGAAACTCCTCCAAAATAAGTCTTTACATGCAGTTTGCTCACATAGAAAGCAACTAATTTCGAGTTAATGTTGCATCAGTTCAGGTCTTTTTTTTGATTTTTCCCTCAACCACAGCATACCTGCCCTGGCAAACAGCAGTTGCAGTGTGCAATCAGTACAAATAAAAATAGGTTTCAATTAAAACCTTTAAGCAAGCTTTAATTGTTCTGCTTGTTAGCACTCTATTACCCCCTTGGAAAAACTGTGACTTTTTAGACTTTAAAGTAGATTGCTGTTTTGGGACACACAAAAGTTTCTGTCTGCTGCTGTTGATACAGATTTGAATGTTGCCCTTTAATTGATGCTGGTTACAAATGCATAATTCTCAGGATGCATCCAGTACCATAGATCTATGCAGGGTGTTTCTGCATACAGGAAAAGAGGTTGCTACTTAGATCTTAGTAAAGGTAGGCCAAGAGAGCTTATGTTTCAAGAACACCATGTGTACATGAATAGTGACATGTAAATACCCAAATCCCTGTTGAAAGTAACACATTAAGCTTAGGGGTCCTTTATGGGCAGAAAAATAGTTAAAGCATAAGGAATTCAAAGCTGTCATTTTTATGACAGATTATGTCATATTAAACATTTTGATGAGAAACTGAATGTGGAAGGATCAAGTGGACTTAAGTGTGTTTCATGGCCATTTATACCAGTTCTGTAAAAGAGCTATGCAACAGCTGAATTCCCATCTCAATCCCCCTTTTTCCAGTTCTTACGAAAGGGCTGCAAAAACACTACCTAACTAACAACTTCATCTTTTATGGTACCAGAATATCTCTGACTAATCTCTTCTGAAGAATTCTGAGAGGGGAGCAGCAGTAGTCAGGCAGGAAGCACTGCTAATTCTCTTCTGATTTCAGTAACCTGAGGATATAAGCCATGATTGCCTTTCGGTTGCAGCGGGTTGAAGCAGACTCTTTAAGCTTTGTTGCTGAAAGCTTTCAGTGGGCTTTGTTGGTGTGAATTTCCCTGGTGTTAGAATAGGGAAGCAAATAATGTATTTCCTCTTCTGCACAATCCAAATGGTCTGCAAGGGAAAGCTGCTCTCTGAGAGCTGGACTGTTTATCTTAGAGCTCAGCTCTAAGAGGAAGTAAAGTGATACTAAACAAACAGGTAAAAAGACAACTAGCAGGCTTTGATTTTTCAAATTCAGTGTCATAGTCTTCATTGCTTAGCAAAACCTGCAGTACAGGCAGATGACTTCTTATTTCAGCCTCATATGGGCTATCAAAATTTTGTTGTGTAGATTACCCATGGTGGTTTTATGCCACCCACTTGTCAATAAAGCAAAGAGGTTACCGCAGAAGCCTTTACAGTTTAAGACTCAGTAGTTAGATGTAGGCGGTGCTAATTGAGTCATTTTCTGTCACAGAATCTCTTTGCAAGATAGTTTTGTCAGGGCTTGTAAATCCATTTTATTCTTTTTTTCTTTCAGGCAATAAAAATGACAGCTGCCAATCAGTATCTTGTTGGACCTGGAGATCTTCAGGGGCCGTTTCAATTGGATATTGATATTTCTGGACTGATATTCACCCATCATCCCTGTTTTAGCCGTGAGCATGTGTTAGCAGCTAAATTAGCTCAGTTATATGATCAGTATTTAGCAAGAAAACAGAAGAATCTTACCAAACTTCTCACGGACAAGGTATTTGTGTTCCATTGTCATAGCTTATTGAGATAATGATGTGACAGTTTAAAGTAAAAGCTGAATTTGTTTCTTCAGAGTAGAGTGATGAAATTCTAATTGTATGTAATGAATGACATTTTGTCAGAAGGTAAAAACCGAAGGATTTCACCTAGGTTGCTGTGTGCTCAGTGCAGAACTGCATTTTTAAGATTATGAATTTCTTTGATCTTCTATTTAAAATGAACTCTATGCAGGTTCTGAGGTAAAGGGAATATAATTGTTAGAATACAGGAACATTTACATAGTATTCCTTAGAGTATCGAAAATGTTTTCCAGTGAATGACAGATAAGACTTTTTACAGGGTTGTGTACAGCGGCTCCGACAGGCAGACAGCAAAGTACAGTATTCAAGGATGGAGGGAAGTTAGTGAAGTTTAGTTTCAGTTGTCTGTTAAAAGTAAAAGGAAGCAGTTTAATTTCACCAAATTCTACAAAAGTTGATGACCCATTTCCAGGTATATATCTGTGACAGATGCTGTGTTTTAAATGCATACTGTTGTCACGTTTACTGTGTCACTCTTGTGACATGGCAAAACCCTAGGCTGAACGTAGACTCTTCTGTTCCTGGCTCCGTTACTGACTTGCTGGCTGACCTTGCCTGGGCTGCTTACCCTCTGTGTACCATCGCTCTTCCTCCATCTGTACGTTGGAAGAAATGGTAGTGGTCTCTTCTCTGGTGTAAATTTGTACATGAACATTAGGCATTGTTAGGACAATTCTAATATCAGGGCGCACAAGAATATTTTTAAAGCATTTTAAAATGCTTTTGAAATCTGAAAAGATAACAATTATTTAGAAACGTGAGGTAAATATTGTGATACGACATAGCTCTATGTAGTAGGGCTGGTCTGTTAAAAATTAGTTTGATTATTAAGTACATATAAATTCAAATTTCCATTAATGAAAGGTGATGATGATTCTCTACCTTAAAGGGCTATTATAAGGGAAAAATAATCATTGTATGCAAGGTCATTTTTATATTACTCTAATGAGGGTCAGTAGGTGCTGTACAGATACTTCTGAATTTTGGTATAAAGCATTAGGTTATAGTTCTAATGCTGGAAAAATATTTCATCCAGTGTCTCAAAATAATTCTTTGTTATACTTTAGTCTGTCATTACTTTTGAAGGATTGGCTTTAGTTTTCCATGAAACAGTGAAATAGGATGTTCGGGTTCTCCATGCCTGCATTACAGGAACCTATGTGTGGAAGGGATTTCCTGAGTGTTTCCACAATACTTTGCCAGTACTGTAGGCAACTGTGTAATATATTTTTCATAAGCAGATTTTAACAATTAGGTATTTTAGCCACCATTCTGTTACTGACAGGTAGTTTTAAAACCTGTCTCCTCTAACAGTCATTATTTAACGGCCAGATTGTGGCAGCCAAATTGTTCTTAAGCCTAAACAACTCTTCCTCCCTTTTCCCCTCCCTCCCCGCCATGTCCCAGTGGACTTCTCCTTATCCACTTCTGATGCTTGCTCTTCGTAGCTTAAAATATATCGCCTTTCAGTCCTCATTTTGGCAGGCTAAAGAAACTGCACTTTCTGTCTTCTTTTATAAAACATGCTCTCTGTGCCCCAGATGATACTGGCAGCTTTCCATGTCTTCAGTTATTCTTTCTTTCAAAATTTCTTTCAACATCTTTTTTTTTTTTTTTTTTTAATACCAGTGAGTTTAATTTTGTGGTTGCCCATGTGTGTTTTCAGCTGTATGCTTCCTGCTCTCCAGTTATGTTGTCTCTCCAGTTTGATAGATTTGTTTAAAAAATCTTTGCTCCTTGATTTGTAATTTCATTGCTTCTACTTTGGATGTAGTTGGACTTCCGTCTCCTGCAGTGCCATTAGCCATTCTGGTTTCACATTCAGTATTACCCTTAAGGAGATCTACAGCAACATAATAACTAAAATTTTAGTTCCTATCCTACTGCTGTTTCTTATTTTTCTTTCTTCTCATAGCCAGTCCTTTACATCTCTTGTCTTCACAGCCATGTATATTTTTGCATTCTCCTAAACTAGGTGTCCATCTTCCATGTAATCATTTGATGCCTATCTTCAGATCTTAGTTGAAGGGGTGGCCTCTTGTCTCGACAGTATAGCTTTGAAAGTGCATTTGAACTGTACCATTGTTCCCAGTTCTGTCTCATCCTTAGACCTTCTCTTCTTCCAGTTGTTACATGCAATATGTTATGCTTAAATGCTTTGTTGCAAGGTGCCCTGCGTCTGTAAGGCACTCATCAAATCCACAATCCACTCATTTTTGTTGTTTATTGATTTTATAGGGTTACCTTTAGTGGCCCTTCCCCTTTGATTGGTGAGCTTTCAGAATAATCCCTAGATTGGTCTTGTCGCCTTATTTAGATCTGTCACAGTGATCAAAGTCAGTAAATCTCCCTCATATGTCCAGGGATGCTAATAAGAATTTCGTCTTGAAGAGTCAGCACCTTACAGACATGGCAAAACCCTGTAAATACAGAATCAAGATAATTCAGAGTTTTCTATTATGTACTAGTAACTAGCTCTTTCATGTCAAGGTGCATTACACTGTATGCCTCACAAATGTCAAACCATGTGTTAATTGTTTGTTTGTTCGTTTAAGCTGCATGCTTTGAGGAATGCTGTGCAGTGTAGTATAGACGGTGGTAGTGCTGGTGTTCCTAGTCCTGTGGCACAACAGAGCATACCTGAATACAAAATTGAGATCAGGTAGGTATGGATTCATTAAATCATTGCTTTTTAAAACTGTATTCCTCATTTCCTTTCTATGCTGGTACAGAATATGATTCATGTCAGACTTAAATTCTGCTGTAAATAGCTCTAGAAGTATTTTGAGGGCTTAAGAGTTCTTACTGATAAGTTGACTAAAAAAAATTACGAAGAAAATACAGCTTAGGCTGAAGTCTTGATTCAAAAGTGGTCTAATTTGATTACCTTTTATTAATTACTTAGTAACTATTTACTGGTGTGTTTTGCACAATTTTAATTAAAATAATGTTTCAATAGACATCAGCTGGATGCATGAAGCTCTCACAACAATGCAAGTGATGTAATTTTTTGAACAGACAAAAGCCCTAGTTTTTTCCATCTTCTTCCTTATTACACAAGTGTTCTTGATTCACTTTGCATTCTTAGGTATTTTGGCCATGTTTTTGCCAATGGGTTAATATACATAAAATGGTAGAATTTTGTTTTACAAGATTACAGTTATTGTTCTTGGACAGTAACTGGGTAGTAAAAATATATTACACTTTTTGGCTTGGTAGTGACAGTTAGTATTATTTTTGGCAGATGGACAGTGGTGAGCTGTAAGTGTAAGCAGTATGATAAAAATTAAGTTATTTTGGAGATCTATGCTGAACAGCCTTTTAACTAGTAGATACTTAATAAAAATCTGAAAGTTCTTCACAATCTGAAAGTAGGAAATAATGTACTAATGTATATAAACAAGTTTAGACTGATGTAATGGGTCACATGTTAATACAATTTAAAAAAAATCAGTTGGGTTTTTTAATAACAATTCTACTTTCAGCCTTGAAATCTACATCTGCTTACACTTACACATACACTCATTACTCTTAGTTTGGGAATTGCTTCTTCAGATTTTCATCCCTCAAGTATGCTGTCCTGTAATACATTGGTATCTGTGCAGGACATATGTAAGTCTATATTGTATTATTTTATACTGAAGGACAAAGTCTTCCTTCCATTGAAAAAGGAGTAGCTTTTATTAATATTTTCTTAACACATCTGCTAGAGGACTAAGAGCAGGAGGTGTGCAGTTAGCATACAGTACCTTGGAGACAGGAGCTCTCACCAGGGAAAGCATGAGAATGGTAATGAGAAGGTTCACTGTGGGAGGGAGATTCTTGGATTTTGGCATCAACCCTGAGGCTTGCTTGATGGTTAATTCTAATTAGATAGAATATTCCTTCTGGGTATCTTAAGTGTTTTTCTAGGTCTTGAGTGCTTTAGTTTAGTGTCACACTATTATGAATCAGGAGAAATATAGCTGAAATTGGTGAGATCAGTGTTCCATAAGTAATGTGAGATGAGCTTGGTTGGGATTATTCTAAGGCTTTTCATATCTGTAATTCTTTCTGGCTACAGCTCTGTTGTTGGAAGCTGTTGCACATATGAGGCTCAGATGGGCTCAGGAATTTTTACTGTCATGGTGTTTAATACTAACTTGGACCACATATGTTGGTAAAAACATCTGTCCTGCCTTGTCTCTCTTTTAACATTGCATTTCCCTGATGGTCAATGTAGTGCACTCATGAGAAATTACAGATGTGAAGAGAGTGTAGCATGGAAAATAATCTAATTGTTTCCTCCACCCTCCAGTAACATAACTGATGTGTACTCTTTGCTGTCTGAAGATCAGAGCTGTAGTTTTCCATTGGTTTGAGGAAGAAATGTCATCTGAATGCAGAAAACTTCTGCAAACTAGCAATTTCAGCCCTACTGTCCTCATTTGCTGAGGAGGAAGCCAACGTATGCTGCGGATTGCAGGTTTCGGGCTCTTCTGGCTGATGTATTTTAGCAGAGGTGATTCTCTACTGAAAGGTCTTGCTTCCAAATCGAATACATTAGATAATTGTAATTACTGACCTGTGTGTTCCTCGTGTCTTTAAGCTTCATCTTCTAGCTTCATCTGGTAGACGAAGAAAAGGTTGTTGAGCTGCATGGATAAGTAATATTCAAACTGCTAGCTAATGAAGTGGAGAAGTTACTCATATTACTTTCTGGAAAGTCTGTATTTCATCTTTGTTTATTGTTTTTACTAGATTTGCTTATGCTTTTAAATAATGTATGATGTATTTATTCTCTCAGCTGTAACTCAGCCTCCATGTCTTCTTTATTCTCTGAATATTACAAGTAGTCATGTGTTAGTTTACATCTTTTTTTTTTAAATCACATTATTTTTACTAGACATGTTTAGCTACCAAGATAGTAGTGGAAACAGTCTGTGCTTGGGCTGCATTAGACATTTACATCAGAAAGGTGCGTTGTTCATTAAAAGTGCTAATGACTAGCTCTTTCACAAGGAGATTAGAGGGTGGAAATGTGAAATACCAATTCTGAGGCAAAAAAAAGCCCTGTTAATTTTGTTTGTGTTAAGAATCTTGTAGGGCTGTCAAAGGACTTACATTACTTCATACATTACTACATTACTTCATCTCTGCAAGTCCTTTTTACTGGAGCTAGAAGCATGTTAAGTTTAAAACATATTTGGTAATGTATGATTGTAATAAGCATTACTTCATAGCAGCAGTGTAGGTTTCCTGGGCTGTTTACATGAATTGATTTTAAAATGTTTTTAATGATGTACAGCTGTAATAAGCATTTCAGAAAACTTTGAGTTCTCTAGAGAATGAACTGTAATTGAAGTCAGATTGCCCAAAATGCAAGAGACTAGAGTACAGAAGGAAATCAAATCCTGCCATCTTCAAGTCTGGGTTTTATGCTTCTTGGATTTAAACCACTACAGCCATCAATCAAATTGAAACCATCACTTGGCTTTTGGTATTGCAAGTTTTCACTCTGTTGTTCCCTTGAGTTATACAATTCTGATTGATTTTGTGTATATGTATATATATTTCTAGGCAAACCAGAAGACTTCGTGATGCTGAACAAGAAAAAGACAGAATGTTGCTTAAGACCATTATAAAAGTTTGGAAACAAATTAAATCCCTCCGTGACTTTCAGAAGTTTACTAACACACCCATGAAACTGTATTTGAGGAAGTATGTTTTGATAAGGCTTTTTGTACTTCATTTGCCAGCAGTGGAGTTTTAATATGATTAGTCAATTTGGGAACTGACAATTCTGATATGAAGGGTGGAAAAGTAAGAATTTGAATAGTGTCTGGCACTGGTTGAGCCTAACACTATTCTTTTTGAGTTTGGGGAGGAAGGAAGGTTAAAATAACAAGTAACAGAAAGGAATTTCTAAAGGCTAATGAGTAAAGAAGAAGTAATTATATTCATTCTGGATGGTAACTATCTGCTATCAACTCTTAGACTATCTTTGCTAGTATTTTTAAATAGAACACACTTTTGATACAATGAAATTAATTCATGGAGAATTAGACTTATTATATTATAGACTTAATTGTAGCCCTTATGTTAATTTATGCAATGTTGATAACTTGTTTTGAAGGGAAGAGATTGATCAGAGATTGGATGAAAAAGCATATGAAGCAGAAATTCAAGCTGAGATAAAGGAATTACTAGAAGAATGTATGGAAGAATATGAAAAGAAAATGGAGGAGTATAAAACTGAGCTACAAGAGTGGAAATCCTGGAAGAAGACACAGGTTTCTTTAAATCATTCCATTGCACAAAAAGTAAAATTATTACTAAATGTGTTCAAAATTTGTTCTTGTAATACAGAAAAAAAATCTATTTCAGGATAGCTATGCATAAATTTTGTGATGTATTTGGATACATTCTGTCTACTTAGAATTTGTTAGTAAATTAATTGTTAATTAAAAAGTAAAAATGTGCTAGGTTTTTGTGGAGCATGGTCTTCCTGCTATTGATTTTCAGCACTTCAGCAGTTCTTTCTTTAAATGTAATAATTTTGCAGCATTCCTATTAAATTCATGTCTGTCTTGCAAAGAAAAAACATGGATGAATTTTGTGTGGGTGCGAGTGTGTTGTGGTTTAACCCCAGCCAGCAATTAAGCACCACACAGCCGCTCGCTCACTCCCCCCCCCGGTGGGATGGGGGAGAGAATCAGAAGAGCAAAAGTGAGAAAACTCATGGGTTGAGATAAAGACAGTTTAATAGGGAAAGCAAAAGCCACGCACGCAAGCAAAGCAAAACAAGGAATTAATTCCCTCCTTCCCATGGGCAGGCAGGTGTTCAGCCATCTCCAGGAAAGCAGGGCTCCATCACGCGTAATAGTTACTTGGGAAGAGAAACGCCATCACTCCGAACGTCCCCCCTTCCTTCTTCTTCCCCAGCTTTATATGCTGAGCATGGCATCATATGGTATGGAATAGCCCTTTGGTCAGTTTGGATCAACTGTCTTGGCTGTGTCCCCTCCCAACTTCTTCTGCACCTGGCAGAGCATGGGAAGCTGAAAAGTCCTTGACCAGTGCAAACATTACTTAGCAACAACTAAAACACCTCTGTATTATCCACACTGTTTCCAGCACAAATCCAAAACATAGCCCCATACTAGCTACAATAAAGAAAACTCTATCCCAGCCAAAAACTGCCCAGAGTGGTCAAGCAAAATCATTATGGGGTGTTTCTAATGAACAAGCAGTTAATGTCATCTCATGTAAATTTATGTTCAGGAGTGTCCTAAAATGGAAAAATTTAATTAATATTCTAGCCTTTTACATCTGAAAAGTTTTATTGCTAATAATTTATACTGTAGTTAAGGTCTCAGTTGTGCTTCAAGGGGATATTGACAAATAGAGGAGCTAGAACAACACACTGCAACAGGATGATCTTTGGAATAGCCTGTGGCAGTGCCAGCAAAATCAGACTTGCTTTCATAGTTATGTGGCAATGTACTGGATACCCCAGGGTAATGGTGATTATACTTGAATATAATTTCTGCCCAGTTTGAACACTGTGGGGTTTTGGATACCAAAGCAAAATAAAGTTTAAGGAAATGCTTCAAATACAGTTTTCAAGAATCTAGTACATCTGCTGATACTTTTATGGAAAGTTTTTTCATATAGCAGCATCTATGGAAAGCACTTAAGATGTTTGACGGGAAGCTGATCTGCCAGTATTGGAAATTCCTGTTATCAGAACACTAGTTGGCACATGACTTATTAGTATCATGTCAATTCACTTGTAGGTTCAGAGGAATAAATGTAGACATTAAAATGAAGGCAGATGGTCTTGAGCATTGATCCTAATGGGAACTGTTCATCTACCTCTAGCCAGTTATGCTTCACAAATACCATGGTGGGTGGTTCCAGCCAAAGCTGCTCTCAGCATCTTTTTATTGTGTTAGTCACAAACTGTCTTGAGACTGAGATGATTGTGGTTCTTTTGCTTCAGAGTGAAATGTAGTACACAGGCCTTCCTTTCATGCCCAGAAGTACTTTATTTAATTTTACTCAAAGTAGTTCGTGGGTTAATCACTGCTGTTGGTGTTTTGATCACGTGATCTAAGGAAGACACTAGAGGTAGGAGAGACTAGATAAATTTAAAAGGAAATACAAGAACAAAAAGGGTAACATAAAATTAGACCAAGAAAGAAAGAATATTTATTAATAAAAGTATGTGAACAAGTTGTTTGGCTAAATACTTCAGTTACTGAGGAGAAACTGCTTTCCTTACCTCCTCCTCTTTTGCTTATGGTGCCTTAAATCGTGAAGAGACTGGTGCTTCCAAGCAAGCTGAACTTCCAAGTAATCTGTAAGTCTGTGGAAGGAGGAACTGGCTTGCAGTTGTTTAAAGCTGAACATGCATATGAACACTGGACTTCTGCAGTTTAGGAGATGCTGAAAAGCAAATGGTGTTCTGTTTATTCTTCTGTTTGGCATAGAGGAAGGGAGGGGATCATTCTGCTTATGCTAAAAGATACTGCTAAGCTAAAGAGCTTGTGCTCCAAAGTTTGTGGCACATGTGCATTCACTTTGTCAATGTGTATGCAGACAATACATCTCGAAGAACTGTGTCTACCGGTTGAGTAACCTTCCTTCAATCCTAACAGAATGCACATGGTAACTCAGGCTAAATGAGAAGTCATCTGCTAGCCAGAATGTTCAAGAAATGTGTTTATTTTGAAAGTTGGTTGGGAAGGTTAAATAAATGTTTTGTTTGAAGCACATTATGTTTTTGAAGCATATGAATGGAACACATTGCTGAATTCTGAATCTGAAGTAGTACTATAGAATGAGAGAAATCTTATTCTTGTGTGTGGTGATTTTAAAATTGCACAGTCATTTCTCATACATGTTTATCACTTGTGAATCACGAGAACAAGAGAAAAAAACTACTGATTGAAACAAGTTCAGGAAGAACATTATTATTTTTATATGCAGAAGTCCAAGAAGAAAAAAAAGAAAAAAGACATTCATGAAGAAGAATCAGTAGAAGATTGTGATCTTGGTGAGGAACGTGTAAAACCCATCCCACCTAAAATGGCCAATAGCCTGGAAATAGAGCAGCAGGTTAGAGAAAAAGCTGACAACTGCAGAAGGAAACCTGGAGAGCCTGCTCTAATTCCTGAACTGGTCCTGTCAGGAAGCATAACTCCAACTGAGCTGTGTCCTCGGTAAGATAAATGTTGGCCTGCAAACTACTTTGTTCATTATTTTCTGCTGTTATTTATTAATTGATTGTTTGTACAACTTCAGAAGCGTGTGCTCACCATTCTGTTTAGCCAAGTGATAAAACTTCTGCTTCGGAAGCTGATACAACTTAATTTGTTTTCAAGTCACATGTAACCTTGTATACACTGGGCTTGGGGGATGCACGTCTACACATTCCCTTTGAACCTCCTGATGTTACTTGAGCATCTGCGTAGAACAGTGGTGTGTATATATAAAGAAGTTGTTTTCAGTGTAGAGTCTAGGTCACTTCTGGCAGTACCACTCTCACTAGCTAGTCCTTTACACCAGGTCTGTGCTATAGTTAACAAAGGGAAAATAAAGAAATTGTGTCGCAAACCAGAGATTTCACTGTGGATAAAGTAAATAAATTTACTTGTTTGTGTTACTTTCCACATTTACACGTGCAATTTAACATACATTTAGCAGATTTTAGTAATTTAAAAACTGCTTTGTTTTGTACTTATTCAGCAAATAGCCTCATCAAGGAATATTGCTTGGCTGTTCTAGTCCCAATGACTAAAAACTTCAAAATCTTAACTCAATTTCATATCATTTGTTGTGCTTTGGAGGAGCGGATTAGCAGGGAATTTTGTTTCCCTAAATAACTCCTTTTATATGGAGGTGGCTTTAGTGGATCTAAAATTTGACCTGTTCATTTTTAAATCACTTTATATTCATGAGAAGGTAAAACAACTGTTAAATAATAGTTTTAAAGTTGTTCCTGTCTAGTGACACTTTTAGAAGAATACCATCTTTAACTGACTTCTGTTTCCCCTTGAGGAATCAGATTCTTATTAAAAATAACCAAAGAATAAAAATGTTATTAAAAATGTTATGACAGCTCTTTTGACATATTTACAGAGCAGAAGTTTTGCGACGAGAAGATGTGAAGAAACGCTCAGCATTTATAAAAGTCCTTTTCAACTCCAAAGAAGTATCAAGGACTGCTACCCGACCAATAAGTTCAGATTTCAGAGTTCACTTTGGACAGATTTTCAATTTACAAATATTCAATTGGCCAGAGAGTTTGAAACTACAGGTAGATAATGATTTATCATAATAACTTTTTAAAAGATAATATGAAATGTAATTACACCTGTAATGCTTGTATTTTGCTCTATGGTAGTGTTGTAAAGACTGAAAAACCTGTGAAAGACCCTTTGTAAATCATCAATCTTATACCCCTTCCTTGCTTCTCCAGTCACAAACTTTCAACTTTGCTGCTACATTTTTGATGCTTGTGCTTTATATATTTTTTTAATATATATATATATGTGTGTGTTATATATAAGATGACTATGGGCTGCATGGGGGAAATTAAACAATTGGGATGTGATTAAATATGTTAGTGGAGCAGCCTCTTAATTTTAGAAAAACTGATTTATGTTGCAGATAAACTTGCCAGAATGGTCATCTTAAAACATTATTGTCCACACAGTAAAATCATCATAATGTTTGCTGGAGGGGGATAAAAAAAAAATTCATTGCTAGTAATGTCCATAACTGCACTTGACTTGATCAACAGTGCAGTTAAGTCAAACCACCACCACGCTCATTCCAAGTATGAGTTAATGAATGAGTCACATGAATAATTTTCAGAGCCAATACAATATATTTTTAGGAGGAACACAGTCAGCATCCTACTTCTCCTGTTAGGTGACTTTTCCTGTTAGGTAGCTTACCACTGCTCTTTCAGGGGTGGGTGTATAACCCTCGCCTGCTCCATTTATATAATGCACAAATTGAAAGGGAAAAGGAATACCATCTTCTTGGATTAAAAACATCTGAATGGAGGAACCACTCACATCACTCTGAGCCTGCAACTGGCCAGGAAAGAGGGAAGCAGCCTGCAGTACTGCCAGAACAGGGGGAGTGTGTGCCTTACCCTGCCTTTTGTGGTAAGGGAGAATTAGTGAGGCAGAATCCCTCTGGCATCTTCACCTGATGCCAGTGACTGTCACAATCAGTTGAATATTATGCAACGATGCTCTTTAAAGCCTAGAGTTTGCCGTACTATTCTCAGATGCATTAGGAAGGTGAGAAGGTTATATTTCTAAGAAGAATTCAGACCAAGTTAGCTGCTGGTGGCTGAAATGTCTGCTAATTGGATATTTTAGGAAGTAAATTAATACAGTTGCCTTAAATGAATTATTTCATGCTTAAGTCATAGCAAAATCTTTTGTCCAAATACCCTACGTTTTCAACTTCTCATGAATACATGTGTAAATTTTTTACTATGTCTGTCACCGTGTTTTTTTCTAGATATATGAAACAATGGGTATGAGCAGTACCACCTTGTTGGCTGAAGTGTTCATACCTGTTCCTGAGACTACAATTCTGACAGGCAGTGCTCCTATGGAAGAAATAGAGTTCAGCAGCAATCAGCGTGTGATGTTGGACCATGAAGGAGTTGGGAGTGGTAGGGACTCTCAGTCTTTCTCAGTTCAATGTTTCTCATTTTGCTGAAACCACGTAGCAGTAACAGGCTGGCGTAAGTTTCAGAGTAAATTCAGTGAAGGGTGTTTACAGATTCTGTAACTGAATCTTGTAATATGGTCACGATTCTTATTATTAAAGTTTGCTGTGGACTTTTTGTCTCTTACTAATTTTAAGCTGTATAGAATCAAAATGTGTGTGTTTATTATTTGGCTTGTAGTATTCGTGGAGCTCTGCTAGCTATAGAAGGTGTTTGGGGGTTTTTTAGTATTTAAGTAATCAGGCCTCTGACACTGCAGAGAAAGCAGATGGTATTAATCAGTATAGCTCCAGTGATTTTAATGTTTTAAACCACTGAAGAACTGGCTGTATAAGTGTATATGCAGAGTAATTTTTTGTCTTCCTATTGGCTTTGTTGACATCCTGCAACACATTTTATCCCTGGGACTTTAGAAAGATAAAACAAGGGAGAGATAGGAAAAGGGGAAACAAGAATAATACATCGTAGCATATGGAACTTCAAGTTTCTCTAGTAAGTTTGAACAGCATTATGCGATGACTGACTTGCATAAATTTGCCATATATGAAATACAGATCAAGCTAGAGCAGAAAAACAGATAAGAAGCAGAAGAATAGAAAAGCTGTGGAGGAAAGAAATGTGGTAAAAAGTCATTACAACAAATATGTGTGTAAATGTCATTGACCATGGTGAGTGTCTATACAATTGGGTATCACAAAGCTTTAGGACTGACTTTGCAGTCATGCATAATTCTTTTGACTGTGAATTTCTGTTTCATTAATAACAGTATGATGAATCTGAAAACTACCAGAAATATTAAATAGTGTGCATTTGTGAAGAAAAAAAAGCCTTTGGCATAGCTTTCAAGGCACAGCCTACAGAAAGCCTTTCTGTAGGTGGAATGGAATCTTTCACCTCTTTTGTAGAGCAGAGTCCTTCCCCACAGCAAGCAGCAGAATCAAGTTGTTTCACATTACCCCATTTATATAAAGGCACAGGTTATTTGACTATGTATTTTCAGGAAGTATTTTTTAAAATGTTCAGACGTTGTGTTTGCATGCATAAATATAGTACTCTGGGGTTTGTTCCCCTTGATAGGTGTGTCCTTTTCATTTGAAGCTGATGGTAGCAACAAAATGACTTTAATGACCTCTGGGAAAGTATCCAATAGTGTCTCTTGGGCAATTGGAGAAAAAGGAATCCCCTTAATTCCTCCAGTATCTCAGCAAAACTCAGGCATTCCAAGGTAATATGATATGAATTTTCAGTGATTCATGTGAAACTGACTATACTAGTATTTTTAAAAAATAGACTTTCATAATCAATAATTTTCATAATCTTTTTCCTTAAGTTTAGATATTTTACTTTACACTGTAACCCCCTGCAGATATCTTAGGGTACACATTTTTGTTAAATAGATTTTAGTTAGGAATTTTATCTTTTAGTGTATTATTTATAGACAATATTAAAGTTAAACTCAAGTTGATTAATTCACTTTTATGATTTTCTAATAGAAGATGTATATATTGGCAAGGAACTTTCCTGTAGTCATTTTGCTAAGAACAGAAGCTCCAGCTCTCTCTCATCTGAAGTGCACTTGGGGAGACTATTGGAAAACATCCTTTAAATGCCTTTTCTGTAATTAATGATAAAAATTACACTGTGAAAGCAGTAGAAGTTAGTATGGGGGCTTGACACTGTTAGTGAATTAATCAGTGAAAAATTCTCATCTGTTGGATCATCCAGGATAATACTCTTTCATTATTTTTCTCCATCAGAAGCCTGTTGACCTGCAGAAATTAGTATATTATTCCATTCGAAACAATCTAACTTGCCCTGTGGCTGCAAGTTGGATATCGTAGATTATTTGTCCATTTTGTTGCTTTTAGATAATTCCAGTAAAGTGAAGGAGTTGATACTTAAAGTCTGCTTTTGTAATGTCCTCATGTAACTTCACTGTAAAGCCTTAAGAGTTTTCCCATACTTATTAACACAGAGCAAGTACCTCTTCCAGCTGATTAGATTCTGTCAGATTTTTATTTATTTAGAGGCTAGACACTGGCATCCAAATCACTCTGTTACTATTTTTGACCCAAGCTGCAGCCGTTAGAGTAATTTGCTGATCAGCATATGAGACTGACTTCAATGAGACTAGAATAGCATGAGATTAAAACATAAGGATGCATTCCCAAAGGCTAACTTTAAACTCAGGAGACTAATCACTGTAGTAAATGGAAAAATGGGGAATTTCAGAAGGAAGTTAGCTGTAAAACAGTCGTCTTTGAATCAGCCTCTAGAGATGAACAGCCCTCTGTGACTTTCCATTGTCTGTTGTGAAAGTCGGAGACAAGTGTTAGCTGCCCATTAGCTTTTCAGCACAATTGTGATTCAGTGTGCATTTGTTCAAGACTGGTGCCTAAAGATATAACCTTGATATTACTGCTTTGTCTGCCGCTCCAGTAACTGCTGGATATTTGGCTGATTCTAACCAAGCACGAGAAAGATCCATAAGTTATTAAAGCTTTCTTGAAAATATTCAGATAAGTAGAAAACAAAGACTCAAATTAGCACCCCTAACAAGAGAAGGGGCAACATCCACCTTCTGTGGTATTTGGCTAATAATATGCATGTCCTGCTGTATTCGGTTGACGTGGCAAGGTTTTGGTAGCAGTGGGGCTTCAGGGGTGGCCTTTGTGAGAAGATGCCAGAAGTCAGTGTACAAATGGCCTCCAAACTACCTACCATACTTCCTTGCCTACTGTGAATATAAGAAAGTGAGCAGGAGCATCCAAAGGATAAGGAGTGGAGCTGGGACTTGTTGTCAGGGAGGACCAAAAGCAGGGCTGTACCACAAGGGAGAAGGCTGCAAGGGTGTCCCAGCACAGGCAGCGTGGAGGAACTGAACATGGCAGGCAGAGCAGGGTGCTGGCAGCAGTCCCAGACATGGTGAGGGGATGAATCAGGCCCCAGGGTCTACCCAGAAACAGCAGGGAAGGGGGCGGAGAGCAAGGCTGCATGGCTCTGAGAGCCATGTACGACACAGGTCAAGGACAGGATTTAAAACAGCACAAGCAAGGACTATACATCTAAGAAGTTCTTTTCAGTATGGATTGTCAAAACTTTTATGTTAACTTTCATGCTGTGAGGCAATTTATCATCGTACTTCCTAGTAATCAGCAATGTGGAATAGCGTAGGTGTATCATAATTGTATCAATAAGCACCTTATTACCTTGTATAAAAGTTCCCTTCCACCTGTTCCTTCATATTTCTCCCTTACTTTCCTTTGCAAGTCATCATTCCCTCAGTTGCATAGCTACAACTAAGAACTGTGTAGTGGAATTTACTATTCAGGTTGTGGGGAGCTTTTTGCTTTTTTCTAAGATTGTTTTAAATCCTTTTTTTATATTGCTAAATCATATATGTTTTAGGTATGAGTTCTGCCAATTCTCTCTTTTTAGCGCTTTAAAAAATATTGATGCTATCGCATCCATTGGTACATCGGGCTTAACTGACATGAAGAAACTAGCTAAGTGGGCAGCGGAAGCAAAACTTGATCCAAATGACCCAAACAATGCAGCTCTGATGCAGCTGATCATGGTGAGTGGCTTCTTCAGAGCTGTAGGGCTAACGGAGCTGTGAAACACCTAGTCACCAGTACCTTCTCAGGCAATCTGCATGCATGCCAGGGAGGTAGTAGCATTTGAATTTGTGATGGACATACTTGTGTGAGTGTTAAGAAGCAAAATGTCTATTTAAAATATGATTTATTAATCCATTTAGTAGTGGGTTAATTATTTATTAATGAGTATGATTTATTAATCCATTCAGTAGTATTGTAGTGGTGAAAAATAGGCATAAGAGAATACGCAAACTGATTAATTTATAAATTTAAAAAAATATGGATTTTGAGTTTGTTGTTTCCTTAAGGCACAGGGGTATTCCCAGTGTTTTTGCATGATATTAAATAGGAAGTTGCTCATTAGTGACAATTGCACAAAGAGATCTAGTGTATTGTAGAAGTTGGGACTTTTCTAAACATCAAATTGAGGAGCTATTACATAGCTGAAGTTGTGTAAATGAATTGTCTTTACAGTACAGCTTCCTAGGTTACTCTGCTATGTTATAGTTTTCCTACTCTTTAGTGTTTTGTTTATGTTACAAGGAAATAGAATTTTATTGTATTCTTGAATGTATAATCTCATATACTTTGCTTAACAAAAACCTACTTTAAAACACCATGTTTCAGTCTCAGTTTCATCCACCTCAATTGCTTTTGCTTAAAATGAACATCCTTGCAATATGCATGTAAGAAGTTATTTTATAGACTTTTGTCACTTTGTATGAAAAGGTTTATAATTTTTTGACTAATTTAGGTTGCTACAAGTGGAGAGGCACATGTTCCTGATTTCTTCAGATTGGAACAGTTGCAGCAAGAATTTAATTTTGTTTCTGATGAGGAATTTAATAGATCAAAGAGATTCCGACTCTTGCAGCTCAGAAATGGGGAGGTGGCAGAGTTCCGAAACTATAAGCAAGTCCCTTTACATGAACGAGAAATCAGTGAGAAAATCTTCCAGGTAGAATGTTATATGAAATATTTCTTTTTCTAGTTTTAATGCTAATAATATTTGACTTGCAAGTCAGTTGGTCCCTTAAAGAATGTACAGCTATGCTGATGTGTAAAAAAAGAGAATCTTATTCCTTCAGTCTTTTCTAGTGTTATTTTAATCTAATTAAGATAGCTTCCTTCCAAGACAATATTTCCACAGCTCTACTGTGGAAGGGGAAAAATAAAACACAGCAACTGCTGTAGACACAAATGTTCTAAGATAGCTTTTTTTTTAAAAGTAAGAGACTTTTTTTTTAAAGGTGATTTCAAATATAGAAATGTAATGCAAAGATAATTCAGGGTTAGGCTTATTAACTTTTGAGCCCTTTCTGTGGAGACTGCTGGAAGCAATGACTCTAACGAGAATTAAAACCTTTTTATGTTTTTCCACAGCCTATGTTGCAGTTATTTCTGGTTTAGTCCATTGTTCCAGTTAGCTTACCCTGTCCTTGCCTGTCTGTTAATTACCTTACTGAAATGCAATGTGTGCATTTTTTATTTGGGTCATACTCCAATTATTTTTAATCTCAACTCCATTATTACTGTTAAGTCACACATTCTTTTGTTCTTTAGCAATTCATGTAGCTAGGGAGCATTTTAGTGTGTTCATTGCCTTAGCAGGATCAGAATCATCACAGATTCTGGCAACTGCTGCTTTATCCCTACTTCTTCTTGCATACATTTCTTTGAAAAGTTCCTTTCTTCCATTTCTTTTGGGTTATATCTTTTAAAGATACTTATTCATTCAATCATGTCTGGCTCTTTGCAGTAAGTATTTTTCCTTTTTAAATTTTAGATTAGTTTTGTATCTGTTATTTAAAGATTGTGCCACATCTTTGATACACATCTCTGATCCAGTTGATTTTATGGACTAATTTTGTTCATTTCATGTTAGCATTCACAATTGAAAGCCATAGTTTAAGAATTATTTGTTTTTTTCCATTAAGAGTAAATTGGATAAACCCATGATCACCCATTCCAAGTTCATTTTATATGACATGATCTTCAAAACTAAGTTTAAAGTGGTTGTTCCTAGTTGGTTTACTAGCTATTTGGCAAAGAAGTCTGAAAATTCATAGAATCGTGGAAATATTGTTTGGAAAATATTGTCTGGAGGTTGTCTAGTCCTGCTTTCCACTGAAGTGGTGGGACTGTTGCCAGCACTAGATGAGGTCAGCTGGGTATTTATCAGCCAAGTCTTGAAAATCTCTAAATGGGAGATTCCACAGCCTTTCTGGATAACCTGTTTCAGTGCTGCACTATCTTTCCAGTGATTATTTAAAAAAAAAAAAATCATGTCCAACCTGAGCCTTCCAAGTTGTATTTAATGGCTGTTTTCCATTGTTATGTCGTCTGGAACTACAGAGATGAGTTTGGTACTCTCTTCTTTGTAACTGCCCCTCAAATAGTTGTGGGCAGATACTGGATTGCTCATTAATCTCTTCCTGACCAGACTGATTAAGTTGAACACCTTGTCACTGAAGACACTGAAATACTGGAGGAAGTCCAGCACAGAGCTGCCAGAATATCTACAGGGCTGGAGCACATGACATACAAGGAGAGGCTGAAAGGACTAAGTTTGTTTTGGCCTAAGCAGGCAAGGCTAAAGGGGTATCTTAAGGCTTCCTTCAGGTACCTGAAGGTACCTGATGAGAAGATACCATCAGGAACCTGATGGTACCTGATGGTGCAGAGAAAACAGAGTGAGATTCATCTTAGAGGGGAGATTATGGTAGACACAAGTTACTCCAAGAGAAATTCCAGTTAGGTATAATGAAAACATTTTTCACACAGAATGTGTTCAAATTCTAGAACATGTTGTCCAGCAAGTTTGTAGAATTGCCATCTCTAGAGATACTGAGAATTCAACTGGCAAAGGCCCTGAGCATCCTGCTTGGAGTTGTTCCTGCTATGAGCGAGGGTTTGGATCAGATGACCGCCAGAAGTCTCTTCCAACCTACGTTATTCTAAGATTCTGACCTCTTCTTGTAGGTCATGTTCTCTAGGCCTCTGACTGTCTTAGTAGTCCTTTAGTGGACCCCATCCAGTTTCTTCACATGCTTCTTGAACTGGCAGCCCCAGACTGGACACAGTAATTCAGGTATGCCCTCACAAGTGCCAAGTTGGAGGGGCTAGTAATTTCCCTTTGTAGGCCATGCTACTCCTAACGTAGCCTGTGGTTTGCCTTTTGCCAAAAGAACATGTCGTTGGTTGTCATTAAACCATGACCCCCAGATTTTTTTCAATATGGCTGTTATTCTGCTGGTTGCTTTCCAGTCTGTGCCAGCACGTGGAGTTACTCCACCCTCAATACAGAATTTTGCATTTTTTTTATTGAGACTTCAGTTGTCATAGTCTTCAATTATCAAGAACCCTCTGAATTGTGGTTCAGTCATTCATTGTATTAACCACTCTTCCTAATCAAGTATCGTTGGCTAAATTGCTGACAGTGTATTGTGTCTCCTCATCCAGGTCACTGGTGAAGATGCTGAGTAATATTGGTCCTATAATCAATCCCAGGGGTACTTTGCTAGTTCGAGGACACTAACTGGAGATTGAGCTATTCATCCTTACTGTCAGAGCTCAGTTGTCCATCCTGTTTTCAACCCAGCAAGCAGTCCATTCAAACCCATACTTCCTCAGGTTGTCCCAACCAGGAATAACTGCATTCGACTTGTTGAAAGTAGTGATATTTTCAATCTATATCCTAGCTCTATTCCTAAATGACAAATTCTGTAGTCATACCTAAATCTGACAATGGAAGCCAGTTAGCCGTGGTAGGCCACTAAGCACCACACAGACACTTGTTCATTCCCCTCTCCCTCCCACCCCGGACAGGGAGAGAATAGGTGGAGCAAAAGCAAGAAAACTCACGGGTTGAGATTGTTTTTTCTTTCTTCTTCCTCTTTCCTTCACTTATAAAACTAACAAAAAAATAAGTGATGTAAAGGCACTTGCCATTTCCCACATGTAGACCAGTCCCTAGCCAGTCTCTGAGCAATGGCTACCTTCCCCAAAATCCCTTCCTTTCTGGTTTACTGGTAGCATGACATTATATGGCCTGAAATATCCCTTTGGTCATTTTAGGTTAGCTGTTCTTCTTGTGTCTCCTCCCAACTTCTTGTGCACCCCCAACCTACTTGCTGGGGGGAGTTGGAAAAAGAGGTAATCTTGACACTGTGCAAGCACTGCTCAACTATAGTCAAAACACTGCTGTGTTATCAACACCATTTCAGTCACAAATTCAAAACATAGCACCATACCGGGAGCTATGAAGAAAATTAAGTCCATCCCAGCCAGACCTGATACAATTAGCCCATGAAATTACCTTCTTTTTTTTCCCGCTGTGGTGTTTCCCCACGTGATTCTGTTGTATTCATCCTCTCCAGTGTTTTTACAGTGTACAGCACTAATACACAGTACTGCTATGAAATCTTTTGCTTTATATTTTTGGTTCCTTGTGTTCCTCAGAACAAATGAGACCATCATCTCTACCAGTAAACCCAGGAGCATGGTCTGTAGGATTTTGATAATCCAAGACATGCCATGCTCATGGGCAAGCAGAATGTCTTGATACACTTATGGAAATAAAGCAACACAAGTGTCTTGGGTCAAATGGGAGGAGTTTCAATTTGGTGTTCAACACCAGAGTCGGGGCCAATCAGTCTGTATCTGAGTATTTGCTTTATCAGAAGTTGACAATCTTTTCCTATTTCTTCTGAAAGTTTATTTAATGCCAACAGTTTACTAACGGTTAACAAGTACTAATTAATGATTTGCGGTACTTATGTATTGCAGTAAAAAGACTTCTGAAGGGAGCAATGCATATGCATGTACCAGTTAGACCTTCAACTCCCATTATTGGACTTCTAGCTTAGTCATTACTAGATTTGCCTAAAAATTAAGATTTCTGGCTCAGAAGAGCTATCCTTATTTTATTTTGTGGCTAATCTGAAGTCGTTCAACAATAATTATTAGGCACTGGAAAAGTTAGATAAAGCTTTATTGTGGAAATAATGAAGCACTGTGTTTCCAGAATGTGCTTCCTGGACCCTTTATCTTAGGAAAAAAATATGTTCTCTTAAGTAACAACAGTAGCAAAATAACCTGAAGATTAATTTTATTGAGTAGCTTTTACATGATAACTAGCTGTGGTTCTAAAGCCAACCCGATTTGCAGACTATTAAGCTGCAGATCCTGGGAGACCTCCTGGACTTGTAGGCTCTGTGTTTTGCTTGGAAGATGAGTGTCAGCTCTAGCCTTTTCTTAATTTATGAGACACTTTCCTAAACTTGTGAATAAAAGTTGCATCTGTCAGTACAGCTTTCATTGTAGTCCACCAGAATAGTAACCACAACCCTGAGAAATACTCCATCAACATACTTCTCCCCAAGAACCAAGTGCTTCTTGTAAATCTTTTTCTAGTGGTGGTAACCAGTATTCATCTCAGTCCCTCGGTTAGGCTACAGACTCTTATCAAACCTCAGGCAAAGCAAAATCTTCACACTCTGGCTGCTTAAAGAGCTTTCACTTTCTCACAATGTACAAACAAAGATTTTTATTACGCTATTAAATCTCTTCAATAATTGTTTCTCAACAAACTCTCCCACAAGTAGAGTTTCTTCCAGTGTTAGACACTATGAAAACTAGTTATGTGTATTCAAACACAGTTCAGATTCAGGTCAACTTCCATGAATACTGCATCACTTCTGTTTATAAAGGATTCTCCCAATTGCAGCTGCAGTAAGAGAAGCTATTTCCAGTTCAAATGGAATTTCAGTTTACAGCGGCAGGTCAAAGTTCAGCTTTAAAAGAGGCGAGGGAAATCTTCAAGGTATTCATAGTAATTTAAGCCACATGAATCTTGTAACTTAATGGAATTCTTGTCTATTCATGGAAGTTTAGCAATGCTATTGCTGTATACATTAGCATTAAAAATAGCTTTATAAACCTCTGACATCTGTTTTGGTTTACTGTGATCCATACATTAGTATTAATGAAATATTTACCATTTTTCTTTTATGTAATAAAGCACTGAATATATATCGAATCACAAACTCTAGTAAATATCTTTAGGACTATGAGAAGAGACTGCAAGAGAGGGATGTGATTGACAGCAAAAATTACCTAGATGCACACAGAGCAGTTGTTGCCAACTATCTACAGAAGGTAAGCTGAAAAAATATGGATCCACCATATTTCTCTAGGCCATATGTTGCTTCTATACTTGGATGCTTTATTTCCATGAATACTAAAAACTGATTCATGTCTAAACATGACCTACAGACATCTTTAAAATTCCAAGTTAGGCCTGAAACTGGTCTAACTGGACAAGTGGAGGTTTGTGAATGACTCATTTAATGTTATTGAAGAAGATGCAATATACAAAATGACCAGCCATTCTAGATTTTTCAAGCAATTCTTTTTTGCTCCAGTGTCCCAGAGATTTGTACTTTTTTGTCCCAGGTATTCACTGATTTCCCTTTCCTCCCTATTTTCCTTCTTGTAAGCTGTGATGCTAAGAACGTAATTATCTCCATCAGAGTGGCCCTAATCGCTGTTAAAAATAATTTAATGCAATACACAGAGTGTCTTGTCCTGCAGCCTAAGGCAGAGGGCCTATCTTCCATCACATTACCTTCACTGTGGTATTAAAGTAACATCTTCTCCCCCTTATCTTGATTTAATTTATTTTTCTAGTCTCTTCATTATGTTAGGATGACATTCTCTTTAATCCTTAGGGAAAAAAATTATAAGAAAACACTGGTCATATAACTAAGAGAAGTTTACAATTCCAGACTATTTTGGCAAAGTAGCAAGTGTAAAACATGGCTACCAGTTTCTTACCAGTACTGGAAATATCAAAAAGTATATAAAATCCTAGCCAGCCAGCAAAACATGTAATATGATGATAAGGTTGATTTGATGTAGGACAAAACAGCTTGCCTGTTAGAAAGAATGGTTTGTAAAAGAATCATAGACAATGAGGAGTATTTAAATCTTCCAGGCAAATGCCAAAGCCCAGATTCAGTATGATAATATAACAAACCTATTTTTAAAAAAGCTGTCATGTCTGTGTCAGCCCCATATGTTTTGCATGGTATTTAAGTGTGTCCTCAAACATATGGTTTATGCAGTGCACTGAATAATAGTATAGTAGCACAGAGTAACATACATTATAGTACCTTTATTTGTCACTTTTTTAGATTAAATACAAGTAGCCTTTTTTAAAATAATATTTGGATATTTTATAGTTTTATAAATTGTCAGATGTGCTTGAAAATTAGGTTGCTCACATCAGAACTGAAATTCAGTTCACTCTGAAATGTGATCTTTATATATGCCTATCAGTTCAACACAAAGATATAATAAGCATAATAACTTAAATAAAAACTTTTAAAAGTAACAAAAGGAGATGTATTGCAGAAAATTGTTTGTTACTGCTGTTCTGCAACTGATCTTGTAATAACGCACACATTACTAGCATTAGTGGTGGGAAAAAAGGACAAAGGCAATACTCTGTCAGTCTGCTTCCACATAGTTGTTGGGAGAAAAGGGAGGACTTTCATCTCTGTGCTTCAGTCTATGACCTCAGCATAGAAATGAAAAGAACTATGGATTTTAAACATTTATTTGAAATCATAGTATTTGTAATACAGGCTTCATCGATTGTTCTGCAGTCTAAAGTGTTGTTTTCTTCCCTATAACTAATACCACTAGATTTCTCTACAGCCTTTTCTGCAACTTCATTTAGACATGGAAAAGAGATGTCCATTAGTGTCATTTATTGTTGTGATTGTTTCTGATGAATAGCTGTAAGCAGAAAAGACTTCATTTTCTGATTGCATGCTTTCATATGTTCTTATATCTGGCTAGCCAGTGTGTTTCTAGAGAATCATTGTATTTGTAAAATGAGCTTATATTATGTTCTGAAGAAATATCTGGTGGAAAGAAAATTTTCCTTGGACCGTGACTCTTTTAAAACTAGGAAAAAATAAAGAACGTATATTTGGACATTTTGTTTGTGTTTAATAGACAGAATGCAAGTATTTGCAGTGGGTTTGGATTAGAAATGTACTTTTGTCTCTTCTCCCTCCCCATTCACAGGTTCGAGAATCAGTAATAAACCGTTTCCTCATAGCAAAACACCATTTCCTTCTCTCTGACCTTGTCAATGAAGAGGAGATTCCCAGCCTGGGGTAAGTGAGCTATCTTTATTTGTTCTAAATCAAAATAATTAATGTAAAACCATCTCTGATCTTTTTTTGCAAAGTATATTGATGTGACCAGCTGTTGTGATTTTGTGTTTAGTATAATATATAAGCTTCTAATCACTGTGTACACCTCTGCCAGTACAGGCAGTGTATTGATACACAAAGTGCATAAAAACTTTTTTAAGAAAAAGTCTGGTTTTGGCAAAAGTAATGTGACAGTATGTAAATAAGATTTAGCATGATATAATGCATCAGGCTGTGATCTGATGAGCTGATCATAGCCCTAGGTGCTGCCAGATTGAATGATTTCCAAATATCAGACAAGCATCAGAGGTAGTAACACTACTACTGGTTCTATAGATGATCCTCATTTTAAGTCAGTGTATATGCCCTGCAAATAATGTGCAATAGATTTTTTTTAACAGTCATTTTCTTTATTTTACTTCTCATGTATTTCTGTTTGCTGTTGCTGGATGTCGTCATATGCTGTTTACTTTCAGAAATGTTACTGGGTTTGGAAATGGCTTCTTTTTTCTTTTAAGATTATTATTTGTTTTATTACTTAAGCACATTCTTTTAATTTTTGTTCCAAATCCCATTCTTGTTGATTTTGACACTTATCAGTCATCACATCATAGATGACTCTTGATTAGTGTTGCTCACTTAAAATCTGTGTCAGTAAACAAGTCGTGAAAGATAGTTATTTTTTCTTTCATGTAGAAGTTGCTTGTGTTCGGTATAAACGTGACACCCTTAAAGAACAGCCAAAGTTTTTTCAGTCAGCAGTATAAATCTAAACAGTCCCATCTGCTGGAGATACAGAGACTTGCTCTCCTACAAAAGAGTTCATCCTATTTTTTAGTTTGTGTTTTCACATCACAGAATGGAAAAATCTGAATGAGACTATAATCAGCTTTTGGAGTTGTTTAAAATCAAATGCTTCATTGATATTTTCTTATCATGAATACTAATTCATATTGCATTCTATTTGCTAATTTATATGGTTAGGGAATTTAAAATACACCATTATTTGTTTAAAGCATCTACTTAGTGAGATATTTCAGTAACTCATGGTTTTGTGTTATTTTAACAGTAAGTACCGTATTTTTTTTATTATGTATAAAGAAATAATGCCATTGGCTATCAGTTTTTAAAGTAATTTCGGAATGTCTGCAGTTAGTATCAATGATGTATAAAAACATACATCTGCTTTTTATTCTTCTCCTGTTGTTTTTTTTTCTTTGGTTCTGCTTTGCCTTGGGTTATAAGTTCTGAGGGTTCAGGGTATGTTGTGGCATATTCATTCTGCTTCCTTTCTGTAGCCTATTGTTTGTTGTACATAGCTGTGTAATTAGATTTTTTGCCTATTCCATACAGTGGTTGTCATCATCTGCTAGATACCTTGTTTATAGCACTGTAGTTTAGATCTATCTTGAAGCTGTGTAATTGTCTTATTTGTATCTTACCTAGTTTTTGAAAAAAACAAAAACTTTTTTGCACTTTTAAGTTATACTTTCTGAAATATAAGACAGAACTGGATTGTGTAGTATTAAACAAGTAAAACGTTTTGACATTTCATAGAGTTTTGTATGGCACTAACAGGAGCATGTATTTCCTTTTGCTGTTAGTGCATAATTTGCATGTGCATCTTGGAGACACTAGAATGCTGGATTCTATGCAAAAATGAATAAATATCTGTTTTATGATTATTAGTATTTTGGGACTCAGCCTCTTTAAACTGGCAGAGCCAAAACGGCCATTAAAGCCAAGAAGAAAAGAAAGGAAGAAGGTCACAGCACAGAATTTATCAGATGGAGACATAAAACTGTTAGTGAACATCGTTAGAGCTTATGATATTCCAGTGAGAAAACCAGTGATGAGGTATGTTTAAATGCCTGTTTCCAGTACAGATTCATTTTCTGGTTGCAGCCGTTTTGAGGACAGCTAAAGCAACTAATGTTGAAATTCAGCCACAGGTGTTGTTTGGATCCTCATGATAAAAACATATATACATTTATCTTTTTATTAATAAAGATAAAGAACTGCTGTTTTGTAAGTTTGTAGAATAATATGATCATTTATCAATAACTGCTAAATTCAAGAAATGTTTTGCCAAAAACTGTATTCATCTGCTTGAGGAAAAAACTGTCTGAAAGGCAACTTACAGCTTTGACAACATTATAACTCTGGTAATACCAGATGAATTATACCTTAAGCAAGCCTGCTAGTTATACTCGGGGCAATTTTAATTCATAATATCTTAATTGCATACTAAAAATAAGTTTTAAAAAAAAAAGTTCTTCATTGTGGGATACTATATTTGCCTCCTGAGAGTAGCATGTTGGTCTTATCCTTCATGAACTGTTTGTTTAAGTTAATGGACTGAGCCTAATTTGTCTCCGACTAATTCTAAAGGTGACCATTACCTTCAGGCCCATTAAGGCAATGCCTGCACTGCATGATGCTGTGTCATGTAAAGGTACTTGAGTTCTGAACAGTCTGGTTCAGTTCCAGAAGCAATGTATTAGTGCAGCATTCTCTCTCTGTTTCCCAAAATGAATACACTGCATTTAACTCTGAGGTGGTTTCAAGCTGACCAATTGCTGTGCGTGCAGAATTTAGCATCTTCTGGTGTTTTATCTCTTTACTAATAAAGGTTCTGTTGGATTTCTGTAAATAAGTTCATACTGAGAAAAGCAATTCATATTAGAAACTTGTTGACAGGAAGGAAAAGATGAAAATTTCAATTCATTATCAATATTACAAAAATAACTAAATTACAAATAACAAAAAACACTCCCAGTCTTTTTGCATTATATGGTATCTTATTTTGAGCTGCTTTCTCCATTAATAGTTATTCTTTTATAATCTCTAGTGTGGTGTTACTACAAAAAAAGTTATGTGGAAACACTATAAAAATAAATGCATTAACATTTATTTTATTTCACTCATGGGTTGCTGATTGTGTAATATTCATATGGGTTTAATTTTGTCATAGAGGGCTTGCCTGGATACCATGAAGTCTACACTGTTTATGAATTCTGTGGGGATTCATCTCCTTAAACTGAAAAACCTGTCGCGACTGTATGGGGGAGGCACAAAAAAAAAGTCTGGGGTTGATCAGCTCTTCAGAAAAGAGAGCCTCCAGGCACAAAGCACTCTTGCAGTGACACTTACAAGAGCTATACGCTTGCTACCCCTTTCTGGCATTCTTTTCATGTTATTTGATCCAATAAATATCATTCCAAGGTTAAAGTCATAACATAAAAATACCGGAAGTATTTCCAGAGTTCTGTATGGTTAATACAGAATGTGAGGGATTTATATTTTGTAATGTGTTCTCTGTCTTTTCTTGTTGTTGTTGTTGTTATTGTCTGTTTCCTCTCGTAGCAAACTTCAACAACCGTCCAAATCTTCAAGGTCCTTTAATGAGATGTTTGCAGCCTCTCCATCAGCTCAGAGCCCAATGGATAGCCCAGATTGGGCATTCAACCAGGTATATTAAAAAACTAACATTTTCTTACGTGAAGTTGTGAGCTCTTTTCCACAGACAGTAACATTTACCATCAGAAAGATATCTTATTAGTGAGGTTGGCTTGCCCCCTCCTTGATCTCCAAAAAGATAGTAAAGCTGCAAAAGGTTCAGAGAAGAGTGATAAGGATGTCAGAAATATGGAATGGCTACTATACAGTGAAAAATGATAGGGCTTTTCAGCCAGAATGGCAGCAACTGCAAGTAGGGGAGGAGGAGTATGGTAGAGAGGCACAAAATCGTGAGTAATATAGAGACTGTGGATAGGGATTGACTGTTTCCTGGCTCTTTCAGTACAAGGGTGAGGGATCGTCAAATGAAGGTGGTAGGAGTTAGGTTCAAAACAAACAGAAGGTTGTGATTCTTCATGCAGCAGTTAGTAGGTGCCCAGAGAAGCTGCTTAGATGTATTGTGGACTGAGGAGGTTTGCTTGCATTGAAGTGGGTATTGGACGAGTATTTGGAAGAGTGATCTTTTGGGAATTACTAAATAGAAAAATCATTACAGGCTTAGGAAAGTCCTTCATCTGAAAACGGTTGAAGCCTGGAAGAGTAATAGGAGAAAATATCATATATGCCTGCTCTGTTCTTACTCTTCTGCATGTGTCTGCTGATGGCCATTTTCACAGCCTGAATTTTGGGCCTGGTGCGCTCTTAGTCTAAACCAGCACAGCCGTTCTTATGGCTGATACTGAAACTACATTTGCTTGCTATTGAGAACTAACTTCAGCATCCTTCTGAATGAAGACGGAAGCCCTTCGGGGTTTTTTCCTGGTTTTCTTACGATTTTCTTTCAAAATTATTGTTTCTTAAAAAATAGAAAAGGTTCTGCCATATGCATTTGAACGCTAATGAAATGCTCCATTAGGCATTTTTAATCACATTAGGGGTTTGTTGTGTCTAGTAGGAGTTGCTTATCTGTAATAGGGACCAGTTTCAGAGACAACCGGGATTGTAGCAGTAGGCTTCTTGGATTACTGATAAGAGGATACAAGTGCACTTTTTTCCACTGGTGTCTGGATCACATGTTCTGTTTCAGTTACCTTGTTTGATTAGATAGCCAGTAGTTTTCCCACTCTCAGGGGAAAATGTGGTTTTGCTCGTGTATATAAATATATCAAGTACTCTGAATACACACAATGTTTTGGAAATGCTAACGTATATTTTTAAAAGCTTCATAAATGCTTAGAAGCCTGGGAAGTGCAATATTTAAGGTGTATTAAAGCTTTATCTGGGCTGGACCAGCCTGATCTCCACAAAGTATACGTTTATTTTTCTAAATACATGAAAACGTGTAATTTAATATGCTCTGATTCATTTTTATAGAGATCTTTCCTTTGTTTTGATCTCTATTTACAGGTTTTAGTCCGTCCTTTTGTAGAAGTTTCTTTTCAGCGAACAGTCTGCCGGACAACAACAGCAGAGGGTCCAAACCCCAACTGGAATGAGGAACTTGAGCTTCCATTTAGGTATGGCAAAATGAAATATTTCTGAGTAATAATAATTTAATTTGAGCATGCAGATGTATTCAAATTTTCCTGTTCTGTTCAAATCACTTTTTTGGTTTATTTAACCTTTTCAGAGCTCCTAATGGTGACTACAGCACCCACAGTTTGCAGTCAGTGAAGGATGAAGTCTTCGTTAATATTTTTGATGAAGTACTTCATGGTGCCGTAGAGGTGAGTTCATAATTGAAGGACAGTGTACATTACAGAATATTATGAGCTTTTTGAAGTTCACAGAATAAGACTTTTCAGTGTAGTAGCTTTCACCCTCCTGTGGCTCTTTTTTCTCTATTTTGTCTTTCCTTGTGGGTTTATATCTAGTCAATACTGCAAGACTGTTAAAGGGAGCAGTCTTTACAGTCTTAACCTTTGTCTGTACAAATTAAGCTTGTACTGTATAATCTGCTGCTAGAGTTGAACACATGTATGTAATCTATTTTACTGATATTGAATGAAACTGGAGATATTAAAATTGAGAGGCAACATATGAATTGTAATCTGAATTCTCTTCTTCTTAAACTTAAACAGGATTTTTACTAAATTCCAGATGAATGATTCCAGTTCCTGTATTGTTTATTAACTGTCTTTTTATGCTCTGTCTCATCCTGTTTTACAGGCTGTTTGGTGGAAAAAAAAAATCTTTTGGTTGTATATATTAATTTTTTTGAATGAGATAAAAATTGCAAGTACTAGTAACAAGAAATTTTTGTAAGCTCTCAGTGTTGGCATAACTCCTTCCCCTGTTGAAACCAGTGAAAGCTTTCCCAGTCAATGCAGCATGCACAAAAATAGCAGCACTCAACATTCAAAATATAACCCAGAAATAAATAATGCACACTTTCACTGAGAACAGAATTCTGTCCTCAAAACTGAAATGGAATTTGATGCAGCAGAAGGAAGAAAGATACCACCTTGAAACTCAGATGTCACTCTAGCCTTTAGAGATTTTTTTTTTTTTTTTTTTTTTTTAAATAACTTGTAGGTTGATCATAGTAGATTTGGAAATCCCTGATAGGCAATACACATGAAAACAATGCTTCCATTCCACAAGGTTTAGTTAAATTTTCATACAATTTTACCTTCAAAAAGCTTTTTTAAATACTAGTAAAATATTTCATTAGAAGACTATGGCTTAATTTACTTTGTCTGAGAAGACTCTTGTGGATTTCTTGTCAGATTTTTGCGTTCTCCATCACAGGTTATACAGGAGTTGAACCCTGAAGTGCAAGCACATTGTATCATGGACCATGACGTTCTTGTATTTGTTCAGCATCAGGCATGCTCGAAAGGCATGCAGAATAATCATTGCCGTACTAGTAACTGAACTTATAGTAAATTATTAAAACAATACAGAATTTTTATTAATGCCGTTATTAAATTGTTCATTGAATTAAAGGAAATGAAGCTGTCTTACAAAGTTTTACATTGGGCAACTTTTTAATAGGATGATCATGAAAGAGGAAGTGGAATCCGCACTCGTGTTGAGAGACACTGGCTGGGATGTGTTAAGATTCCATTTACCACGATATATTTTCAAGCGAGGGTAAGTATCAATAACTGGCAGTAAATCTCTTAAAATACAAAACTGGAGAATGGAAAGGGGCTGGTAATGGAATGTCACATTTAATTATGTTCTCTGTACCTGTTAGTTTATTTTTATGGAATTGTTTGAAAATGTCTTTGAAACCACTGTTTTTTGTCAAATTAGGTGAGTATTTGTCAGTAAGTTCAATGTTTTGGAGGGGGAAGAGATAAACATAATTCTACACTGACAATGCAGCCTGGCTTCCTTCAATAATGAGGTTAAAAGTGCAAATTCTTTAGATGGTTTTATCAGTGGCTTTTGATATCTCTGGTGATGCACAGCCTAGATAGGTGAACTAGGAATAGGAATATCACCTAGATAGGTGATAGGAAACTTGACCTGACTCTTCCTTTTTTCACACTTTTCATGAATCACCAGATTTTCCCCTTTGCCTCTCTGAATCCCTTCTTTCCTCCATTTTTTAGAACTTTTCAAGAGAAGCTTTCTTCAAGAGGTATCAACACTTAGTCATGGGAGTGATAGTAAAACATGCAGTTCTTCATAGGGGAAAGGCATTATTTTGTGCAGCCACCCATCCTGGACTTAGGTTAAGGAAACTAATTTTTCACATTAATAGTCCTATCATATTGTAATCTTGCTGTAGGACTCTCTTTTTGCAGGGTATTTACTTTCACGTGTAGATCAAGTCATCATATCATAAAAGTCTCAGTTTCTTACTTCATGAAGTTTCTGACATCAGTTGCATACCTAATGGCACATTAATTTGCACTTCTCAGAACCGTAAGGGCTTTAAGATATACTGTGAGCCTCCTGAATTCTTTGAGTGGAGGATAAGTCTGTAGGGATCTCATTTAATTTAAGTGCAGTGCTTGGAGTTCAAAGTGGTTTTCTTGGGCTCTCTATTTGCAAGACAGAACATAATTGTCATGGGATTCAAGAAAGCGTGGGATTCTTTTCATTGCTGAGAAATTTTGGAGAGTGTATGTCTAACCAGTGCTAGTCCACTTGCTTCTGCTAGATCATTAATAATATGCTATCTTCAGCTTGGGAGGTTAATCAATGGATTTAGGTGTTTGAGGGTTGTGGTGCCCTATAGAATGAAGCTTTCATTGACTTCAGAGAAGATGTAAGTAGTAAGAAGGTCTAGCTTTCTTTTCATGAGTCTTTGACCATCCTGTGCAGACAATGTCACATAATGTGACCACTGTTGTTATACATCAACAAACAAGAAAGAACAAGTTCCTTTACTCCTTTTAGGGAAATGTTCCATGCTGAATGCATGAAATTAACCTGAGAAGTGTGTCTGCTCACAGTCTTGAGTGACTTAATGGGCAGACTAGACATCTTAACAGACTGCTTACCACTACGTAGTGAAGGACACAGCCTATAATCCATCTTTGAGGATTACCAATACTGATGTCAACCTCTGTTCTTCATACTTCTTGTTGGTGTATCAGTCTTTCTGTTGTAGAACCAGAGTAGCTCTAGGATTCCTGTCAGATGCACTCCTGACTCTCTTTGGGGAGGTGTTGCAGTTTGTGATTCCCTAAGCATAGTGTGAGTGCTTGCATAGATCTTCCCAGCCTTAGAGATTCTTCTCATTTGAACAGGATTTCTTACTGAATTTGAAAAAGCCTGATCAGTCCAGCGGTTATATCAAGGCGCAATTAAATTTCAGTAGCAAATGAAGCATTTCTTCATCCCGTTCTACTATACTGCAGCAGAAATTCTGAGTGATTTATTCAGAGTTTTCTCCTCATCGAAACTTAATTTTGTTCTTAAATATTTGATGGGCCAGCCCGGTGAGTCATCTGTTCATCTTCCACATCCACTGAAGATGTCCTTCCTGATGGCAGTCATCTGAATCCTGCCCAAAGGAGGAGGTTAATCTTGCTTTTCTCTTAAAGCTACGTACTTCCACTGTTGAGACTTGCCTGAGCAAGTGTGGGGCATGCCATCTCTCGTCTGACATGACCTTTCAGAAAGACCTTATCCTCTCTTTGTGATGGCAGAGGGAGGCGCAAAGGGCTGGTGAGTACATCAGGGCACTCTTCCATGGGGAAGCTGGCTGAATGGGCCCCGTTCCAGTTGCACCCAAGAAGCATCAGCAGCTTCTGCATGGAAGGTGTCCATCTGTGAGATGCTGGAGCATCATTCCCACATCACTCAAACATAGGCAAAGGCCTGTTGGTGTGATGCTGCCTTCAGAAGCATAGTCCTGCAACCTGTATTTTGCCATTTTGTCATTTTTCCAGGTAAATAGTGCCATGTGGAGATTGGTGTTTGAAAGAAAAACAATGAAAGGCTGGCATTCTTTCTTTCTCTAAGAACTAGTGTGTATGATTTCCATTACATTAAATATTAGTGTTCATAATATGCAAGAGAGGCTGAAATCCAGTTGTAATTAATACATTTAACAATGAGATGTCTCATGTTTTCTCCACAGTTAATCAGTATATATGTCTCATTCTCTCATTTTATTGTTTTGTAATTCAGATTAATAAAGAAATCAAAGGAATAAAATATTTGAATACAAGTAGCAAATGTACTTGAGAAGGAAGTTTTGCTTTTTTGCTTCTAATGAGAAGTATTTCTCTGTATATGTTGTAGATCGATGGTACATTTAAGGTGGATATTCCTCCAGTCCTCCTCGGGTACAGCAAAGAAAAGAACCTGGGAATCGAGAGAGGTTATGATTCTGTGCGAAATCTGAGTGAAGGCTCGTATATAACACTGTTTATTACCATTGAACCACAGCTCATTCCTGGAGAGTCAGTCAGAGAAAAGGTAACTAATCAGTAATTCATTATATTCTTGCTTTTTGATTCCAGTGGTGCACTTCCTGAGATGCATATAAATAGGTATGCTTAGCGTACCGAAGGACATGAATACAAGTACAGAAAGACATTAATACAAATTCTGAGTGTTGTACTTCAGTTTTTTTTAGCCCAGTTCAATTTAATTGGATGCACCAGTAAGTTAGACGGACACTTAACGCATGAGAAATAACTTTCACCAGGTATCTAGTTCCAATGTAAATAGAAAGCAAATTTGCATTCATTATCTGTGAGCATGTAATTTTCCCATTTACTTCTGAAAACAATAAAGTATTCATGTGAGTATTTGTGAACAGTGGACAAAAAGGAGGTGGCAGGTGCAAGCATAGAATTTTCTTGCTTCTGTGTTTATACTATTCAAATACAGCATTTATTATTTATAGCTTCATGCATGCCTCCAGATCTTGAAGACAATTATTTCTAAATAGCAGCTGTTATTTTTTTCAGTTATTTTACTAAACCAGAAGGGACTTACACTAACAACAATATGTAGTTAAAATGCATACACCGCTTGCTATTTTATGTAACATTATGCAATGATTCTGAGATCCATTCAGCAAGGATGTATGTTTTTCATGCACAAACAGCAGCAGTTCATTCTTTTCCAATTCAGTGCTACACTGGTCATTTATTAGAGACAAACAGGAACTGGAGAGAAAGGTCTATCGTTACGTAATATCTTTTTCAGAATACATATAAAATTGTATGATGCATTCTAAAAACGATTTTTCCTGTTAAATTATAGTCTTGGAAACTATCCAGTCCTATGTTTTCTTGCTCTCATGCAATACTGTGGGAATTGTTACAATTTAGTACTGTTGAAAATAAAATTAATAAAGTGCATTCATGGATGCCTTTTAAGATTAATTAGTTTGAATGATAAGATTATTACTAGGACTCAAAACCATAAATATAGACTTAACATCCTTGAAGCACCTTTAATAGATGAGACCTTATTCAAGAATTTCATAGTCTTAATCTTCACATGCAGTAATTAGTTGCTGGGAAAAAAATGTACTGATTTTTAAGGAAACAGGTCCCTGTTTATAGAAAGACCTGTCTCCAGTACTGTTTCAAAAGAAAAATCATAGAAATTCAAATAAGGGATGAGATTATTGTAAAGTATTATGGATAATATGTTGTGAATTTTGGCCTCTTTAAATAATGAGCAAATGTTGAGAATTTCTTGCATAGATGCAATTTGATGCTTAGTTACCAAAAGGTTATGTATTGTGTTAACGCTTAGTAAAATGGTGCAGTTTGGTAGCTATATTTAGAATTGATCTGAACACTTCAGAGGGAAAAAACAGCATATTTTATTGAAGTCATAGATCTTTCTGACATAAGTTCTCTTTCATTTCAAATATGATGGTAGGAGCTAACTGCCCCTTGCCAAAACACAGACATAAAGAACTAGAAAGAGACTGAACCTTCCATTCTGAAGATGCAGCAAAGAGTCATAGCACACTAAATCACAACACAGGAAGTGAGTCCTGTTTTAAGTAGCAAGAAATACTACATGTCAAAACTTCTCCTTGCAAGGAGCCATACTGAGAAGACAAGGGGCAATGGGTACAAGTTGCACCAGGAGAGGTTTTATCTCGATATAAGAAGAAATTCTTTACAGTGAGAACAACCATTCACTCGAACAACCTCCCCAAGGACATGGCAGTGTCCCCATCACTGGAGGTTTTCAAGATATGATTGGACAGGGTGCTGGATAATCTCATCTAGGCTCCCTTTCCCACAAAAGGCTGGGCCAGATGGTCTTTTGAGGACCCTTCCAACCTGAGCTGTTCTGTGATTCTATCAAAGCTAAACTGTGCCAAAAAGTGTGCATTGTCACTGAAGTGCATTGAAAGTAAAACCAGGAATAAGGAAAACGTTGCTGAGGTAAGAAAACTATTGGTACATAAGATCTGTTTTCTAAACTTTGAAGAACAGTGAAAAAACAGTTGTGATTAATAAATCAGTAGGAGTTTTGCCAGATTTTGTTGACTCTTTGCATTAGAGTTTTTTCTAAATCTTATAAAAATTTTACTTAGCAGCAGATTATTTGTTTACCTTGGGTACTAAGCCAAACCAAATTATTTCTTTAGCAAGCATTGTACAGGATTTTCATATAATCCATTTTTCCAAAGCAATACAAATAGAAAACAGTAAAATATCATTTCATGTTAGAGGAAACTCACTAAAGCAGGACCAAATTCATTAAGAGAAGACTCTTCTATTTTAGGTGGCATGTATCTGATGAAATCTGTACATAAAAACACTACTGAAGTGACATGTGCGTGTATTCTACCTGTGACTGAAAAAGTAATTATTCTGTGCTGCAACTCCCCAAATGTAACACATATACTTATTATAGAAAGTGTTCGGCATAAAATGACAAAAACTAACGAAATATTTTTGTTGTCCTTTGTTCCTATTCCTAGCCATTCCTTCTGTAGTCAAGTTCTTTGAAATACTTGTGTACTGGTTTAGGATGCTAAGTTTAATTTTACAATACCTTTTTTTGTTTCTTTACCTATTTTTCTTCTCTTTCTTGCTGTCCTTCCTGAATCTCTATATAGATGAATGAAATGCTTAAGAAGGTACAATATTAATAAATTAAATCTATTGAGAGATTCCTGTTGTTCCCCGTTTAAGATTTCTTTTGGTTTTGTGCCATTCAGCAATCTTTTTGCACTTTGCGTTACTTTACTGTGACATAGTAGTTGTTTATTTGTCAGTAATATTTGCAGGGAGTTACTACATTTAAATTTACAAAGTGCTGGAGGCTGTATATTTCAGCTGTTAATTATGGTTGAGAAGAATCACCACTGTGGGCCTTCTCTGCTGACTTGGAGGTCTAGTTGCAGGGCCCTGCCCAGCTTAGTTAGTTTCCACTTCTGGTTAGTTTGAGAAGGATAATGAATGACAAAGAAGTGGTTTATTTTGAACAAAAATATGAAGGCTGAGCTTTAATTCCCAGCACCACTAGAAAAATACAAGGGGTTCTAAGTAGATGAAAAAAACTATTTTGGCTGATCCTAATACCTTTAAAAGATGACATTTTAGGTGACATATGAGCAAATAATTGTCATTGTTTCATAATTAATATGTGCTAGAGTCCTAGATTTGCTTCTGGAAAATCTCATCTAAAAGCGTTAACATTTTAGGCAACTCTGAATTATAAGGATTCATCTAAAAATTACTTGGACCTTCTCTGCAAATATTTTGGCATTGCGCAGGGTTGTCGCAGTATTATTTATATAAAAATTACTGGGATTTTGTGCATAACCTCAGTTGTGGTTTTAATGGAGTGTTATGTGAATAGCATGTAGGCTTAGTAGCTAACCATAATTGTTTACTTTGAATTAATATGTGATGTTACATACTCATCCCTGCAGTTTTACTTGGCCATGACTTTCACTACATTTTTCAGTGCTTTAATAAAGCCAGCTTACAGGTACAGGTCATTATGTGCATTCATAAGTAAATACAAATTGCTTGATTTTCCATTACCTTGACCTTTGCTATATGTCTGTGAGCCAAAGTATATACTACAAGCGAAGTTCAAAATTCTATCAGGAAAGAATTTCACACTCCTTTTATGCTCCTGTAAATGGTGAAATAAGGCCAAATATAGTAAAGGCTTAAGCCCGAACTATAAATAAAACTATTTTTTGTATAAATTCTACTGTCTTTTGAAGTTTGATACCCAAGAAGATGAGAAATTGCTCCAGGCAGCAGAAAAGTATGAAGCGGAATGTACATCAAAGTTTCCAAGCCGCCAATGCCTAACAACTGTAATTGACCTCAATGGGAAAACAGTTTTTATTACCAGATATATCAAACCTCTGAATCCACCACAGGAGCTTCTTGATGCCATCCCAAATAGTTCTCAAACAGCAGCAGTAAGTACTTAGAAAAGATAGTGAAGTTTCTGGAATGTAGATTTCAGAATGTGTGTGTTCGCATGTGCACATGCACATGCACATAAGCACATAATGTTTTTATATGTTTGCTATATAGCTATGCTTTCTGTAAAGGAAAAACTAGAGATACAAAATAAAGTAGTAATGGCTATGTGTGATACGCAGTAAGTCTGTCCATAATGATGCTGGAAAAGGATATTTGTCTTCTCTGAAAAAAAATAGGTATATTAATAAGTATTGTCCTTTAAAAGGCAAAGAATTATGCCAAACCTCAATGGGAGTAAATCATATTGGTCTTTGATATAAATTCTAAAATGACCTAGCTGCTACTGTAATGAGGTTAGTCAGTGTTTTGTCATTCATTGATCTCTGTGGAAACAGCACTATGCTTCACGTCTGGTGTAATAATACTATTGTTACATATCTGTGTCATGAATGGAAGGTGTGACTTGCTCTATTTTGTTTTCTTGCAGGAATTGGTGGCTCGGTATGTTGCTTTGATTCCTTTTTTGCCAGATAGTGTGTCATTTGCTGGAATTTGTGATTTATGGAGTACATCAGACGTAAGTAATGCATTAAACAGAATGTCTTTATCCTCTTGAATGTGATGTAACTTCCTAGTAGCCCCTGCTTCCAGGAGGAGTTTGTACTAGATGAGCTCTGTAGGTCCCTTCAGATGTAAATTATTCTGTGATTCTATTATTGTGAGTACTATTTTTCTTTATAAGCCGTTTATTTCAAAGAATGGGGACCAGAGCTTGAGAAAAGTTGCTCATCCCGATATGAGCCAAAATTTTTGTCTTTGATAGGTTGTACTTGATTGACCCTAAGAATGCTTAGGGCTCTAAGCTTTTCCTGGTTTTTTTCCAATTATAAAACAATCCAAAATGGCTAGTCATGCACAAGGGAAAGGGTGCTGAATGATGGAGACTTAAAAACTAGACTTTAAATTGATCATTGTAGTTCCAAGGAACTACAGAAAAAACATTGCATCTCATGTCAGCAATAATGGGAGATTTAGCATTCTTTATCACATACAGATAAATCCTGTCATCTATAGAATAACAACAGACATTGTTAATCAATCATAGATGAAGTTTTTACCATCTCAAAGCTTTTCTGCAAAATTCAGAATAACTCAAAAGACAAAGACCTTGGTTCTTCTAGTAAAATCTCAGATCTGCATCATGGATTTTCACAGCATTCACTCTTCATCCTGCATGTTGAAGCAGTGCCCAAACCATAAAGATCAGTTGCAAAGATCTGAGAGGACTCTTTTGCTTCTGAAGTCTTAAGAAACATTATTAAATGTTGTAAGTTGAAAACACAGTTGATAACTGCATAGAAAGACTTTCTGTTTGTTTGTTTGTTTAATCTCAATTAGCAATTTCTTTATCTTCTGGCGGGAGATGAGGAAGAACATGCCGTGCTCTTGTGTAATTATTTTCTTGGTATGGGGAAAAAAGCCTGGCTTATCATTGGAAATGCTATTCCTGAGGTAAGAGGATTTTTTCATTTGGTCTTAATATTAACTTTTATTCTCTGAAGTCTTTGGTTCCCACCAGTGGATAGAATGGTTTCTTGCCGGCATGTTTTTCCAGGAAGTTATCTAAACGTTGGTGCTGCTGGAACCGATTCTTTCCAGGGAGAAAAAAGTTGAAAGTATATCTTAGTATAAATATTGTCTTTTTTTTTTTCCTGGACCCATGCTTCCATGCTTAATCCAGTAGTAGCAGTCATCCTCATAGTACAATACCAAGCATCTCTCAACCTTGATTGGACTTTAGCTTGTATAAATGGTGTGTCCAGGACAAAGGTAATGGAGACAGTCCATTCACAGGGTCTGAGTCGTGAACACACAGACTGTGACAGAGTTTGGGTGGGATTGGGTAAAGGTTGAGAGGCGGCAGGAGAGGGTTAGGGGCTTGCCATGGATTCTTACTGGTACGTACACGTTCCTTGATTCTCTCTCCAGCTGATGGCAAAGCTGCAGCAAGAGTAATGATAGATCTGTTCAGGCTCGACCAGTCAATCTTCATCTGCCTTCTGTAATACAGGCAGGTTAGGCAGTCTGCTTTGCCTTGGGCTGCCGTGTACCCTGTCATTGCTGTGAGCCCCCTGTGGCAGCAATCTGACTTAGACTGGCTAAGAACTAAAAGATTTAGATTCTTTTGCCCCTTAGGAGATGCATTTGTTCTCAGGGAAGCACTCAGATTTCCAAGTAAGCAATACTGTTCTTTTCAAAGAGATGGTAAGGCTGTTTCTGGTGCAGATTTCCAGCATTAGTATCTTCAATTATCAAGCACATGTGAAAGTTTACCAAAATTCTGTTCATCAAAAAATCCCTGTCAAGACTAGTTTCTTTAGCACATTCTCAGATACTGCAGCAGCAGGAACAGGTACTCAGGTACTTTCCTTCCACTCCAAATCTGATGGAGATGGTAGTCCTTAATGAAGTATTCAGCTTGTGCATGCTGTAAGGAGGGGGATTATTCTAGGTATTTCAAGGTACCTGGAAAATGTGGGAGGTAACAAGAAAATAGAAGAGCAGTTTAGGGATTCCTGATAGAGAATATAAAAAGATAGCTGGGAAATTCCTTATGTGCCTGTATGAGGGAAGGCTGATGGATGAGGCATAGTGTGCTGCCTAGGCGGCAGTCCTTCAACTCGGAGATTGCCCGTGGATTAGAGTTGTGGCAGTAGCCAAGTAAGACATGCTGATATTGAAGTGGCATACATTAAACGTTCCTGTATGTGGAATTTCGCATCAGTTTGTAGCTGAACCAAGACAACTTTCAGAATCTATATTTTAGAAATGGCTTGGGGCTGTGTATGTCTAACATTTCTCTGCCATTTAAGAGACAGAGAATACATTATTATGTAAGTGTTAGTTGAATTGTAAGGAACCTGTAAATTCTTCCAGCCAGTTTGCCTCAAAAAGTACTATTCATCTCAATGATAAAAATTTAATATTCCAAACAACACAAAGCATACTGTCTTTGTAGCCAGTTTAAAACATCTTTCCCATATTTTTTTTTCTTCCTAGGGACCAACTGCATATGTCTTAACTTTGGAACAAAGTCAATATGTAATTTGGAATCCCAGTACTGGATATTTTTATGGGCAGTATGATACTTTCTGCCCCTTACAAAATGTGTATTGTCTGATCACCTGTGATAATGTAAGTGTACCCAGTCTTGTCACATTTCTATACACGTAAGAGCTGATAACTTGGTATTTTTCTTGACCTTATGCATCATTTGTTCATCAATGTAGCTATATTTATTCTGTCATGTTATTAGTGATTTTATTCAATCTTAAGTAGGTTTTTCAGCTACTTCAAATAAGAAAAACTTTTTTAATCAGCGTTTAGGTGGATCATGACATCCATTCATATAATTTTCGTTACTAGGTTTCACTTACATGTTTTCCATCTTGGATGGCCTAAGAATATGTTCCATTTACCACTGCTTCGCTGAGGAATAGTAATTCAGCAAAGCTAATAATTTGCAGGTGAAACGTAACTGAAAAATGAAAAATAAAGCCAATTGGAAGGAGTCACTTGAGTTGCATATATAATGGCAGGCGCAGCCCTGAATGGTCCAATGTGCAAAACATAGAGCTGGCATTACATGGCACAAAAACTATATTGATTTTCTGCCTGGTGCCAAGTGCTCCTGTTTATTTGCTATAAAATACAAGTAATACTAGTGCCTGTTCACAAGATATTATTCATTGTGTGGCTGGAAACCCTCTGAGAGATAGCAGAGGGGGAGAGGAGAGAGAAGACATCGTAAGAGCTGCCCTGAGCAGCTCAGGGCAGATGAACCAAAGGCCACAGAATGGGGCAGAGCTGAGCCCATGTCAGGGGGGACATCAACCCTGGACAGCTTCCTGCCAGCAGAATTCCCTGGCTTGGCTGGAGGCCAACCCTCGCAGCTTCTGGGGACAGACACAGGGACATGATAGCGAGGTAGAGAGATGTGTGTAAGTCTGAAACTGAGGAAGCAGAAGGTGAGTTTAAAAAAAGAACCCTAGGATTTATTTGAATGACAAGTGGGAGTTGAGTTTAACGTTTGCTCCTCAGTTTTTTGGAACCACTATAGGGAAACAGTGAGTCAGGCTTCCATTGTGCTCCAAAATACAGCAAACATTTGCTTTTATTTTCTGTATTGAAAACATACCTGGAGGAGTCCTTTGAAGTGTCATGCATTGTAAATTTTGTTTTGTTTTTTAATTTTCTGGGGTTTTATTCTAAACACAGGACTTTGGATGAGAATTTAATATTCTAAAGCATATTTATTTTAGAAGTGCCAGTTCTGTCTTTCATTGAATGAAAGTGTTCTGGGGAGTGGTTGAATTGGTTTGGGTGGTTTTTTTTAAGTAGTACTAAACCTACAGTTAAGAAAAATGTAACTTAATTGTTGATTGCTGGAATAAGCAACTAAGGACTTCAGCACTGACAGCCTAATCAGCTAACCTTGAACTACAGAGCTCCACATCTTTCAATCTGCATGTGACTGAGCAGGTGTGCTGCCAGCAGAGCGATGCCACTTCATAGCCAACCAAGGAAAAACAGCTATGCTATGTCATGTAGGCTGTACACAGAACCGTCAGTTACAAAAGGTTACAGATGAATGAGTACCGTTACATATTGTTGATACATTTTGCAGCCTTAGCAGTAGTTATTTAAAGGTTGTTCTGAACACAAAGCCTACGATGCTTCAGACTAGGCTCAAACACAGACCAAACTGAATGTCTCTGAAGTGGACTGCAAGACACAGGTTCCCCTTGATGACAAAATATACATAGTAGCTGTGTGTGTCTGCAGTATCTACTTATGTTCTGCATCATAAGCTTGAAATAGCAATGGTGCTGGGGTGCAGCGGGCTACCAGGCATCACAGCCACAGCTGCGCTGTGCCGGGCCATTGGAAGAATTTCAGCAGAATTCAGAAAAGACTTGTGTAGCAATCCAGAGGGGTGGGGACACAGCTCAGGACAGCGGACGAAACTCTGGAGTGTACTGTAACCCAACACCATGTAATGCTGAAGTGATGGTAAAAGCAGAAAGTTTCTGAAAGCATAAAAACTGCCATGGTGCACAGCAGATGAGGCACTGAAAAGGAAATACTGGAGAAAACAGATTCGGCAGGAAGAGGTACCAACTGCAGACAGTAATTCTGTTCATACACTGGTCTCAATCCATACTCGGAAGCACAAGACATGTCAGACCAGCACCATCCCTTTTGACGCGAGAATGCAAAAGCTGCACATCAGGTGGGGCTATCTGAGATTGCCTTGTTTCATATGCACTCATACTGGTAATCACTACAGGAGGTCAAGATTATATGGTATTTTATTGCCATGTAAGTAAGTGGAATGTGTTCCATAGCTGTGATTATATGCTGACAGTTAAAACAAAGTTGCTTTCTTGTAGATTTGGTTTAATATGCAAGAATATGATTCCCCAGTAAGGATAAATTTTGATGTCAGCAAACCAAAACTTTGGAAGTCTTTCTTTTCAAGAAGCTTGCCATACCCTGGACTCTGCAGCGTTCAGGTATTAACCTATCTATTACTGACTCAATTTGAGGAGCTGAGAGATCACAGACTTAGTATAAAGAAAGAGAAACTAAGTTCTTTGGACTTCTGTGGTTAAGTATGTTTATGTAATAGCATTGGGTTTTAAAAAGGTTTTGCTAGGCACTCCTTAAAAAATGAAAGCAGGAATACAGCAAAGTATTTGGTTTTATACAGAATTAATGTGCATCTGTTGTCCTCTAAACTTCTATGTAAGATCTCAGGACAACAGTGAATTAAATGCAACAAATCTTTAACACAACCCTCTCCAAAGAAGTAGCTTGGTATTATAAAGAAAATATCAACTTTTGTCTTACAGCTAGGAAGGCATTATTTCAATCTGTACACACATCCTTAGTAAACAAACAAGAATTCTTCTAGTTTAAGTTTACTGGGAAAAGAAAAAAACCACCAGCATTACACACAAACATCTCATTAATGCCTTTATTATGTCTCTACTGCGTAATAATTATTTTAGCATAATTGTGAACATATGCAAGTACCATCAATGCAGTGTCTCCTGAAGTTACATTGTGCTTTTTAATATTTAAACTTTTTATTTATTGCTAGCCTGAAGAATTAGTTTATCAGCATTCAGACAAGGCTGCTGCAGTGGAACTACAGGGCAGGTAATTCTACCTCTGAAACAAATGCTGTGAGCGCTAGCGCTGATCACTAGAGGTGGAGCACCTCTCATGCTCCTCAAGCATATTCATATCTAGGTCCTAAGAACCTGCTTTGAATGCTAGGAATTGAGAATGGCCTAAAATCAGAAACCGTAGCTTGCAGGGCTTTTTAAAATTTTCTCTCTTTAATAGAGATTACCAGATAGAAAAACTGATCAAGCATTGCTGTACAGTTTCCTAATGCTGTAGAGGGATGAGAGGAGAGGGTGTAGACTGAAATGGGTTGTAAGCCCCTGGCCTCCCATTCTGTTACTGAACATGCAGGCCCCACATAGCTATGCTGGCATTGCTTTTCTGTGCTTTTAGGTAGCGGTAAATTTAAATGAGGTCCTGTCTGTTCCCTATAATCTGTACTAATTGTGTCAAGGGAGGTCAGTTCAGGTGTCCACTAAATCCTAGAATTGTAATAATCAGTGTACTTTATTGCAGGATTGAAAAAATATTAAAAGATAAGATTATGGAATGGAGACCCAGGCACCTAACTCGTTGGAACAGATACTGTACCTCTACCCTACGTAACTTTCTGCCGCTGCTGGAACAAAACCAAGGCAAAGATGTAGAAGATGACCATCAGGCAGAGCTGCAGAAACAGCTAGGAGATTACAGGGTACAGTTGTGAACATATATGGCTTCTGCATGGAGTAGCAATACTAGGATTTAGTATCGCTACTCTGTGGTATAGAAGTGGTTATTTATTTCCCCTGCTACCAAAATCACAAAAGCTTTTATACCAAAGATAAACCAATGTAATATTTACAGAGTGAGGAGTGATGATCTATTTTATTTCATTTGTACATGTTGAAGATAAAAACTTTCTGCTGGATATAAAGATAAGAATTTAAAGATAAATTGGCTGCACTGTTCTTGTAGTATTGCTGTACCACAACAGTCACTATCTCCAATACATAAATACAAGTGCACTCTCCAAGCACTGGATGCTTATGGCTTGATTGGTGCATTAGCTCCTGAGTCTGGTCAGCAAGAACCTGGCACTGGTGGCAAGTAGTGCTACACACAGTCTACTTACAGGTGCAGGAGCCCACACAACAACATGCTTTACATCAGTTTTCTACTCTTTGCTCCACTCTTCAAAGACAGAACATCTACTTAAATATTCACTGCAGCCGCAGGTGTACCCACACATTCTTCCTCCAGGCTGTTCTAAAGGTTAGGTCCTTCTGCTCCTCATGTAAAACACATGTGATAACAATACTGTACACAACTATGGCAATTTTCAAAATGAGTTGAGGTTTCAGTTCCTGTTGGACCCGAAATGTATTATGGGCAGGAGACATTTGCCACCTCAAATCCCCAGCCAGTACAGACAGAAGAACACAATGAATTAAAACCAGTTAAGAGGCAGAAAAGCAGCAAAGTTAAGCTGTATGTGTTCAATCATACAAGTTTATTCTAGTGGATTTCTAAACATCTTCACTTTGAAATTAACCCAAATTAAAGAGGAGAAATGTCAAAGCTTGCTTGGAGTATATGAAATAGGGAGGTGATACTCAAATACAAAATGGGCTTTTTTATTGCATCTCCTCAGGCCAGCAATAGAAAAGATAAATTTACATGCACAGTAAAACAGATTTTTAAAACTACGTATTTATTCAGGTGCCTTTATCTTTTCTTCTTACCTTATGTGGTTTTTTCTTCTTTCTTTCTCCCAGGTCTCTGGATTTCCTATTCATATGCCATATTCTGAAGTTGGACCTTTAATAGAAGCTGTACACAGCACAGGAGTTCACACCATCGATGTCTCCAATGTTGAATTTGCTCTAGCCGTGTATATTCATGCTTATCCCCAAAATGTTCTCTCCGTATGGATTTATGTTGCTTCACTTGTTCGAAATAGGTAGTATAGATCAGTCAGAATACCTCAAGAAACTTGGTTATGTAAGGGTAAATGTAACAGACTTCTCACACTGCTGATTTGAGCTATCCCAAGTATCTTAAAAACAGGGTGACAACCTGATTTTAGTAGCTGCAAACACATGAGCTTTATTCACCCTACAACCACTGAAGACACTACTTATTACCACTAGGAAGAAACTGACAGCTTAAAATTCCAGTACTAATAGGTGATTTTTATACAGTATTTTATAGCTCCCAGTGGGACACCACACTCAAAAGCATTACACATGCCCACATACAGTGACATTGCAGAGTAAAGTGGCAGAGTTTGGCCACCTTATTTTGAGGTGAAACTCGGTTCCTGGAATCATGCCTTGAAGACTATGTTTTTAACTAGTCAGTTCATTTTATCTACAGACCTTCTTCCTCTTCAAAGATACTGTCATTCAGTTACAATACAAGTAGTTAGTTTTCTGGTACCTGAGTTCCTGAATGAAAACCAGGACTATTTACCCATGAATAAATTTCATGCACCAAAGAGCCATCAGTGAAGGCCATACTTCAATTCTTAAGCAGCTGCTGCTTCTGCTCCTTCATACTTAGTGTCTGTATAATGCCAGCACCATTTAGAGGTGTAAGACTACGTTTTCTTTAAAAGTTAAAGACAAAGTATTTAATAAACATTTATACCAAAAACTAAGTGGAAGCTCATTCATTTTATACAAGAATTTGATTACTTTGGAGTATGAGATCCTTATCTGCAAGTGACCCTAGTAAAATATTATCAAAAGAATAGTTTGCTAAAAATCAAAATTTGCTTATTAGTGTATAAGTAGTGGTGTTAACTGTTAATGTTGATATAAATATATATCCTTTTCCTGCAGTTACCTTACTAATTAAATTCTTCCAAGCAAAAATGATGGTGGGTTGAGCTAGGAAGGATGTTCATCAGAACATATCTAAGATAAGATTCTTCTTAAGCTTAATTCCAAACTAGACTCAGTCCATCTAATAAATACTAGACACAAAATCTTTGGTTTAGAGCCTGTGGTTGCCACCACAGGTTCCCTCTATAAACCTCCAGCAGAAAGGAGTAGCTGCGTGGTCATCACGTGATGCTTTGCTGAACAACACTGATGACATCTCCCAAGTTTAGTCCAACTCCCCTTCAGAGAAGGGTGAAGAAGAAACATGATGTAAGTGAACAGAACTTTCTGCAGCCGATTCAGCCCTCAGCTGTGTCTCCACCAATCTGCACAGAAACCACCACCTAGCAGCAAGGAGGAGAACCCCTAGCTGCACCTTCCCCCCCTCAGAAACAAGAGTTCTGGAACAAGGGCAGATGCAAGAAAGCCCACTGTGTACCTTACTACTCTCATCTTGCCTCGGTCAGCATTGCACAAATGGCCACGTATCTACTCTAACCTTTGGGCACCAAAGAAAATTTACTGCAGCTTATTTGAAGCAAAGTTACTGGAAGAATGGTATCCTTTTATACCTCTTCTGTAGGCTTCTAACTGAGCACGGTACATTCTGCCTCTGGCCCACGTTCAGCTGTTAACCGTGAACAGCCAACTCTGCCCCAACTCTACATTCACTTGTATTTTTCTTGCCTTACTACTCTTCAGTATTAGTGGGAGCAAGATGGTGTCAAAACTTGCATTTTATTGTAATCTCCAGCTGCGCCTGCAAGCTTACTTCCCGGACACCAAGAATCTTGAAAGCTACAGATGTCACCATGACTGCCGTCCTAAATAAATACTACTCAAAAGAATTTATCCAACTAGTAAGTAAAAACTACTAGTTTGACATATTGTCAGCCTTAAAAATTAGGCAGGATGCAGAAAGAAACCTGTCTGCCTTCTACAAAGGCTGCCACCTACCGCTCCTTTGCCCTAGAGAAAAACAACCTGCAGCTACACCAGTCATATGAGCAGGTGGCCATTAAAGTTTGCAACTTAACATGGGCCACAATACTCACTTCCTCTTGCAATGGGCTCTTCCCCATACCCACCCCCCCCGCCCCCGACTCATACATTACTCATGTCTCTCCCTAGTACAGGTTTCACTCAGCCCAGCAATGGGTTCTCTGCCTCCCTGCTAGTCTCCACTCTTCAATGAGGGGTCTTTTTAAAAATCAAAGCAATGGGGAAAATGTACTGTTATCTTCCACAAATTTCATATGAATGAAAACTGACATCCCTTGAAGCTGTTTCACAAATGCTTCCTAACACAGTCATGGGAAGAAATAAACCAAAACACCCCCCACATACACACATTGCAAGGTTCACAGCTCCGCAACCACCACAACACCCACCCACCCAATCTCTGCAGCCTACTGGCATGGTATGCCTGGATATTACACCTTAAAAGCATATATATTCAACTGCTACATAAATTTTTTGTTGGTGGGAATGTTTTATTTGAGTATGTCTTTCAAGCCCAAATACAAAACCAAATGCAAAAGGATGGTGGGAATTTCCCTAATTTTGCAATATAAAGAATGACTTCAGGATGAGAGGAAAGAGAGAAACAAGGCTCCTAAAGATGTGTAATTGTTACCCAGATGCAAACAATACATTTTAAATTCTCTGCAGAGCTTTATATTGTACTTACGGATTCAAAATAAAAAACCATTCACTTAACACAAAATAATCCAGTAAAGTATATTTAAGTGCCAAACTTGGAAGAAAGTGGCATTAAAAAAAATCTGAATGTTTTCCCGCCTTCCCCAAATTAAGTAAAACAAAACCCAACACCCATCAAACCAAATGAGATTTTGTGAGATTGTTACAACACTGTACAGTACACTCATAATTAAGATTTTGAAGTTGTGGGCAGGGTCAGGCTAGTATAACAAATCTCACTCCAAGGATTGTTAACACAAGATGCGAACTGTAAGTAAAGTGCATGAAAGGAAGCCTGCTCAGCTAAATGAAGTAGACTGAAAGATCAGAAGTCAGCGGTCATTCGCCAGAGCGGCAGCAGGCCCGAAAACCACACTGCAAATTCTGGCATCCACTGGCGGTTTCAGCATGAGGACCTGCATAAAAACAGAACAAATGTGAAAAGAAGAAAAGGCCATTTATTTAGATTCAGAATTCTCGTAACCTGGTAATTCAGAAAATGTCTCCTTTTTTAATACACTAAACAACTTCATTCAGCACTGTGAAGTCTGAAACACTGCCAGTACTATCACAGTATAAAAGCCTCAATTAGAACAGTTATTTTTCAAGAGGTTTTTGCTCTGATAGCTTAGCCCCATGAAGATAACGCATTCAAAATGACACAGATGTACGATGAGCAACACTAAAAGAGCAAGTTTAAGCAAGCTCTCACAGCTAGCTTTCAGAATTGAGGTATATTTTCGCAACGCATATTTAACTCCCATTTTTCAAATTCAGATGACGACTTCATAGCATTACCAAAGAAACCATAATCTCCAAAACTACTTCTACCATAATGCAAACAGTTTTTTAGTCTGGAAGATTTTTTCTCCATGAACACTTAATGGTTGGCTAGACTCACGTACTCCGACTGCAAATTCAAAAACTAAAGAGAAAATCACCTTTAGTATCACTGCAGTTATCAGAAGCCATAAGGCTAAAAACTAGCCATTCAAAAAGAAAGAAGTTGCGAGCAGAGACAGTATAAACCAACACTGTAATTCTACCCACCTCCACTTACCTTCGCTTACTGTTATCCCTTTAATTTGAAATGTTAATGTGATCATGAGATAAGAAACTATTAAATTTATTAGTACAGGATTTTATTTCCTGCAGCCATATGCCTGCTTCAGAGACAAACATTTACATTCAGGTTGGCTGAACTCTGGCACCCAACATAAGTTGGAAGTGGATTGCCGAGTTAACTAAAACAAGCTGGTAAAGACCTAACCAGGACAACCTAAATTCCCCCCCTTCGTATTTGAGACAAATCAAAGAATATTTAAGGTGGTTTTAATGCATTTAGAAAGGACTAGGAAAATAATGTAATGAATTAGGGCACCATGCTATGTCTGGCTTGTTTTGTCCCCTTGAACAGTAACTTAAAGTCATAATTCAATTAATTTCCAAGAACCTGGTGTCTGGAAGTCAGCTTTCTGCTTCATGCCACACACCGATAAGCGATATTCTACAAGGTAATTAAGTTAACATGCGTGAGACTGAATAAAACAAACCTGAAGCTATAACGAAGGACAATGGTTAGAGTATGCAAAATAGTAAAATTTTCATGTCAGTAAACTCATTTTCCTTTTCAAATCTTTTTATTCACCTGAACTAAATTTTGATCCTCCAAGTCACTTACGAGCTAGAGTTTGAAAGCTTCTTCGTAAGTCCTTTAAAAAGGAGACTCGGTGCTTCTGAATAGCTGGTTTAGCAGAGCATGTTCTGTGCAGCAGCATTTTCCAAGTCGTAGCTGACCCTCCTCATCACTGCCACAGCTAAATAGCACATCCGTAATTCTGAAGCAACTGTCACATTTCTAGTAAAATGCTTGTTGACAAAATGTACAGAACCACAACATCCCAAGGAAGGGAATACTCAGTATACTTTAATATTGTTTTCCATTCTTTTCTTGCTCATTTTAAGAATGTTCTACCTCATGCCTGTAACTGGAACATAAAAACTGCCCTTCTAGGTCTGACCAATGGTCCATCTAACCCTGTCTTCATCGCTGGCAACAGCAAGTGTTATCTAGGGAGACCATATAAGCCTATCGCGCATACCTTTTATATCTTCCCAGCACCCCTAACGGTTGTAGTAGGGACATTAAAGTCCATTCCCTTTAGTATTTGTTTATTGTTCAGTTGTGCATGCATTTGTTTAACCTCTTTTTAAACCTGCTGATACTAACTGCTTCCACAATTCCCCACAGGACCAAGTTCCAGAAGTTCACTACATTGTGTATCTGCTTTAAATCAATCGCCTACCCATTTTACCTACTGTCGCCAAGCTCCAATACTGCAGAATTGGGAGAGTTACTGTTGCACATTCACTTCATCTACTGCCCTCCCAGTTCTGTAAACAGTCATCCCCCTTCCTGCCTTCTCATTCCCATATTGAAACATTCCAGCCTTTTGAGTGTGTCTTTGCACAACAGCTGCTCAGTGCCCTAACTCTTTTTAGCAGACCTCTTCTGTATCTTCTGCAACTCCATTACATACACGCCTCAAGATGGGGAGACCAAAACTGCATGCAGTACTCCAAATGTGAGTGCCCCAAGGCTTCCAGGACCACGCAGCAACACCCTCTATCTTGTTCTCAACACCCTGACGATGTGTAACATTGGTGGCTTTTTTGGCTGCTGCTGCGAACAGGAAAGATCTCAGAATTAGCACCTACAGCTCTCTGAAATCATTGTTTCCACATTGCAACTGCCAGCTCCGAATTCAGTTTCATGCAGTCACAGTTTGATTATTCCCAACCACCCGGACATAATATAACCATACATACAGCTATACTGAAGCTTGTAAGAAGTCCTTCTGGAAATCTTCAGCACCAGTATCATTACTTGAGGCAGCTCAGTACCACTCAAAAACTTGGCAATTACTGTGCGCATTTCTTACACAACAGCAATGAAAATGCTGAGTAAGACTGATCACAGCACAGAACTCTTCGGGGGGTGAACAGGGAGAGGGATGTTACCTCCTAGATTCCTGTCCATCCTGAACAGTGGCCATTAAGCCCTGCCCCTTCTTCCTGTCCTTTAATTAGCTTTCGGTTTTTAAATTTAAAAACTAGTCTTCTAGCAACTTAAAATCTCAAAAACTTAGAAGTTTCTAAGTAAACTGCATCATCTGAAAAATGTATAGGTTCATTTCCTAATTTATTAGGCACTGAATTACAAATGACATTAACCACATCACAGTGAAAATTCACCCTTCTTCCTATGCTGCATTTCTTGTCCCATGTCTAATCCTCATACCATCACCAACTTTCCTTTATAGCCTCTGACAAAGAACTCTGATGAAACAAAATATTCAGGGCTCAAACCTCATCTCCTGAAATCTCCCACCCTGTATTCTTTCTTAGCCTGTACAGGCAATTCCCATAATTTGCAGGGTATTTCATGCTCTTATTACAACAAGGTAGTAAGTGTCATTAATGGTTGTTTTAACAGTAATGCTATTTGGTTATGACTCATTTCATTTCTGTTTTGACATGGCAATTGATCTCCTCCATCACTGGTCATTTATCTCCCTATAAATGCCCTGGCCCTCCTTGGCTTGTTCTTTTTACATTTGATACAGATAGCAAAATTGAAATGCCTTTGCTTTTGATAGCCACACAGACTGTTTTTGTTTCCCTAGCTTTATTTACTACAACTGACTTTTGGCTACACCTCTTTGGCTTCCTAATCTCTGACCTCCCCAGTCTTTGCTACTGACCTCATTTGGACTGGACTTTGTCTTCAAACTAGCTCTGTTTAAATTCAAATGGCCTCTTTAATCTTGCCAAAAAACACTCTCCTGTTTTCTTTGGACTCTATATCCAAGGTCTCCAATTCATCTCACCTCACTGATGCACCAAGTTAAGCAATACGATAACTGTATACAGTTCCTTTTATATTGTCTAGTGAGCGAGATGGTAATTTCAGATCTTACAGTGGCGCTGAATCACTTTCAGAAGGGTCTCTCACTTTCTACTGACTGTGAAGACTTGATGAGCACTAGCAGTGAAGTGCCTAAACTAAACGTGTTTTGGGGTGGTTCACCTGGGAAAGCAAAGTTAATCAGATTCTCACCTAACCTGCCACAGTCTACATTACTGGTTTAGTTACCTCTAAACTGGATTATTGTAATGCTCTTTACATGCACATCTGATTACTCAGATGCTTCAGGTGACCCAGAATAGAGGTCGGCTTACTCACGATGAACAGCTCTCAGTGTTTTCAAATGAAGTACATATAAATACGTCTTGCAACATAAGAAAGGAACATAGCTATTTGATTACTCCATTTTTTTTACATGTACTAGTGAAACAAATATTAGTCAAAATTTCCTAGAAAGAAGTTAGGCATTTCACCAAGAATACATGACAACCCAGACCAAGACCATGGTGAAAGAGCCACTCCAGCCAGGACAACTGGCTGCCACCACCACATCCCTTTAGCCACTTGTTCTAGCTCTTGCCTGTGGCAGCAGAAACATTCATGTGGTCTATAGCAAGATGGATCCCTGACCCATCTAGGAAGAAAGAAAGAAAAAGAAAAAAAAAAAGAAAAGGGCTTTCAGCTACCCCCGTTCTTGATTGAGTTTACTGAGTAGCCACACACAAAGACTAATGCTGGCCAGAGGAAGGCAGTTAAGAATGAGCTGGGAGGAACACAAAGGAGGGAAGGAAAGACAGTTCTTTTTCACAGCCACCACCAGCAAGAGGCTCCCATCATCAACACTGCATACCATATTTGTTGGTAATGTAGCAAAAAGTAATACATTACAGGGGAATTACCAAAAAAAGTTATCAAATTAAGCATTAGCTTTAAAAAATATAGAAAGACAATATTAAATTCAAATCTGAGTTTATGAAGTGCTACACTCTATCAGCCTTTGGTAAAGTTACACTTACAGACCTTTATGAGAGCACCTTGGTTATCCGTAGAACTTAAGAGAGACCCAACTCTTGAAGTCTAACAACAATGCATTCCCATACAAATCTGCACACAGGAGTCCATAAGTCTCAACAGAAACTGCAAAGTCTTGGCTCCATTGCTGGAAGGCAGATCAAACTATGACCAATGAATTTCTAAATGCCAGAAGAAAAGAGTGAATCATCAGAATCACCACAACTTTATTTCATGAATGCCCTATTTCTTTAATTACAGCACCTGAGGACGACATCATTAAAAAAACTCTAGAAACTGAATAATACTTAAAAGCTGCAAAGAGCTTCTGCTGCAGAAATTAGGGAGCCCCGTTTTTCTAATCCTGAAGCTGATAGCAATCCAGGCTTTAAAACTGAGAATACAGTAAGGAGATTGAACATAGCTTGACAAAACAGCCTATGGGGAAATACGAACTTCTAAGTGGCAAGAGGTAACGGAAACATTACTCTTCTTACTGAGTTCAGTGTGATTTACAAATCAAATGTTTTAGACATTAAACAAAATCAGCAATTAGAAGGGGCATATACTGACAGATTTGTTTTCAGCTACAGCTGAGGGTTATCTAACTCCAAGTTTCCAGTGTTGAGCAAAACACTGGTAGAGGTAGAGATGCTAAACATTAGTATGCAAACCAAGAACTGAAGTAATACTAACAGTAAGCAAAGAAAACAGATTTGGAAGTGTGCATAAATTCATGATCTCCACTCATAAAAACTGCATATTACTGCTGTGCAACAGCAGCCTGTGACTCAGACACAACTGAGTCTATCTAAAAAGTTAGAGCAGCTATGGTTAGACCAGCACTTGCAATGAAAATCTGAAAATTGCAAACAAACATGCCTACCAAACAAGTCCAGCAAGCCCTCCACAAAGAAAATTCAATGAAGCTGTGTGTAAGGGGCCCCCCATTAGGCTCAGTGTTTATAGGAAAAAAAAAAAGAAAACAGGCTGTAGGAGAAAGTAAAGCCCTTATATGTCAACAGACAACAACGTGGTATCTTTATTACTCAAAGATGGCTAAATTCCATGCTGTTGGCTCCATTTTTTGTTCTGCAAGACTGACGGGTTTTCCAACATGATCCCAGAACATATCTCCTTCCCTGAAAACAATCCCTGATAAGCTGGTGGGCAAAGAAAATTATGAAATTATTCTCCACATGCTTACAGATCAGTAATCTTTGTGCAGCAGTTAATAATACAATCTATATAACGTGCAAACAAACAAACAGCTTCAGATATGGATTGATTTAAATGAAACAGCTATTGCTTTCCCTACAGTTACTTTAGAAAGACCAAATGATACAGAAATAGTTCAAGCTGTCACAGAAATCCTGCTGCCCAGTCTGTAATAAGGCATTAGTTTCACACTGAATAGTCCTATCACCATGAAGTTTGAGTGAAAATACAAAGAACAGTACCCAGATAAAACTGCAGGGGATTCATTTAATAAAAGGTTATTTCCCATTTCAGAATTTTGCTAGGACACCCCCGTAAGTTTTTATCAACTTCCTTCTTAAAGAAAACAGCCACAAACTTCTGAGATGCTACTATTTCTCAATAGATGTGAGAAGTCAGACCATTACAGCCTCACTCTCCTGTTGATTTCTCTCTACAGGGGTAACTGTTCATCCAAAGGCATGCATGATGCTTTACAGAACCAAGCAGAGCTTATAGGCTCACAGCTTCCAGCGGGCAGTAAAAGGAAGGAAATAAACAGGAAGAGGATCAGGACAACTTTACAGAATAATTCCAAAAAGTATTCTGTTTAAATATAAGTAATTTCTTGAGGATATTATAGAACAGCCAAGCTTTAAAGTGGTGGACTCACACATGAGATTCTGGCTTTGTAAACTAATAGTAAGACAGCATCATGTATTTTAGGGACAAGGAGAGAAACAGAAATGTCTGAAGACAATCCAGAACATCAAGTCTGGTATTACTGACAGAAGATAAAACAGAGGAAAAGTAGCAAGGAATCAGATGTAAAAGGAAAAAGGCTTTTAACTGGTCTTTGAAGACATCTTTCAACTCAACACAATGCAGGAAGGAGAGTCAGTGAAGGATTTTAAAAAAGGAACCTTAAAATTTTCAGGTTGAAACGCTAGAAGATTTTTAAAAGCTGTAGTCTGGATGGAATGGAAGGAAGTAACAAAAAGCAAATGTCTCAAAAGAAAAAAACCCAGCAGTGTCAAAAAAGTGCATAAAGAAGTGCAAAAAATACAGAAGCAAAACATGATTTAATACTTTCACTTCTAACATTAGGATCCAATCCAAGTGCATCATCTTATATCAATTTCAGTGGATTGAATACCCAAATGTCAGTACAGATTTACCTGTAGTACCAAAGCTCTGGCATCCCGTACTGTGGCTGCATCTCAATATAGATGCAAATTACCAAGCTGAACACCATGAACTACCAGGGAATATAATTTTGTTTTACACACAATTAGCTCTTATAATCTTGTGAACTCAGTTATTATCCTCCTTTTCCCTTCCTTTCTGTTGCACTTACCTGTTTTAAATTCACACATGGAATACAAGTCACATCATGGTTCCCATCTCTAATGGTATGAATGCTTACTGGACCTAACATAGACTGAATTCCAGTGTGGTAAACACTGAAAAGACTTGCACCATAAACATTATTTTATGCATTATCCAGATCTTTCCCCAGCTTAGATCCATCCCTAAGTTACTGACTCAAGCAAAACCAGAAAAACTAAGTTACATTTTCCATAAGGACACATGATGGTAGGATCAAAAACATCCTACACCAAAAACTACTGCAATATGGGAGGTTTGCATGGCAAAGCATGTATCAGTCCTCTCCTAAAAATCACTGCTTTGGTACCAATCTAATGAAGCCTCTGTCTAAAGTTATGACCATAAAGAAAACAAGCAACTACATGGTTTACAGGAAGATATGCAGAGGGCAAGTGTGTATTAGCTATATGGAGACTTACTTTCTAGCCCTTATTATTATGCTAAACTAAATTATAAGATACATGGACTAAAAATGCTTTCCTAGGTAATACAGAACTGTACCAGTGTCCAGCAAAAAAACCCCAAAAGAACAAACAAGGAAAAACTGACTTAACAGTTGTCATTTCATAATTAATCTGTGAAACTCAGTGCTATACAGCCAAGAAAAAAAAGTGGGGGTTTGGTGGTTCTTTTTGTTTTGTTTTTAAAAGTGTCCTTAAACCAAACATCGCTCCCCAGAAAAGCATCACATCTTCATAAAAAGACATTACCGTTAATGTTGTCACAGTAGTAAAAGTGTTCATCGTTTAGAGAAGGGCATGCAGAAACTAAATCCTGCAGGCCTGCACCAGTTACAGTGAGACAACCCGAGAGGTTAAGGTGTTCCAAATGCGGCAGTCCTCCTCCCACAGTCAATGCCCTGTTAACAGACAGAAGAGATGTGTTAAGAGCCCACACAGTGCTAGACTGACAAGTGCTCCACTACGTCACCAAGTCACAGACTTAATTGCATCTTGTAACAAAAAAACCCACACCTCTAAAACCATGTAGTTTTAAATCTGGCAGTTTCATACCCTATAAAGTGGATCACCCCTGAAGCTGCGTAACAGACCTGAAAAATGAACCGATTTCAACAGAAACTAACAATTCCTTCTGACAGACTTAAATGGTGAATCACTTTTTTAATGAATGACTCCAGAGATGACCAAGTATTTCAAAAAACTACCACGACATTCTTCTCCAAAACACTACTGATTTTGGCAACTCTTCCAAGGTGATGTATATTCCTCAACCCACCCTGAAAACATGACACTCCCAAGTTCGGTGCATTACTCTTCCGAAAGTTTGGGTATCTTATTTTTTTGGTTAAAATTATTTTGGAATCCAAATTTATATTTTCCTAGGGCTGACAGCGGAGCCTCTCTCTGCCAACACACCACCTTATTATTCAAATGGAATCCTCTATTTTCAGTAATTCTCAATTTTATAATTCAAAGGGAGTTTGGCTGCTGATGCAACAGCCTCATGGATGTATCACACCTGAGCAATCACTCCGTGTTAGGCTGCTTGCTTCTCTGTGAGCTCACAGGGCAGCCAGCCCAAGTTCAAATCACAAACAAGCTCACCCACCTGAAAAAAACATCAGGCTTGAGTCACCAAGCTACAGATCCAAGCCAGGACATAAAACTGAAAATGCCTTCAGAGCATCACTGTACAACTTTCTCCTGTCAGCAGGCAGAAGTAGAACTGTTGACCACAAAACCAGCTATTGGTTAACAACTTCTATGAAATGAACTGGCACGTGTTTCTACTAGGAGGTTTCATTCTCTCCTCAGGGACTCAAACTAGTTTCGCGAGTGCAAGAAGCACTTGTTGCAACACAGTCTCAGCTCTTAAATACTGTCTTTTATCCAAAAAGCACCAATGGGAAACTGGCACCACAACTAAAACCTTCCCATGACCCAGTGACCAAATCTCCCTTTGGTCCTAGATTACCAAGTTATGAAAAAACAGACCAGTAACATGCAAACTACACACAGCATGACCCAATCAGCACCAAATGAAACTCAGCAGCACCAGTCCACTCCACCACTTGAACAGCAACAAGCTCAAACACAAAGCACTGCTATCTGAAGCTTGCTCTGAGCAAGACTAACACACATGAGTGAAAGAGCGTCAAAAGAATCACTATGGGAGACATTTGAACAGCTGGTACTTCTGAACATCAAATGGGGATGAAGTCTCCGCAGAGACAAATCAATGCCAGCAGTGCTTCACACTATTTCTCAGTTGACTACAGTATACAGTACAGGTAGGCATGAAGTCTTCCCACTCCAAGAAGGTTTAATTAGCCCTAAGTGCTGCAGCACACCTGAGCAGGTGGCTGCAAGTACTTCAGCCTCATCCCATTTTCATTATGAAGCAGTAACTACATTTTTCTGACACAATACAAAATATCAATGGCATATATCATCACACACAGGAAATTCTGTAACTCTTGAAGCCATCTCAATGTTCAAGTCAACTATTTTTTCTCCTCCTTTAATTGTTATATGAAGTCATATTTAACATGATGTTCTACACATACAAAATTATCACAGAATCATTTAGGTTGGAAAAGACCCTTAAGATCATCAAGTCCAACTGTTAACCTAACACTACCAAGACCACCACTACACCATGTCCCTAAGCACCTCATCCAAATACCTCCAGGGATGGTGACTCAACCACTTCCCTGGGCAGCCTGTTCCAATGCTTGACAACCCTTTCAATGAAGTAACATTTCCTAATATCCAATCTAAACCTCCCCTGGCACAACTTGAGGCCATTTCCTCTCATCCTATCACTGGTTACCTGGGAGAAGAGACCAACCCCCACCTCTCTACAACCTCCTTTCAGGTAGTTGTAGAGAGCAATAAGGTCTCCCCTCAGCCTCCTTTTCTCCAGGCTAAACAACTCCAGTTCCCTCAGCTGCTCCTCATCAGACTTGTGCTCTAGACCCTTCACCAGCTTCGTTGCCCTTCTCTGGACACGCTCCAGCACCTCAATGTCTCTCTTGTACTGAGGGGCCCAAAACTGAACTCAGGATTCGAGGTGCGGCCTCACCAGTGCCGAGTACAGGGGCACAATCACTTCCCTAGTCCTGTTGGCCACACTATTTCTGATACAAGCCAGGATGCCATTGGCTTTCTTGGCCACCTGGGCAAACTGCTGGCTCATATTCAGGCGGCTGTCAACCAGCATCCCCAGGTCCTTTTCTGCCGGGCAGCTTTCCAGCCACTCTTCCCCAAGCCTGTAGCATTGCATGGGGTTGTTGTGGCCCAAGCGCAGGACCCAGCACTTGGCTTTGTTGAACCTCATACAATTGGCCTCAGCCCATCGATCCAGCCTGACCATAAATTATGTCATTATCCAGACAGGTTAAATGAGATGTTACTCCAGTTTTATAAAGTTTCAAGCGTATTGACAGGCATTAAAAAAAAAAAAAGTGAATCACCTAACAAGAAATCACTGAAGATCAAATATAAAAGCATTAGTACTGCCTAGAACAACAAATTCTCAAAAATACTTGACTTCAGAGGATACGTCTAAAAGATTTTTTTATTTATGTTTTTTTAAATCCCCAAAGGAAAAGCTGGATAAAGTTTTCAAGTCTGGTACTGTAAGTATTTTAAGATGCAAAGACCACTTAAAAGACCACTTTCTTCAATAAAAGTGTACCTACTGAAACTAGGCAGATTCACCCCAGAATGACCCAACAAATAAAATTAGAAAAAAACGTACTGCAGCAAAATAGCTCAAAAATGTCTCCTCACCTGAGAGCACGGTCTGTGATCTGGTAACATCCAGACAGACTGAGAAACTGAAGAACTCGTGCAGTCTCTTCATCTGTTTTTTCACTCCCAGAGTATGCAGAGTCTTTTTTCTCTGACTGTTTAGTCCTTGTTGTTTTTTTACACAGTGCAGAGGACTCTGGAAGTGCTCGAATAGTTCTTAGTGCTGTCCCAGCACAACAAAATGAGTGACCGCAGTAAATCAAGTCAGTAGAAGCACAGTGCTGCTGCCACCCTTTAGTCCTTAATCCATAAATTTCTCTACTGCAGCAAGATGCAGAACAATTAATATGGGATGTTGGTTCCATAAGACAAAATCCTTCAACGTTTCTGTGTCTCCACTCTGCAGCATCTTCAATGTCAGCTAAATCATCTGCATCTAGCATCCACACATAAGCAGAATTGAAGTTTTCTGAGCCATCAGGTTTAGTCCAATGCTGCTCACTATCTCCTCCCTCAATGAGGTTTTCATCGTCAATTTCATGCAAACAATTATATTTCCTGTTGGACTGCAGAGTAATCTCTCTGTTTTTCCACGAAATCTTAGCATTCCTGTTTCTGCAGCTTTTCAGAATACCTCTGGTATGCTGAGTTGATATGATACCCAGTGCTCTGGAAATCCTCTCTATAGCCACATCTGTGATTTTTTCACATCCAGACAGATCAAGGTGGCGGAGATTTGGACAACAACCAACTGAAGACCAACTGAAATCAGGGGAAAAAGTGGTTTGGTTGGTTGGGGTTTGTTGTGGGGGTTTTTTTGGTTTGGTGGGGTTTTTTAGTTTTTGTTCAGAAACAGGTGTTAAAGCTAAATATACAAAAGAACATTTCATAAGTAAAATACTTGTATTAATTCACAGAATATTTAAAGAAAATACCCCAGACAGGTTAGATTTGATACTCCAAGTGCTGTATATATGCCTAGAAAAATTATGTCTAAGGAAATGTGAAATGAATCATGAATCAGTAACAACCTGTATTTTTTCCATATACTGACACTTAAGTAGTCCAAATTTGCCATACATTGAACAAATTTTTAAAGAGATCAGACTGCAAACATCAAAGACATGTGAGGACAATTTCAAAAAGCAGCTTCTGTTGTGTATAATGCAGTTACCAAGAGCCATCTAAGTTACCAGACATCACAGTTCACTTCTCAGAAGGCTGAAAAATGTGAACATAGTGAACTAGCAAATTTCACATACTGACGCCTCCCCCCCCCCATCTGAGATGTAATATTCAGTTCAAAGTATTTTAATACTTGTAACTTCTAGTATTTGAGTTTCTCAAGCTTGGCTGTTTATACATATTGAAATATCAGCATACTTAGATTATACATCCTTCTGTCATTTCCCATTTCTTTCAGAGAGAATAGCTGGATTCCTGGAACACATTCTGTGTACAGTATTAATTATTCCATAAAAGTAATCAGGATTAGAGATGGTAATATCAGACTTTTTCATATTAAAAAACCTCATGCCTTCAGCCTTACCTTTTTCAACTGAAATAGAAATTTGATCTACAGTGATATTGTTACATTATCATCTATAAAAGTATGTATCTTATTTAAGTGACCTTTACCTATCCATAGTTTATGTTAACTATCATTTACTTTCCATAAGTGACTACTTATATTTACAGCAAGCCAAACTTATTTTTTGAGTTACAAATTGGGGTGTTGGAAATATAGATGTATGAAGAGCTGCAAATAATGTAAGTTTCACTAGGGATTGACAAAAGCTCACAAAGATTGATTTCAGAGCCACAGAAATTCCATAAGGCTTTTATTTCAAGTAAAACTTCTTGCACAAGCTGCAGAGTGTTGTTACCAGCATCCACGCTGGTAAAATTTTCTGTGTTGTTAACACATAAAACTTGAGAGCACTATATGATGAAAGTGTTGAACACTGAAGCAGCCACTGAGTTTCAGTATCACAGTAAGACCCATTGGTGCAGTCTCTGCATCCATGCACCATCCCACTGACATCAATGAAATTTCTGCAGGCTTCAGTAAAACTCAGGAATCCACAGTTACTACACCTAAGCCTTAGAGCTTTGATCAGTGTCTTAAATAGCAGTATTTCAAACACTACCAGCTATATCAGACCAAGAACTACCATAACTGACTGACTCCGCAAAATCTATGGACAATTTCAAGTTGTTAATACTAGAACAAAACACAATTATTGTTATGGATAGCTACACATTGATAGGTAATACATATCCAATAGTGAAGACAGAGCATTTTAAATGGCCATTACAAAGTTACATGCTTCATTTGCTATTTCATTGATTTGTTCCCCTGGTTTAGTTCTTAGTTATGTGTGAATCCTGAATGTGATTTCTTTATTTCTCTCTTTATTGGCAATGGACTAAGACATGTTTGAATGTTTTTCCCCCTCAAAAAGCTGGATTTTTTTTTTTTTTAAAGGAAACAACAATTATCTAACCTTTCAAATGCAGAATCTGAAATATCAGTTTGAGTGAGATCCAAATATTCCAAGTTGGGGCAAAGCTCCAAGATCTGTCTAACCTGGGAAAGGAAAGGAAAATAATCAGTAAGGACAGAAGCCAATAAGGCTGCACACAGTGTCAAGAGACAACATAAGAATTAACATTCTGTTGAACTGCAACTCATTTTCACTACCCAAGTGTTTTAAACTCAGGCACATTAATTAGAGGCTGCATAGCCACAATTATTAAATGCCAGTTTCAAATTACATACCATTTTGCTAGACACTGCAGAACTGTAGGCCAATACTAATGTCTTCACTGAGGAGCCTACATGCGGGAGTACATTATGAATTAAGCCATGAAGTAAACGTTTTTCCATTTGTGCTATATTAATGGCAAGTGAATCTTCAGCTGCTTCTTCTGCAAAATAAAACCAAAGATAAAGACTTAAAATATGCTTTGAGTCATTTGGAATTCACATTGCCATCTTACATCAAACAAGTTATTGGGAAACTAAAGAAAGCTTAACAAGGCATAAGTTTCAGAAAGTACCTTACATCAAACTTTTGCTGAACTCTAGCTCAACATATTACTTAAGCCTCATCTTTAAAAACTATGTGCTTGTCTTTCTGACAGTCCTGAAGAGTTTAACTCCAACAGCAAGTAAAAATAGTAAGAGTCTTAACAGAAAATTATCATTAAAGCACTTGGAGAAATATTTACTACAGATTATGGACTGCTCAGGACTGTCTGGGGCAGCTGTTTCCACCGACTTGCTTTATACATTGAAATACTATCTCACAGAGCATTTCATATCCTGTGATATAACAGCTTAAGACAAATTCTAAATTACGCCTAGAATGCATTAGGATGCATGATTCATCCGAACTTCCTGAAGAGATGAAGCCTAGCTTTTACCTCCTTCCTAACTCCAGACGCATCCCCGTAACTCTTCTTCTACCTGCGCTCATGCTTGCTCTCTCCTAGATGAACAAATTCAGCTCATTAAAACCAGCTCCCTGCTTCTCCCCCATTCCCCTTTTTTTTTCCACCCAGCTGGGAGTCAGGATGAGATGAAGATGAGGAAAAAGAGCACTCCTTTCAGGAACCTTAAGTAGTTGCTAGACAAAAGTTTCCAAGTTCTTTTTTACTGTGTAAGTCTACTTGGCTTAGTAAGTATTTAATCTAGACAGAATATACGTATTTTTGCATTTGTCATTATTTTAATATACTGGAATCAGCTAAGAAAAAATCTGTATTTTAAACTGACTTTACAGAAAAGACTCCATTTTATACATTTATTTATTATAGCCATGTCACCTTCAGGGAAAAAAAATTCACCGAAATCAGATTTACCTACCAGATTCATCTATGTCAGCATCTTCATCCCATTCCTGGAAAGCACGACTTTCATCTTTTCTATTTTTCACCCATTCCTCATCAGGTTCTGTCTCAAGATCTGCTGCAAGACCACTATACCAATCACCTACTCAGGCCCCACAAAAAGAAGGAAAGGAAAGAAAAAAGAAAAAAGAAAAATTAATAAGACAAACTTCTCATCACTGCAGAAAACAGCAGTGATAAACTTCTCAGGATACTACAACCTGACCTAAAGATATAAATGAATTTTGCATTCATCTCAACTAAGGTTGGACTGAACCTTGACATAATTCTTGTTTGATCTGTATTTTAAAGGTTCAAAAGATTCCTGGAAGTTTCAGTACCGTTACAGAACTCAACAACCTATCTGAGACATGCCTGTTGTCATTTTCTTGGTAGGGACCGATATGATTGCAAAAGTAACAGAAACGATTATGGAGTATTTGGACTGTATAGGTGCTGAAGTTCTTTCTGGTAGATATATTAACCATCAACTTCTAGTATAACACTTGGTTTAAGACATTTCCATTTTCCTCTGGAATATCACAAATATACAGTCAACCAGGATGTATTTTATCAGCCTGGTTTTAGTCACTGCACATGACAACTCCAGGATCAAGAAACCCAAGTTCCAGAAGTAGCCTACTTACAACAGCTATCCAGTACTCGATTATAACATACATATGACTCTAAACAATAGACAATAATTTTTTATAACATCTGGATGAACATGAATATCAGCAACAGCTCCACTGTTTTAGCTGGTAGGGCACCCCCTCTCCCCAAGGGTTACTGCACAGGCATAATTTACTTCTAGTTTGGGTATATGGTAGTGTCGGGCTCAGTATAAGCAGGTCTGCTGCCTCCCTCAGCATAGACATACTTAAAACAGAAACAGCTTATCCTACTATCTCACTAGTGGGGGACCCTACTATCCCCAAAGCAAGAGCAACCCCTGTTGAATGGTACCTAAAGGAACAAGGTTTCTTATATGAGCAACACAGTGACAATGAAATCCTAATTGATTGTCACCCAAGTGTGAAGCAAAATGGTTCGGTAACATTTCTCATCTTCTTTAACCCATCTTTATAATATATAAAAAGCCTCAGATGCCCTCTCTTTATCAGGAAAAAAGTTAAAAATTTAACTAAGCCTGTAGTTTTATGTTCTTTTTTTCTCTCCACTCTGGCAGTAAATCCTATTTGAGAAGCATCCACCCAGTTTAGAGCACTTCTGCACAAACAACTGTAGCAGTATAGACAGTACATCATGAGACTAGCTTCCTGTTGTGCCAAAACCAGGTTTAGGAGTAAGTAATTTTAAGCAGTTGCCAATTACCTCTTTTGCATAGCTCTGAATTATCAAGACAGCTAGGTTTTAGATTAAAACAAAACTTTAACAGTTTAAACTCTGAAACCCCTCCTCTCTGCTCAGTCTTTTGCAGTTCAGGGACCAATCTATTATTTTCAGTGAGATTTATCCAACAAAAAAAATTAATTCAGACCCAAGAGCCATTTAACTCCTCTCTGTCTTGTACAGATTTTAGAAGCCATAAAGGTCCAGCCAGAAAGAAGTTTTTAGCTTTTATGTATCTCAAAAATTAAGTTATATATTGGTAGCTTTCTCTTAAAATCTTATAGAGGCACATAAAATATAGCTTATTAAACAGCACAGATGGTCTCCTTTTTACTCAACTACACTGACAGGGTAGCAATTATGAAGCCTACAATGCCATAGTCCAGCGACTGTTTAATACTCACACAAATATGGACAAATACAAATAGAAATATTTAAAGCTACAAATATACTCTGAGGACTTGTAACTGGCCTCATTGGAATACAGACTATTTTGTCTATTGGAAGAGGTACTTTTGCAAAGGTTACACTTCTCAATAGGAAATTTTAATTAACAGGAGAGCCTGAGGACAAGAAGTTATAAAAAAAATTCAGTCCTTACTACAGTAGAAGTTACTGAAGTAATATATCTAAAGAATACTAAAACTAACATCTCTACAGTTTTCTTTGAAGTTTGAATATACAAAGTAAGAATAGATTGTGAGGAAATGTTAGAACTCCATTTGTTTTAAACTTCCATTCTGTAGTTATGTCTGAATCACAAGACAGACCTCTCAGAGGAAAGCATACCAGTCAGGAACTAACAAAAATAAATATATTTTATTTCTACCTAGTAACCTAATGAAATAAAAATATTACTGATATAGGTGTAACAGCAGCAATAATAATTCAAAACCCCTTAGATTCTTAAATCATAATTAAGATGTTGTATTAGTGAATATACTTGTTAGCATTCATACAAGCAAACAAACCTCAGTAAAACTAATCAACAGGTTGTATACAAGACCTACTCATCAGTTGCAATCAAGACAACTTTTAGTTTCTTAATTCTACAAGACAGAAGTATGTTTTGGGGATTTTTAACATTTAACCAAGTTTTAGGGCACTCTCCCTGCCAGAAGTATGCTCAGCTGTCAGGTTCATTGTATATGACAGCCTGTACTAAAACATTCTCTTCTATAGACTCAGAAATTCTGGTAACTGACATGCTTTCAAAGGAAGAATTAAATTTAACTTACCTCTGGCCCAGCGAACAGGGTAAAGATGTTTCCAGAGAGATCCAGTTTTAGCCAACTGTGACCATTCAGTGCTTACTTGACTACACTGACATAACTCTTGGGGGTTAAGGTAACTGAAAATGGTCAGCATTACTTCAGGAGGAAGATTAGTAATATTTGTGGTGTGCCCTGTTACTTCGGTTTCTGAAATACAGAAAGTGTGTGTTAAGTGAAGCATAGCCTCACAGCTTTAAATAATAGTGGGACTCACATTTTGACTAGGGCAATGAAAAAATAGCATCTGAAAAAAAATTTAAACAATTGTTTGGCAAAAGAGTTGAAAAAATAAGTATCACTTTGGCTTTAAAAGGCTTTCACTGTAATACCACCTCAAACAAACAAACAAAAAAAATCAACTCAGTTTTCTGTTTGCCATTTTCTCAACTTGCTAGTTTTTTTCCAACCCTGACCCCCCAAGGGTCCAAAAAAGCCCTGGACAAAAGTAAACTGCTGCTATGCAACCACAACAAGATTAAAGCAGTATCTGCTATAAATGAAATGCTTTTAAAAAAAGCCCTATGTCATAGATGATATATATACCTGCTTTGCCACATTCCCAGGAAACAGTACTAGCACACAGAATCTACCAGCTGGGACCACTCTCAGTGAAAGCGCTCAACCTCTTGACTGGGACACAGCAAGAAGTCCATGCTTAACACTTTGCAGCTCTCTCATTTTATTTCTAGCTTTAACTGCTAGCATAGACAATTAATTTTAACTTCTGAACGGTGACAAGCCATTCAGGTTGGAAGGTATTACTAAATATTAGGTTAGGAGCTAAAATTTGACCACTGTCATTAATACTTCAACAGACAGCAGTAGGAACCATCTCCAATAGCTCTCCCTTATCGCCATAGTACAAAGAGAGCTCCGAACTACATAAAGTAACAAATTCAGTGCTTTGGTTAGTGGATATTTTGCCATTTTAAGAGAATTTTTAATGCTTTGTTTAAGGACAACTTACTTGAGAAAAAATATTTCTCAAATAGTTTTCAGGAGTCCTTAGAAATAGCAGGTTTCACAAATTAGTAGGGATTTATTTTTAAAGTTAGGACAAAGTACATAAGACTTTACAGCAAGACAAGGGTCAGGTTTCTTTTTGCAAAGAAGCTTCAAAAGTGAGCATAATGTAAACTTTACCCTGTGATAATCTACTGCTACTTAAAAAAATATAATTCAATACCGTTTCACTTGATAAATAAATATATTTATTCGTATACATGGCAAGTCACTGCAGGTAAACTAGAGAATTTAACACTAAAATGCAATTAAACCTGCACAGGACTGCAAGCTGTGTTATTTTCTTCCATTTAAAAAAAAAATAGATGCAGGACATATACTTTCTTCTCCCTAAAGTCTAGAACACAACCATTGCAGAATTACTACTGTCCCAAAACTGCTATTCTAGATAGACTTGACAGCAAGTAATGCCATAAGGCTATTTGTCACATTCATCTGTTCAGACTCGACAGTATTTCACACCATGGACCATGATCTTTTCTGAAGGTTTCACCTGGAGGGCACAAAATGACCAGTTCAGTAGTTCAGAGAAGTCAAGTTGCATCAAAAAGATCTGATTACAGAGTAGTTTTTCAAGTTTTTCTAATAAGAACACCACATCTGATCAACACCACAAAGTCAGTTCATGAGGGCTTACTCTACTTATCAGTCTCACATGCCAGTATTACACTTTTGGTAGATTAATTCCCCTTCTTTGGGGCATCAACTCTTCTCTGTTAGTTAAGAGTGAAAACTGCAAACACAGACAACTTAGGCTGCTTCAACAGTCATAAAACAAGCCTGAAGTGCACTTCAGTAGTTATCCATTTATTCTAAGTTTCATCAGGAAAGGTAGTTACAGATGAACGCAAATTAAATATCCACTTTCAGAACACACTTTTCATCTGACCTACTCACACGCTGCACGGATTCATTCCGTTGCATCACTCCACACACACAGTTTCTTCCTTTCTGATTCCTGAGAGGCCCAGGGAAGTTAGGTAGTGGAGCTGGGGAAGGTGAATTTCTTTTAATTTGAAATATTGTCAGTTGGCTAACTATTCTGTGTTATTAAGCTATCAACAGAAAAGCTTACAAAGCGGTCCTGAAAACCAGGAATTAAATGCAGGGTCTGCAAGTAGAAAATATAATTTCAATGGAAGAATGAAATTATAAGTTAATTATCATTTCTGCCTGTTTATTATATCAAATATTACCATGGGAGGGAAGGGAGAGGAAGAAGGTTGAGAACAGGTAAATAGTGAAGTAGTATCTACATTACAACCTGCCAAGAAGCCTGCATCAAAGAGTTAAGTTCCTGAAGTTTCAAAACTGGTTTGAAGAAATTCCCTTTTTATAAAAACTATTTTATCTACCAGTACGTAACTTCAGGTATATCACTAGTGTGGCTTTTTAGATAAAAATTGCAGTTTGAAAATTACTTTAACTTTAATTAGATGCTTCACCTTCATCTGCCTTCTCATCCACAGAATACTTAAAGACCTTCTGAAGCTCTTCTGCTTGATTCCACTTACTAAGACCTCTGAATTCTGCAGCCTCCTTCTGTGAGCAGTGCTGTGCAATTACTTTCTTCTTAATATCTTTCAATTCTTCATAAGTAAAGTATTCCATCAACATTGGCTGAAAAACCTAAAGCAAAGGAAAAAGGGAAAAAAAAACTCTGGCACTGACGGAGATAGCTGATAATGCTACACAGACCTACCAACACAGAACTTCCTGTTTCAAATTCTCTCCAAGTAAAACATGTCATACAGTAAGAGAACTTAAGGACAGGACCATGGAATTTTTGAGTTCCAACCCTCTGCTTGCCAATGGATCACTGCATAGTCTTAGGCAAGCTGTTTAACTGTTTTCCCCAACAGAAAAGGGAAGCGATTAAAGTTGCTTAAACTAGATAACTTACTGAAGTACTCACACAGAAGGCAAAGTGGCAAGGAAGAAAAACATGAGAAAAGATTTCTCTTGGACAGTCTTGAGAAGATTTACTCTCTCCAGAAGATGCTTCCCAGTTTTTGGATACCCATAAATCATCAGACTGGCAGTACTAGTCTATGTTTCAAATATAGGTCAGAGGCTGTTTGGGAGTGTCAGTTTGAGTCATGAAGCACTGGTTTACAGGACTCTCTTTTTCCTTTAAGTTTTGCTGCATATCCCCTTAAATAACTACCTGCTGCAAACAAATCCAAGCCCCAGTGGACTTGTTATCCATTTTTTAAAAGGACCAGAATTCCATCATAAATTTTCAATATATTCACTGTTTCAGAATGTGTCACTTTGCAGTCAGAGAACAGAACAATGACACCACAGTCCTAAATGCAAATTGGCATAGTAATAAAAACAGAGAATTGTGAAAAAACTGAACCTCTAAGCCCTTTGTCTCTACTCAGTCACTCCAAACCTCAAGGAAGATCAGCATAATATTTGAGGAAGATTTTTACCTACCTCCTCTTCCTCTTTCATATGAGGAAGGAAATCCCTGGTAAAGGCTTCCAATCTCTCCTTCAGCTGTTTCGCATAGTTTAGCTGTTCATACTCATTCTGAGAAGAAAGCAAAGATTTAACTATTATCTGATCTTGCCCATTCATTCAAGGGTTGAACTGTTAAATAAACCAGCGTTTCAAAGTAAAGCCCATTATGTCTTCCCCACGCACGCAGCATGTTTGCTCTATTTCATGGTAAGAATGTACTCACTTACAAAGTTTAACGACAAGGTGACAGTCTGTATTGGCCTGTTACTAGGCAGAGCAAAGTAGTCCCTGCCTGCCTGATTCAAATTTATTTTGTTATAAGATATGAATTAACTTGTCTAATCACATTTTTACTTTGGAGCAAAGACTGAAGCATGCCAATCTACAGTCTCACCCAAAGTTCAAAGTAGTAACAGACTAATCTAAGTATTTGCATGTTTTTCATAAGAATTATTCTACGATACAGCAGTTCCACTTCATCTTTTAACTGCAGACATTTTACATTAGTTATTCTATAATTCTAGCTTCCAAACTATAATCAGAATTTAGTCAGACATGCTCTATAGTTATTTACTTTGGAAATGGAAAGAACTCTTAAATAAAGAAGTAACTGACTTTTACATGTTAAAAGTTAGACCAACCTCATCTATCAATTTGTTAGCTTGTTCTCTGTGCCAGTAATAAGAAGCTGGTTCTGAAGTCTGTCCAGTAATTGCAACATACTGAAGTTCCTCATAGCTCTTACAGTAAATGTTGTAAGTTTTTCTTTTCAAACTTCTAGAACATCAAGAAACCCTGACTATTACAGAAAAAAGCTTAAGCCATCAGTTTAAATTAAACTAACCACACCCTCAAAAAAAAGTTAAACAGTTAACATCTCTAGCTCTCTTTAGATAAGTCTGGTTTTCCACACTTACGAAGACAAGTAACAGAATAACACTAGCATCCTATCAGAGAAGGTATAACACAAAGCCAAGTGTTAGATTTCCCCTCTCCTTCACTTTCTTTCATTTTCTGATTCATTAATGGAAACAAGACAAATTTTAAGGTTTGATATGCACAGGGAAAAAAATTATTTGCAGGATTCCTAGGTCAAAAACAGCCTTAGATAGTAAAATGGAATCAATCAACTGCATATTTAGTATTTTTCTTACTGAAAATATGGACCATGTGTACTAGAAATGTAATAGGGGATGAAAAATCATTACTGGAGACTATAGTTCTTAGAGTGCAGGAAGGAGGAGTTGAGTTGGGTACCCTATTCAAGTAGGATTCTACTGGAGAAGAATTTAACAACTTTAAGTCATGAAAAAGCCAGCTGGAGAAATAACATTTAGAGTTTCTTGAGGACTGGAACATTAACAGCATTACTGAGCAACAGATTACTGGAAGGCGTACATGACTCACTACCAGAATAAAACAATGCACTTTTTCTTTTTTTAAGCCCAGTAATCATCTCCATTTGTGACAATAATACAATGCTATGTGCCACCAAAAAAAAGATACTTGGCGTTTCCTAACAAATTAATAACAAACATTATTTCTATAGTCAGAAACTGTTTTGACCAATTAGCAGACCAGTCTCTGTATTTGAAAATTCCATGTTGTCTCTCCAAAACACCTCAAATTATGCAGTGATGGACTTCTGTCACAACATACACCTCTGAAAAGTTTTTACTAGAAATTTAGTAACTGTGATGAATGGCAAAAAAAAAAATTTGTGTTTCAGACAGGAAAGTTTTCACTACTGTATCAAGAAACCACAAATGTTTCTTCTTCCTCCCTTTATTTGTAGAGAGTATTAAGAAAAGTTGGGGCAAACTAATACGTAATGACAGCATGTTTTTCTTAGGACACAAGTCCTTCTTATAGTCTGCTTACCTTCACATTCTTTAACCCTTTCTCAAAGAGGCTAAGCATCTCTGAGAGTTTGTTGTCCGAGTGCACATTGTACACTGTCCGGCTACGTTGCTGAAGTAAACCAATAATACACTCATTTTCAATCTGCTCATGCATTTTAAATTCCTTGAATGTGGCATAGAGAGATTGCAGAAGAGCCCGAAAGTCATTGTTGTTGGAGAAGTTGGTCTTGGAAAGCTAGAAGAAAGAAAAACTCATTAAAAAAAAAAAAATCAATGAAAATCATGTCAAGGTCAAGTTAAAACCTTAGAGCAGGTATTAGGCTCCTGGTATTCATTGCTCTTATTGCTTATAAAAGCTGAAAACCTTCAGTTTTATGAAGAAAACTGGCAAAAATAAAAATTGAATTTGCAATTCAAGCAACTCACTTCAAAGACATCAAAAATTAGAGTAATTAATGCTTTTAATTCCAATCTTCAAGCACAATAGATAAAAATCAGAGATTCAAGTGCATAGATAGGAATACACAAACTAGTCTTCTATTCAAATAGTAACTTTCCCATAATTTATCTAATTGGTGCATTAAAATATAATTTAATCCAACTTCTTCCAGAAGTGGGCAGAATATCAGCATTTGAATACTACAGACCAACATACATTTATATAATATCCCTATTAATATGACTTTCAAAATTATTCACAGAACTCCATTATTTTAACCTTCATGACTGACTTGCCATTTGATTTTTATTTGTTAACAGGAACTGAAACAAGTTCTATAAAAAACCCTCAAACTTGTTTTAAAACAACTTTCAAAAACTCATTATGCATGGTCATTTCATGTATGTTTCCTCTTACAGTTCATTAAAATAGTAAGCCGTTCACATTTAAATTCTGTTAACTCCCCAAAATAAGTTAACAGAATAGCTTTTACAACAATGTTGTGCTTTGTGAATGGGGGGTGGGGGGGGAAGAAAAAGCAACTATAGCTTTTAGAAAGATTACAAGGAACTAATGATACAGAAGTTTAACGAAGCATAATATATGCAATAATGCACATTGTAAGGAAAAGCATGTTACATTTAATCACACCAATTCTGAAGGCAATTGTCTCATTCCACATGAATGAACAGAGCTTAAGGAAACAGCGAAGTAGAATGATAACTTTTTAAAGGAAGATCATCCTTGAAAGAACAATGCAGTTATAGCATTAGCTTTAAGAAGGCAGTAAAATCAAAGTTGTTTATAAGGAACATAAACCAATCTTGTGAAACCTTGAGATAAACAAATGTAGAAAGATTTCCTGTTAGAAATCAATGCAATCTGCCCAGCCCAGCAGGTAACTGAAAGGCTTAGCCACTTTCCCAGATCTGCATTTTAGTCCTTACTAAGGAACCATTATCACAGGCCCCTGAGCCTACCGTTACAGACCTATTATCCATAAGGAACACTGAGTCCTACCAAGTGAATACAAACTATACAAGCTGTCAGAAAAGGTTTTCAGGGGATCAAGAACCAACAAACCAAGACAGCACAACATTCTAGGTAACATGGTAGTGCCATTTTTACATGTGTACAGTCACCATTAGTAGCAATATGTTTTAAAACTGCATTTTCCTTTGGTGAATATAGGAAAACAGGTTTTTTTTCCATTCTTATGTTTTATTCCACATGCAGCTTCAAGAATCATAGCCTACAGCAATATACAAGAGCAAGCATTCTAAAAATACAAATATTTAAATTTAATTCAGAAAACAAGCCACTGGAGTATTCAGAAGCATTTTCGTTTACAACGATTCCAGAATCTAAGAGTTTTACTAGAAATGGGAATCTGAGACTTATATGTTCATACATAATACTTACTTACATCAAAAATAACCATAAATTGAGATATCTAAAACTCCTATCATTTAAAAAAAACCAAATGCACTTATTCATTCTGACATTGCATTGCCACTTCCTGGCAACCACTAGCAATACAACTGAAACACACTGGACATCTGCCAAGTACTTACGCAACTCCAACTCAGCTGTGCCTACTGTACGTTACATGCTGTACATATGAGCAAAATTACTCTCATTATGGAAAAACACATTTAGTTAGCCTCAGTGGAGACAGAAAATAGAGCAAAGTTAAGGGTTTGGGTTTTTTTTCCAGTATCTTTTAGACCAACTACCAACAGGTCAGAAAAAATTCATATGCTTGTGATGCACTGTGTTAGGATTTGAGGCATGCATTGTTACACACATCACAAATGAGAAAAGATAGCTCCGAAGACCATTTCTATCCTATGCTAAGCTCAGAGAATCCAATATATGGAGCAGTGGTATGAGACGAAACCACAGGCTAGACTTTCAACACTGAAAAGCAGAAGTTTGGGGTGGGTGAGTACAGAAATACATCTTCAGGATAGCCTCCTCACCCCCAGCCACTTGTGATTCAGACCTCAATAATGGTGAAGTTCGGTTTCTAATGTAGCATTTCTCTTGATCGAGGACTGTCTCAAAAGTGTTCATTCTACCCAGAAACGTAAACAAGGCTGCTGAAGTGTGTAACAGGAAGGTTAGACTAAACTATTGTATTCTGCTGTTGAGTTTAAAAAAAAAAAAATCACAAAATTAGTTCTGATACAAAACAGCACCTTCTCATCCTCCTGACTCAAAATCTTTTCAGGACTCAAACTTCTGTTGAACCTACCTATTATCATCCAAAAATCCGGAATACACAAAGAATCCATTTGTGCATCCAATTCAAGAATTCCTGTTATAAATTTATTGTTATAGAAGCCACTGTAACATGAAATGCTCGCATATTCACCTCTGATACTGAGGCTTCCAGCAGATATCCAAGAGATTAGGAACTATGAAGGGGATATTGAAGTTTAATGACTGTCCTTGAATCAGCAATTGGTACATTAAAAAGGTCAGCTGAAGCTGAGGAAAACTGGCTTTTCAGAGGACAGGTAGCCTAGCAACAGAGTCACTCGGTCAGATCTGTAATTTCATTACCAGGACTGATGAAGTCTTATGATGGGGGGACCAAGACTATTAACAGACAGCAGCTGCTACACTCCGAGGTCCACTTTTCACCAGCTCTACACAAGGAAAGCTAGTGCAGGAGTTCAGCAGTGCAAAAAGAAAACCACCACCATCCCCCCCCAAACTTGGATGGAGAATCCCAAGAGAACAGCAAGGGGGAGGAAATGGATTGTATTAAGGATATTTGCTGACTGGTCAAAAATATAAAGCACAGTGTGTGTATGATCCCCAAGCAGGCTTAAAACACACCGCACTAAACTGATTATCACAGCCACAGGCGTTACAGATACCTGGAAGCTTTCTGGACTTTTGAAGACATTCGATTTAAGCAACTGTAAGTTACAGCACAACTGCTTTTTGTGTTTACAATGCAAACTCAAACTGAGGAGTGGTACCACAAGAGAAACAGTCATGGGGCCTCCTGAAGCCTCATGAAATTTAAGAATTCTACATAATCCAAACAGCCTGACCAACAGGCCAAACAACAGTCAATCGCACTGCAAATTGTGTCTGAAACACTTCAGACACCTTTGGCTGATACAGGCATACTCTAGAAGTAGCCAGGAGCTATTAAACTCAGTATTAACTTTATTTATTAAACCCTTTTAAAAAAAGGAAAAAAACCACACCACATATATCAACTTTATTTCATGTAAACTGGGGAAGGCACATCAATAATCCAAGGGCCGCTGTGGTGCCAGCAGTGAAGCAAAGCACGAGGTCACAAAATGTACCAAATTTATTCCAAGTAACAGCACGGCAAGGAGATAGTCATGCTAACCTAAGCCTGCTGTTCTCCTCTAAAGCTCTTTGTACTTAACTGGTCAATTTAGGGGTTTTGCAGTATACAATACTTAAAATCAAGACTGAAATAAAAATCAGAAATATTTATTTATTTTTTTTTAATCAGGGTTGAAAGCAATGTGTAAACTAGCATTAGGATTATTAAGAAGTAGATCTTAGAAGTTTTCTGCTGTTGATTCAAGATCCATCCTGTTATTCCATCCTTCCTTTGCAGGAAAAAATAGTTACTCTGAATTAAGAAATCACTTGATGACACCTTTTTTTAAACCTCAAATCACGCAATTAAAGAATAGCCATGCTCGAAGAAAAAAAAAAAAATCTTTGTAGCTCAGACAATCAGATACCAGTTTTCCGTGAGTGCCCAACTCCACTGGACTACAACAGAGCCATTAACATGGTCAAGATGAGTGTACAGAGATGTAGCAAACAAACACCCTTCCTTACTGTAAGCTATTATTTCATTTTTGCGCTTCAAGAACAAGATGACAATACCAGCAAGATTAACAGTAATTGCTATTTATACAGTGCTTCATGTTCATGACGCTCAGTTGAAGGTAATTCTACATTAGACTCTTGCATCTCCTTTGTTGCTTTAGTGCTTTCGTTAAAAAAATTAAATTTTCTGTCAGACAGACAGAGATATTTCTATCCAAAATGTTGTGAATAAATAAGAAAGCTCAAGACTGCCAATTAAATCACTGAACAAAACACAGTATTACTTGGTTTCTGGAAGTGTTTTACATACATGCCAATATGGAAAAATGTCTTCCTAGAAGAAGAAAATTAATTTTCCAGAAATGTTAGTTTGCAGAGTAAATTGAAACAGTTATTTCATAGTATCTATGCCAAAAATACATTTAATGAGTGGAAAAGGTTTACTTCTTCCTTAAAAATAGCCAGTTAATAGTATGCTTGGAAATGACAAAGTAGCAAACAAATAAAGAAAAAGAATTACGCTGCTCTTACCAGAGTAGCACAGCAGTAAGCAAAGTCTATGCTGTATGCTAACTTTCCCCGTTACAAGTATCTCTTTACTCCCAACTACAAGCTGGAAAGCAACAAAAATCGGAGGAAAGAGAACAGGAAAGGGAAAATTGATTTTTCTACTCTGACCAAAGATTTCACAAATTTAAAATGGAATAATTACTCAAGGTTAAAGAAGTTAAAAGTGGCTACAAATTCACAGACTGCTTTACTTCATTTGAAGTATTTCCCCATCAGCACCTGTAACTTCTGAACAACACTAACCCTAAAAATTCAGTCTGGAATCTAAAAAAAAAATTGAAGACAATTTTTCTTCCTTTTCATGTATCATCACAAGTAACATTTTTGATAGGTCATTCCTATATATTCTGCTTTCCATGTGTAACCACTGCGCTCATTAAGCCCTATACAAGCAGCTGATTGCCACTGGAGGTGAGATATAGTGTTACTGATGATAGATACTAGATTTCTACCACTAGTTAACTCAGCACATTTAAAACTCATTTAAAAAATAGTAAAATCTTTGTCATTATGGAGCTGGCAGACCACTTTGATTAAAAAAAACTAACGTTATTAGAATAGAATAGCACCCAAAAAAACAGCAGCATGGCATTACTAGTCAGCTACAACTTTTCACTCTTACATGTTAGGTATTATCACTTCACATATGCAATAGCACTAAAATTCAAAGGACAGGAACTTGGACTCTGCAGAAATATTATCTCAATTTTATGAGCAAGAAAATGGAGGGACAAAGACCATAACAAGGTGTGCCTGTGTCAACACCAAGAGCACGCGGTTTCATGTTATACTTAATCTGCTGTAAATTAGGGGGTGGGGATGGAGGAGGAAACACCCAGAAGCAGCAGCGCTGCCCCTGCTTCCAGCTGTACATTCCTACTGCTTCCGTGGAATATGCTCTAGCAGTTATGCAGCTGCAAGATGAACCTGTTTGGTGTACTGATCCAGTAAGAAGTTGTGCCTTTTTAGTGGGTTCATTTTTCACCTGGTCAGCGTGCTAGTCTGACAGACAGCCTGCAGTGACACCCAGTTACATGCCATGTCTTACTTAGGAATCCACAACAAGAAGCTCAGTTTATATTGTCCCCAAGGAAGAACTATAGTGCGAAGACAGCCTAGCAAAAAGGATGACTGTCCTCTCAGTGTCACCTCCTCCTTGCTTATCTTTATGTAGAGGTATACAAGGTGAACAGTAAGAGAACTGGCTAAACTACTTCATGCTCCAGCTGTTCAGATGTATGAAGCCTTAAATCAGAGGAGTAATAGAGGTTTTCTACCCTGGGTGCTTTTCTTGGCTGTGGGTCAACCCAAAATAATAGCAATTAGGAAGACAGGCAGGACAGGATCTGGCAGAACTCAACAAGAAATCCAAAACTTTCAAATGCCCGTCTGTCATCTTCTCTATATAATCCTGTCCTCTATGTAATCTCATCAGTTGTTTTGCAGCTTAAATAAAATCTTGAAATAGCCTTTCAAAAGGAAAAAAAAAAAACAAACACACACAACAAACACTATATTAACTCAAAGATTAAGGCAGACAAAATTATTTTGTTTTTCAAAGAGCATAGGCAACAGGGCAGGTAAAATCTTGTACTCTATATTTTGAAAGGCTAAGATCAAGCTGATAAATGCCAAGCATAAAAGCACAGTGGAGGTGGAAACAAAATGCTATATTTTCATTTTTATTGGGGTCTTTCATATCACTCTCTTGCACTACATACACGTCAATTTTGTCTAATGAACACCCATAGATCAGTTTGTGAATCATGAAGGGCTTTTCACAAAGAGACATAAATAACAATATGAGACTGCACCAAGATTTTCAGTGATAAAATTGCTAGGAGTGTCAGACCCCCTTGGGGACCACAGCAGAAAGCACATCTCAGGAAGCACTGGTAAAATCAGCTGAGCCTCCTCCACCATGGGGCTTCCACAAGTAGAAGCCTACCAGGGATGAAGGGACACAGGTTGTCACCAGGTCTGCAGAGATGAACCCAACAAAACATTAAAGAAAAATTTAGTAAGGATATGAAATACAAGGGCCTCAAATGCAAGCGTGATGAACATTTGCAATGATGCTGTTATTTAGGTATATGCGTCCCAGCATTTCTTATATTCACTCTAGATGCCGTAGAAGACTTCTTTTCTGTCTTACATCCTCACACAGATAGGTTCCTGCTAAGACCTGGCCTTTTGGCCTTCTGCCAGGAGATATCTAAAGTCCCAAGAGTGAAATAACAGCAGCCTCAAGGCTCCTGTCCACTCTCCCACTGCAGTAACTCACAAACCACAAACATAGCAAAAACGCCTTTGCCCCTCTGCACCAGTCTCACTGTAATTTCCTAACACAATCGAAGGTAGGCACTGGAAAAATTCACCACTCCAGCTTAATCCATCTTGGGCACTAACTGGAAAAACAAATAAAAAGCCAAGTCTCTCAAGAATTACAATTTATACTTTATTTAATCAGTTAAAGCATATCCTAGGATAGCTGCATAAAACCCGTACAAACACTGATACACACTAATTACAGTCTCTAGCTTTTTAGAAGCCATCAGTTTCTCTTTTTTTTTCCTGACACAGAGTAGGAGAGAATAAATTGTTGTTGCTTAAAGCAGAGAAGGGCAAAGGTGGGTTATCACTGCCATCCAGAGTGGACTGGAAGAGAGGACAAAAGATCAGCGCAACATGCGAAGGGTAAACAGAAAACTTTTTTCCTACATTTTGAGGGCAAAAATAGGTGCTAAGCAATTACTTGGAAAAAACCCTGCTACTGTGTCTGGCATAAGAAAATACCCTCAGGTTTTTCTTATGAAGGCAAAAGAGACAAAAGGGCAAAGCATCTGATACATAAGAAAAAACAGGTGTTTTGCTAGACAAAAAATAAAGAAATGGAGAGAAGGTTTGAGGTGGCAACAAGAGCTAAAAGTGCCCTGAAAAAAGGCGTGAAATTGCTATGCAGGCCTGAAGAGCCTCACTTAAACCCCAAACATGTTTTATCACTGTTGTCCCCCATTTCAGACTCCTTTGGCACTTTACTTAAAATGCATTTGCTTTAAAGTATAGATATTTAAGACACATTGTCTCTTCCAGATTCATCTTAAAAATATTCTTCCACATGAAAAATTAATTCAAAGCTGTTATTTCCCAATAGGTATAGGAAGAAGTTACTGAACTATTCAGTATCCAGAAGCTAAGATGGAAAGGCAACTGGTGGAGTCTCTGATGAAATAGTCAGAGGCATGGATAGCAAATTGCTCACCTATCTCTGGATGCTAATAAGGAGATTTAATTTCCTTCCATCAAGAAGGAAGTAATCTCCTTCCATCTTCTGCCTGTAGTGACAGTGTAGCCCATCATTTGCAGACCTATTAACACTAAGCATCCTAAGTAGCTGTTTATTCATTCTAAACATAGGTGAAGGCAAGTGCTCAATGCTACAGAATGTTAATTTGTAATAACCAAATACTATGAATTTGTAAATCAACACACACCATGTGTAGCAGCAGTGGAAAATGAATGGCAGTGTACCAAAATACGGAAAAGGGATTTCAAAAGTAAAACAAAAACTTTACCAACATTTGTTGATTAGAAACAGAAAAAGACTTATCTTAATTTGTCTAATTTTTCAGATTTCAGTCCCCCTTGCTGCCACAAAAGGTGTAATGGTAATGTGGTCATCTAATTCCATGGCCAATGCTTTACAACATCGATTCAACTTAATTCAGGAGTATTTTTCACTCCTAAAATGGTTCATCTGCAGTACCCTTCTTGTAAGAACATCACAAATTTAACACATGAAAACAATTCATTCTCTTCAGCAGAGGCCGAAGCTTGCAAGGAAGAGAAACAACTGAAGTGCAATAGAAGGCTATTGACATAGACAGAAAGGTTCAAGAGAAGTGCGAGTTATCAAAATAAACCATTTTTAGGAAATAAAGAGGTGAACCTTTTAGCTATATGGAAGTTTTGAAAAGAATCCTACAAAAATAACCAAGAACTTATCACTGCAGGTAAGTAGAACAGAACACCATTTAGACTTGAAATGAGGAGGACAGAGGACACAGAAAAACAGCAAAAAAGTCTATGTATACTTAGATAAAAGAAAAAAAACCAGATACTTTAAGTCAACTATTTAACAGGAAAGGCAGAGATGACAACAGCAAAATTAAATGTCTTCTTTGCTCAAGTCTTCATAAGGAAGTTAATTAGGAAAAATACTTATAGCAATTAATTTTTAAACAAGGAGTCAGAAGTATAGGCTAGAAAAGAAAAATACTAGTTAAATATTTATACAAGTTCAATGCATTCAAGTCAGCAGAACATGATAAAATTGATCTGAATTTCCTGGAAGAACTAGCCAAAGTAATTACTGAACCATGAGAAATAACTGCAGAGATCTTTCATATAAAGGTGAGATCACAGAAGACTGAAGTCAGGCAAACAGAAGAAGGACCTTGGATGTTTTTGATCAAACACCCAAAGGTTTCACAATAAAGCCGAGCTATTAAAGCAGCTGCTTACTTCTGCAATGGTTAGTCCTGTTCCCTCCTCCCATACTGTCAACACGGTTCTGGATCTTGTTTGACCTCTCAGTGAGCCGGTTTTACTGAATCAACTTTCACTTCAGTGCACTAGATGAACTAGCTGCTCATCAAGGGGCCAGACAAGCACAGAGGACATAATCAACAATTAACCCTTCCAGCAGCAGCTAGTTGTTAGATCCACTCACTCACAATATGAAATCTCATGCTAGTTTTGAGAGACAGACAAAGACATGAGAACAAGTCATCAACGCTGCGTTACAGCGTTTAGAGCATGACTATTTTTCCTACTCCTTCTCCCTAAAGCAGCCTAAATTTGCTGGGTAATTCTATAACACAAAGATTTGAAAACATACTCCTCAGCTGCAGTAACTCCACAAGAGAGCAGGAAGTTTGAAATCCCATACAGCAATACCAGGTGTCTTGTCTCTGGGGAAGGCCCAGCCAAAGTTTAATCACAGTATGTATCTGGACCAGAGTCTGCTACTTCAGTAGCCCTGATCTCGAAGCTAATGAAGTAACAATCGGCCAGCACAGATTTGTTTAGAAAAAAGAATCTGATTTACTTTCGATAAGATAACCAAACTACTTAAGAGCAAGACGATACATGTTACAGATCATGATTTCTCTAAGGTTTTTGATCCTGTTTTGCCTTACAGCAAACTAATACAGTCTACGGGAAATCGCGGGGTAGCTCAAGCACTTGGAAACAGTGCTCTCAAGCCATAGCTACCAATGTTACCAGCCAAACCACAATGGGATTTTCAATACATGATCAGTTGAAATCTGTGCTGCTTCATGACAGATATGATACTTTCAGCCACAGCTGGGAAAGCAGGAAAGCTGTGCCACTCGTGTATTACCATTCTCAAGTGCAGCAAACATAATGAGACCACAGAAACAGTCTCTACCGGACGCTGACATGCTGACTTGGACAAGCACATACTTCTACATACAGGATAGAAGTCTAATGGCAAATATGAAAGCAAATTTGAGTATCAATGCTCAGAGAAGCGTGGAATTAGAGAAGCACAAAGTGAGCATGCTGCTGTTAAAAAAAAAAAAAAGAGCTTGCAGGATAACACATCCAAAACACATCTGCTCTACTCAACACCAGCAGTGTCCCATTTTGCACAACAGTTTCAGGAAAACATAGACATAATTAGGCTGAGGTTTCACAGTAGCTTAAGCCAATCTAGTCACTGGCTGTCACAGTCCCACCCTCTGCCTCGCATTGGCTTCAGTACTCATCTGACCAGTGCTTGCTGGCAGCACTACATCAGCAGAAAAACTACCCTGCTTCAAAAAAAAAAAAAATGTTTTCTGCCAGCTTAGAGCCTTTGTGAGTCACTTCAAGTGCTGATGGGAGCAAGAAAGGCACGTAGTCGTAACAGCGGCAGTCAGATAGCTTAAACTGTTACAGAACAGCAGCTTAGTCCTCACAAAAGCAACAAGTACACTGAGGTACAGAAAGCGTGGTCCATATGATGAAGTAGAATGCATTAGTTTGCTTAGGCCAGATAACTAAGGTGGAGGACATGGCTACAGTTTGCAAATCGGCACAAGATCTTTCTGAAAACGAAGAACAGTTCACTAGAGATAGGAAAACAGAATCTGCTCTATTTGTAGCAAAGATGACGTCAGGCATTAGGAAAAGCATTTTAACTATAAAGACTGTCTGCTGTAGCACTCCACTACCTACAGGGGGGTACATCCTCTGAAGACTTAAAGAATCTACTTATCATCAGAGTAGGCAACAGATTTGACAACTCTGTGGGTTTCCTTACTGAACAGAATTTTAGTTATTCTTCTTATCCAAGTCCAGGGCACTGTGTACAATGCAGGTAGAAATGTCATTTAAGAATGCAGCAAGTGTATGGTGAGATCTCCGCTAGCAACAGTTAAAAAAGAAGTAGGTTAACTTTCCTAATGCACCAAACATCTTAAATAATCCTTTAGGACAGAGAGAGACACAGTTTATTTTGTTCTTCCAGGTCTTGATGTGAGACAGAACAGTGAATCAGACATTTAAGTACCTAGATACTTTACCCTTCAGTAACATTATAGCTGTTCCCCTGAAAAGCAAAGCACAGATGCGCCCATTTCATTCTCGCTAACGTTTGGTGGAATTTACTAAATTCAGCGGCTAACAGATAGCAACTATATTACAGCATTCAGCGAACATGAGAAAAGGCAGGTAACATGCAATTCACAAAACGAAAGACCCCTCAAGGATGAACTAAGTTTATAAAGAGCATGGCTTTACAGATTATAATTGCCATGTAAGCAGAACTACAGTCTTATCTAATTACAGCATCTCAGTCACACAAGAAGGAAAGTCAAACAATTCAGAGTTTTTTCTGATGCAAAGCTAGCATCACTCCTATATAAAGGTCACAGGCCAGGCACACTCTCCAAGTTCTGAAACAGGGTTAAAGGATGCAAGACTGAATACTTTTTAAAAAGCACCATTCATTCATGCTTGCACTTCTTCAAAAGAAAAAGGAAAAAAAAAATTCCTATATAAAAATTTTTAGAAAATGAGAGATTATGTTCATTGCAAACTGGGTAGTTTTAATCAAGTTTGCCAATATTTAGGAAAACCAACCATTCCTGCCCAGGCAGTTTTACTTTTATCATGTCATGGTAAATTTGATCAAAACTTTGTGGGAGGCTCAATAAAAGTGACAGAAATGCCTCTCTAGGAACAAAACCCAAACGACTACAATATCTGGAGGTTCAAACAAAACCTGTTCAGTTGCTGTCAACCACATGCTGATATTGCTGCTTGGGGCCAGGGGGAGAAGAGTCCCAGGTGTTCGCTTCCCTTCATGTAAAATCCACTGTTAAGACACCACAAGTTTTCATGCTGCCACAGATTAAAAATGAAGTTAACTGTAAACGCACTCACAGAGAAAAAGCAAAGCGAAATTACACAAGGTCTCACCTTCTCCTCCCCTCAGACCCTCTGCTCAGCCTGTTCAGTTAGCTAATCCCACAAAAAACAACTCACATTTTCTTTACCCGATTAGCAATCTGAACAGGCTCACACGAAGGGATCTGGTGAGCCCCAGAGCAGCACAAGGTGGCATGTGGAAAACGGGGGAAGGAAGCGAGAACTCCCCCATCCTGTTGGCAGCAGTAAGCTATTATCCCATCTCTCATGTAACTTCACCCTCCTTTTAAATGTCTGTTAGCCAATCTGGTTCTCCAAACAGCCATTTATGCCCAGAGATGGGAGGCACTACTTCTTTCAGTATGAGTGTTGGCTTTGAAGTATTTGCCTGAAACCCCTCCATTACACTCAAAGCTACTGCAGCAAAGTTTGCTTTTCAGGTGACGCATCAGCCTTGATTACCAATTACCCCGACACAAGAATAAAAATTACTTTTGTCCACGAGTAAAGTTATATATACTTAAAATAAAAAACCTACCTAGGGTATCTTTAAGTTACTCACCAATTAAACGCTGCGCATGCAAACGCAAACACAGCCGCTTGCAAACTGTTAGCGAGCGCTATGCACAGCACCAGTGTTTTGCCTGGCACCGGCTAATTAACAAAAAGCGACCGGGCTCGCTGCCTGCCTCCCCGCCGCCCTCCTCAGCACGACGGCCCCGCCAGGGCCCAGGGGCACCCACTCGCAGCCCCGCGCCGTAACGGGAGTGGCTGCTCCGCCGCGGCCGGCCCCGGCGCCCACTCCCCAGCCCCGAGGCAGCAAACCCGGGGGGGTGAGCGCCGGCGCCCCCCTTCCCCGCGGCCCGGCGAGAGGGAAGGCGGCGGGAAGGCGTGGTCCCCGCGAGGAAGCGCCGCTCCCCCAAGCTGAAGAGAGCGGGACACCCCGCCGGGGGCCGGCGCGCAGCCCGGCAGAGCCACCGGGGCACGAGAAGCGAGGGGAGCCCCGGCCCAGCCCTGAAGGGGCCGAGCGGGGCGTGGGGCGCGGTGGGGGAGGCGGCACCACCAGCTCCGCTGCCCCCGGCGGAAGGGCCGGAGCTCCCGGGAGCCCCGCAGCAGCGGTGAGGAGAAGTTGCCGGCGGGGCCGGGGCCGGGGCGGCGAGGCGCTGACAGCTGCGCACTCCCGAAATCCTCCCTCCCGCCTCAGGGGAGCGGGGCAGAGGCCGCCCTATCCGCTACCTTGTCGCAGTAGAGCCCCACGAGCTGCTTCATCCGCCAGTGCGGAGCCGAGAAGACGTCCACCTCCTCGGGGAAAGGAGCCATGTTCTCCCCATAGAGCCCCGGCGCTAACGGCGGCGGCAACATCCGCCCCGCGCATGCGCGGCGCGCCGCGGAGAGCGCCCCGCCGGCCCCGGCACCACGTGACCATGGCCGCCCCGAGAGCGCCACCGCCCGGCCCGCCGCTGCGCGCATGCGCAGCTCGCCCCGCCCCTTCCCGCGGGGAGCGGGCGGTGAGGGGCGGGCGGCGGCCCGGCGGGGAGCGGCCCGGCGACGGCCTGCTGGCGGCGGCTGCCCCCTCAGCGGCGGCGGGGGGCTGGCTGGCGGCCGCCTGGCCCTGGCGCAGCGCGGCTGCTGCGCGGTGAGCAGCGCTCAGGGGCCGGGCCTGCGGAATGCGGGGGAGGAGGCTGACCAGAGCTGCGGGAGGGGCCGCTGGTGCAGGCGGGCTCCCGGGCGGCGCCCGGGGCACGGCCGCTGTCCCGCGTAGCGGGTCTCCGTGCCCGCCAGGTAGCCTGGCACGCCGGGGGCACAGCAGTTTTTATGCCTTTAATGAAGTCGGAAGGAATTAAAAATTGCGTTGTGCGTTTACATGAAGTAAAGAAAATTTGCTTCGCCCAAATGAGGAGGAGACAACGTGAGGAATGAAGAGGGTGTCTGCAGGTGAACTGGTGTTTGTGAGGGAAGACGTATGATGTGTCCCAGACTGGGCTGCAGCGGGGCATCTGCGCCCAACTTTTCGCAGCGTTTGTGCCAGATAAGCAGAGTTAAGCGCCGCGTTTGTTTAACATCCAAGACAAAAGGAGGAGGAACGCCGGCCTTTGATACTCATCTGCCCATGCAACATTTCAGAAAAAGTAGGAACACTTAGTAGAATTGAGATTACACATCAGTTTGACAAAAGGTGTAACTATCAGACAATATGGCAATGTGTAGTAAATGTACCAAAAATGCTTTGTCAAACATACAATAAATGGAGCAGACCTTTCTGACTGAAAACTATTATTGTACAAAATCTATGTTGTGGCTATTAAATAGATTAAAAGCTAGCTAATTTATAGATGTAAACAATTAATTGTAAACAGATTGAAATATTTCAAGCAAAGGCACACATTTTTAGTCCAGTATTCCTCAAAGTACTAATGCTCAAGAATAAAATGAGAAATTATTGCTGGTAAAAGTAATAGATAGTGAATTGAGAAGGAGAGATCACGTGATGAGGGTTATCTAGATCACACTATGCACAATAATCTTTTTATCTCTTTATCTAAGGAAATGAGGCTTAAGCAATTGCAGTACTGGGTGTTTCCTTTTCCATTCATCCTTTCCACCTCCAAGGACTTTTGAACAGGCTGGACTACTTAATCATATTTGCAAATACGTATGAATCTTGGAAGGTTAAATTCGTACAACTTTGGGGAAAAAAAAGCAGTTACACATGAGAGAAGAAAAGGAAGGCAAAGCACAGGTGTTACGCAGCTGGCCCATGGTTTCATGGTTGCATTTACTGCTTGGCTAGTAAGTGCAGCTCTGGCTTTGGACTTCTGTATTTCTTGCACAGAGAGTGTATGACAGCATACAAAGGAACGGGTTAGACCTTGGGTTACTGTTGTAGGTAGAATTACGCACCAAAGACGCAAACCCTCAAGAAACTATGTTTGGTGAAGTTCATTGCTTACAGATGTGCTTGTTAATATGAGCAGTTCCAACGTCATATTTCCAGGCCTAAAGCATGAAGTCGTACAGAATTGGGGTTATTCTGCCAGCAATTCATGCCTGAGTAATAATAGAGGATTAATTTTCCCACCTGTTACACCTTCTGCTGGAAGTTACCACTCCCATCTGGTGGAAATAACAAGAGAGAACATGTCCATTGCTCATCTTGCAAGGCTTCAGAATATAAACATATGCTGAATTTCATGGTTGTTTGAGTTAATATTCAGTTTGTGAACTGGAGTATCTCCAGAGCAAATATGCTGCCAGTTTTGCTGACTCTGCTTCACGGACAATAGTCTCTTCTAGGAGAGAGGGGCAGAGAGCAAGGGACAGTGATCTGCATCCAGCATGAATTGCTAGAGCTTGGGAGGCAAGACGGACAGCCAGTTCATGGCACTGAAGTACACTATTATAAGAGAAAGTGCCTGATAATGTGATTAAAATACTGAATTTTTCATGGGCAAGTTTAAGGGGAGACTTGGTCATTTTCTACAAGAATTTACATGGAGAGAAGGTTTCTGAGGTTTAAAGTAACAGAAAAAGACATAATGAGATCCAATGACTGGAAGCTAAAGGTAGACAAGTTCAGGCCAGAGCTAAGGTTTGACTCTCAAGGCTATCAAACCATTGGAACAATTTCCCTGGAGGTGTGTTAGTTTAGTCATCATGTGAAGTACTTAAATCAAAACTAAGAACATAAATTAAAAATGGCTGTGCTGAGTCAGATTGAGGCCCTTCTGGCCTGATGTTGTGTTTTTGGAAGTGGCCAGTGAGGAAAGGGAGCTCGACAGGGAATGAGATGGGGATCCCAGCAGTTGTTGGACTTATTTCCATTCCTTCTGGGATGTTACGACAGGTCGTCTCTTTTTTGGAGAACACTACTGCACAGCACCCACATCTTCTTCTCAAGGCTGACGAGTCCTAACCTGATGTGTCCTTGTAGAAAAGCCATTCCAAAACTCGGTATCCACCTTTATGTCTTTTAAACTTTTACTGTATATTTTAAGCAGAAGTTTTAGTCTTGATGCAAAAATCAGTGACAATTTCTGCCCTGTTCTATATAGAAGATCATATCAGTGATGCCTCTGTTTTCTGTTAGCCCTGAAATTATTGAGCAAAATTTGGTTGCAGCAAAGTTGATAATAAAAAAAAATCATTGACTTCCATGGATTATTGCACTCTCTAATCCTGAACCCAGAGCAGTGACTTCAAACCGTTTAATTAACATGCTGGTGCCCTATCAGCATGGCCATATTTTTGGAGAGGTTAGGAAGAGAAATAGGGAGAAAAAGCATCAGAGAAGTAACTGAACTGAAGTACAGCATTTGCTGTGTCTCCAACATATCAAGCACAGCATTGCACATCCATTTCTGGGTAAATCTGGCTTTGCTGAAGACTCTGCTGCAGGTAACAAACCAACTGGTTATCTTTCTATCGCATTTACAGGAGAAATCCATCATCAGCTATTTACTTGATGATTAGCAAGATTTTGCCTTCAGCAAAATCCATCAGCTAAGTACCAGTGCATCCATGTAAGCATGACACTACATAAATAAGTACATAAATAATAAAGATGTATATATGCACTGAGGCATGGAGACTGTTTAATAGAAAGAGAAAAAGAACGAGCATGTCCCTCAGAAATGTGAGTCCATAGGCCAATTACTCGAAGGTTGAAAAAGTAATTTTTTTTAAAGAGGGAAAGAAGTAGTGTGGCTGTATTTGCAGCAGTATATACCACAAAATATTTACACTGAAGATTAGATTAATTGATGCCATTTGATGATCTAACAAAGTACTTAGGGAAAAGAAGCTGGAGGTAGAACAAGAGTAAATGGAAGTTGAAGGGATTTCTTCAGTGCACAGGAAGTATGTCTTAATCCTTTTGGTTCTCGTTATGATCGATTCCTGCCTGCAAGGCGGTTTTGTTCATGAAGACTTTAAAACACGTATCATCACACCAAAATGTTGCTGTCAGTATCCAGGGGAGAGGTGGAAAAAGAGCTGACTAATGCTACCCCTATGTGTGATACAAGATCACCTGGGAATTTGAGTGTTTATGAGATCAGCACTTTACCTGCATATTTCTTGATATGTATTTCAGAAAAGTTTTTTCAGCCATGAGAGAAATATGTGTTAAAAGTGTAGCCCTTCTAAGACGCAAAGAAACTGTTTTAAAACCTGTTTCTTGCAAGCCCTTGTGATGTTTTAGGAACGTGTAGCATGGCAAGGAGTATTAAGCAAACCTAAGGCATCATAAATACTGAAGTGGTAAGAGTTTTTTTCTCCTTTTACTGAAATGTGTTGTAATTCTTCCCGGTTGGCACCAGGTGGCAATATCATGACCTTAAAAGTCTCGTTTTTCTGAAGTGGGAACCAGTTAGGCACGAGGAAGTGATGTATTCCTGTTCTGCAACTGTTCCAGGAAACAGATTACAGTCCTCAGCAAGGCTCAGATTTCTGTCTAACTTCGTCTTTTGTGTACAGAGCTATAGCCAGTACTGAAAATACTAAACGTTAAGCCTCCAGGTTTCCATTTAAATTGTATCATTTAACCCTCCTTTTTTTTTTTGCCGTTTTTTTTTTTAAGAACTTGGGTTGTCAAAAATTCATGATGAAGAGCCTTTTTTTGTCTCTCTCTCTTGTCTCTGTTCTGTTTATGAACAGCTTCTCAGAAGTGCAGGGAAGGAAATGGAAAGGTAAAGGTACAACGCAAAATCTGGAAAGTATTGTCATCGGAAGATGCTATGACTATATTAGAACTGTGAATCCTGCCGTTGGGTAAGCTTTGCTTGTTTCTGGATTAGTTTTTTATGTTCTGTACAAAATGGTTATTAATTAGAAGCCTGATGCTTTGCTCCTAGCCATGAAAGCGGTCCTATTGAAGCCAACATGCTTGTAGCTGTCTGGAAACAAAAAATGAACTTTGATGCGTGTCATATTAATAGAAGTAGTGTAATTAAGGCAAGATTTTTAACCCTCCAACTTTTTATTTCACATTTCTCCCCCCCTAGTGCCACAGTGTTCTGTAAGGAGAACACCGCACAGAAATGGCGGGGATGGTATTTCTGAAGTACCAAATCTGACAGTGCTCCTGGGAAGACCAGCTTTACTTTTTGCATGCCTTGTATGTCAGGTCATGTAAGAAGGAAAGCACCACACTTTATAGCTATCCTGTGGTACTGAAAGAGACTGATTAGCTCATCCACCTGAAAAATCAAGTAGTAATCAACTGCTGAAGTATGATTACCCATGAGCTTTCATTGTCTGTGTTAATTACACAGAACTGGAGGTAAGTCACACACTTTGCTAAAATGACCACTTTTTCTGTCTTCCTTACATGGTTTGGGCTTCAGTAAAAAGGGAAAAACTAGGAAGGACAGTCTCCTGGACTTCAGGCCTTTATTCTGCCACTAAGATTTTTCCTGATAGTTTGAAGAGGTATTTGCAGAGGGGGCCTGGCTGGGTTCCTGCAGCACTGAATTGTGGTCTTGAACAGGGTTAGATTATGTTGCATAATATCAGCAAATACTACATCCTTCCCCCAACTTCCCATTTTCAGTTCCTGCTGCAGAACAGGAAGATACAGGACTGAAAACAGGTTCATGGCTTTTAACAAAGGCAAAACAACCTATTTCTTCCTAATAACATTCTTATCAGAAGCGTTTTGGTTCAAGTTCCCCATGAAATAAAAAATCATCCTAATGCCAATAACACAGTACTAAAATTTCAGCTGAACGATTCAAGTTTGGCAAATTTATAAACACATCACAGTGGAAGGTGCCAGTAAACTTTAACTACAGATTTCTACACACCTACAGTATAATATATAATATAAACTGTAAACTATGAAAACTTAAGTCAGTTAACAGTTGTGTAGGTATATGCAGTCTGGTCTTGCAGTAGGCTCTAGATACATAGAGTTCCTGTTGTAGTTAACAGATGTCACTTCACTTCATACAATATTTGTGAAAGTATTTCTATATGTCTCATGTTTATGACAGTTTTGTGGTCTAATTAATTCCTGTGACATTTTCACAATATAATTTTAAAATTGAGAAGTCTGAACACATTCATCAAATTATTCTTACTCAGAACAGCATGAAGCCAGGCTGGATATTAGGACTGCTTTCCTGAATTAAGGCCCAAAGTGGCATTATAAGAAGAAGAGCTCTGCAATTAATTTCATATTATGTGTTCTTTTCTCTTTCCCTTAGGTCTATAAGCGAATAGTGTAGTCTAAACAAAATGGAAATTTCATATTGCACAGGTGCAAAACAGATACTCCAATTATTTATAACTCTTTCTGTTCATTGTCTGTTTATTAATTGCCCCCAGGCTAGCTTCTACAGAGGCATAGCCACCTGGATAGGTTTTGCTTCTGAATTTATGTGCAAATAGAATAATTTTTTAAAAATAATTTGCTAACAGAAAAGAAGCTAGCAAAGCATGTCTTTACACTGCAACATAGTTAAAACATAAAGATATTTATAGAAACATAAGAAAAAGTTTCCGTTAAAACAGAACATGCAAAATGGCAGTTAAAAGAGGCATTTTACAAAATGTTATGATCATATAGAAGTGAGGGATTTAAATGAAAATTATATTTGAAATTTTCTAGTAGGAGTATGCTGCATAACACAAATATTCCTGTAGTGCATTTCCCCCATATTTCTTTATTGGTAGTATACAATGGAAGTTTTGAAAACTTTTTTTTAATTGATTAGTATGAAATAAATCTAATATGACTTATTAGTGTCTGTTAAGATTGGAAGGAATTGTCCTGAACTACAGTCCTTCCCCACCCTGTAGTTTCAAAATATATTTTTGCCAGCTAAGAAATTTTGAGTAACAGAGCAGAATAATCCTTTTGATTTACAAGCTGTTCAAACCTGGATGAGAAGACATGAAGAAAAAAAATGCAGTAAGTGAAATAACTAGAACATTACCGCTGGATTCAACTGTCAAGAAAGATGTTAAGAGTTCAGTTGATTATAATTTACAAGTACTAGCATGAATGTGTGCTTACAGTATACAGGTCTTTAGCAGAATGAGACATAAGTATATACAATTGTCAGAAGCTAAAGTTTAACAACTTGAAATCAGAAATAGGGTGCAAATCCTTTTATCAAGTAAGGATATATAAACATTGGAACTACTGATCAAGGGTCATATTGCATCACGGAATATTTTCAGATCAAGAGCCCATATTTGCATATGATATATTGGGTTTTTTTATATAGTTGTTGGAAGCATGACCAGAGATTACTGTAAGAGAATCTGTGGTCTGTTTCCTGCATGGGAGGTGCATAGCTCCTCACAAGGGGGCCTTTAACTTTAAAGTATCTGCGACATTTAGCATCACAAAGCAGCTCCTTAAAGAATCTCATGAGGAGAAGCGCCAGCAGAAACCCTGCAGTCTATGGATGACATTAAATGAGCACAAGACTCTAATGGCAAAGTTTGGTTTACTTACCAGCACTACTGTTGTTCAAGCTACAGCTTTTCAGTTACAGCTGTTCGCGTTAGGAATGCTGCATGCACATAAAATACATTATTCTCTTCCGCAGAGTGTTCCCAGCATAGATATTGTCATAGTGCATGTGGAGAAGGTACTGTGGGAAGGTGGTGAAAGTAGCAATTCTCTTTTTAATTACTCCAGGCAGGCTCAGAGCTGTGACAGATGAGATCCCGCAAATCCAGAGCGATAAGATTCTTCCGTCCCTAGATGGCCTGTCCTGTCCTTCTGCGGGAGATTATTGTCCCCAACACAGAGCTGGCAGAAGGGAACTGTCAAAGTGCACAGTCTAGCATCTTATTTCAGGCACCCCTACACAAGCAGTTTCAATGTTGAATCCTAACAGTATTCTTGTAGCTACTGCACAGTGAGAGTATGTGTCCTACACGGTCAGTGTACTCATTCCAGCAAGGTAAAGCTGCATAATCCTAGGGCCTATACACACAGAAGTTGTCAAAACCATTATCTGACCATTGAAACTTTTCAGTAACTCCTCCTGCACTTGAATCTGACATTTTAAGAGTAATTTTACATTCCAGTCGCTTTGCATGTATAGCTCCGCTTTAATTGAAATGGCTTTTTGAATCTGGAAAATTTAAAAGCAAGCTGTTTTCTTTAGTATTTCTACAATGCTGGATAGCACACTCACTGTGTATACTGTACCTTCTAAGATTTTTGTTGAATTACTATGTATTTCTAATTCCACACTGTAAATCTTAATATTTTCATTGCTATTTGTTCCTAATCTGCTGCTGTTAGGATTCAGGAAAAGACAAGACCTATATGCTCTTCCTGGGTTGCAAGTTTTCTACCACCCTGACTTCAGTTTTCTATCTATCTTAACCTTGTGAGGTTTTTAATTTGGGAATTTGAAGAAGTTGGGAACAAATTACTTTCTTGCTCTGCTTTGAAAAAATAATTCTGCTATTTGTTTGTTTCAATGATTACAGTGAGAAGAATTGTTCAGAGATATGGGAAGCATTTAAAAATGCATTTATTAACAAGGATCCTTGCAGCATTCTACCTAAGGACTATGAATTATTTATCAACCTGTCATTGCACACAATTCCACCTAACAAGGTAATTATTATTAATGTTATGTTAACAGTCCTGTGACAAATTAACAGTCCTGTGGCAAATTTCCATGACACAGTTCAAAATTGACCAAGAGTCCTTCTGTGGCTGACTTATGATTCATTATTTTTTGGCTTGTCTATAGTTTACAAACTAGGCTCAAGCTTGATGGCATTTTTCAATGTGTTTGACTGCATTTATTTTATGCAGTAACTTCTCAGCAACTTCTCTATTTTCATTCTACAAAGATCCCCTATTTTTCCTGCCGTGCCGGGAGCTCTGTTGTGGTCCCTGAACTTCCACTCTACTTTTCCTCAAGTTAGGTGCTCTGCCTGCAAAGATTGTGCCTGCTATCATCTTTTGCTTCCACTCCTCGCAGCCAAGTCTTAGGGCAATGACATGTTAAACATGACATGTTAAACAAGCATAAGTAGAAATTAGATAGGACACCATTATATGTTGGAAAACAGTAGGTGTTTGATGTGCTGGCAACTGCAGAGAACTGTGAAAGTGCAAAAAACACAGCTCTTCGTGCCATTGTATCCCATCAGAATGTGTGCTTTGGCCTTCTCTAAAAGGTTGTGCTTTGAAGCAGTTTTTCTTCTAGCACAATTGTTCCTTATCTCTAAATGAGACACGACAAACCAACAAATACTCCTGTCAACATAGCTTAATTCATGAAAGAGTTTTGCAAACACAGTAATAACAGCTAGACATATGATTTTTTCACACTAAAAGCCAACATAGCAGTATGAGAGAATTCTGTTAAGATATATCTCACTTATAAATATCTGCCTTCCCTTTTTTCTCCCTTTTCCTAAATCTGTCTGCTGAGGAAGGCAAAGCTAGGCCTAACTATATTTAATATGGTCTATATCCATTCCCAGCATGGTATGAATGCCCTTCAAGCCTCTAGTGATCATAAATTACACCACTGTAAGAACAAACTTTTTTCCTCTAAAGAGATAGCTAACATTTCTGGTTATTAGCTTGATTTTGAAAGAAATACCAAAACATATTTTAAACTGTTTTTAACACACCATAATCTCATTTTGTCCACACCCAAATGATGGTTCATTTAATCTCTCTTTTTTTTTCTTTTTTTTATATAGTCTGTCTTCTGGGAAAATAATCAGCTGCTAGTCAATAGCTTTTCTGGCAGAGGCCGTCGCTACATGTCTCTGGGTGATACTCTGTTTGGCTTCTTTGGAGATTTTCTAAACTGGTGTGGGCAGGCAAACAGCGCTGGTAAGATGATGAGTGCTATATTAAACATCGGTCTGTAAAACCATAATGGAGACTGACTGCTGTGCTCTGGAGGAGCTAATTTTGCTCTTACCCCCAAGAAAAATCAGATGTAGCTTCACTGTCTCATTCTCTCCTGTTTTCTGTGAACATTTAACATTGCAGTCAGGGGAGCACACAGAGAAATCTAAACAGTGCTGCACAGGAGCTAAACCTCCTTCTCAGTCCTCTGAATGTGGAGCTCTCAGCATGCCAGGTATAGAGTTGGAGCCGTTTCAGCCAAATTATTGAATCCACAGAATGTCACTGTATAAACTGCAAAGGATCGAAAATGATTGATAGAAAAAAATACAACTGTCAGCTTTCAGTGTTATGTCAGACCATATTGTATGTTCAGTGAGTAATGCAGGAATATATTTAATTGCTTTCTAAAGTCACTTTTTACGGTCGTTATTATCTCTCTAATAGCACTCATGTGCCTTCCTACAGGACTGGACTATGAATCCTGCCCTACCACAGAGGAATGTGAAAACAACGCAGTGGAATCTTTCTGGAGGATGGCATCAATCACTGTAAATAGTGCATTAGTGCTGATTTTGTACATTAGTGAGTGTGCCCTGGGTGGTTCAGGAAAACATCACCGGATCAAAACAGACTTAAGTCTGTAGCTGTGATAGATTATTTCCTATGATACAAATATGCTTTTTTAGACTGGGTACAGTGCTTTAGCAAGGGGAACCTAACTTTCACCTTAGCTAGATAATGTGTTAAAATTCTGTTAGCTTTGTTAATATATTTTAAGCATATACTAAGCAGAATAAGCACAGTAGTTGTCTACTGAATACAGGTCTTAAGTGACATTTGACAGCCTTTATTCACAGATCAAACTGAACACAGAGTGCCAAAATGCTTTCTTCCTATGCTGAAGCAACTATAGGTTTGAGAAAATAGTTTGAGAAGATGCACTGAATTCTTGTCCTCTCTACTCTAGTGACCTGCTAGGGTGCTAGTTTGATACTATTTTCACAATTCTGATACTTTTCTTGGTAAAATTCTTTCCTTGGTCATTGTTGCTTGCAATATAATATAAAGTCATATGACAAATCTATAAGATGAGTTCTGAAAAAAATTATGTATTGCAGTATGCGCAGCACAGTTCTGGGGTGGTACATGTCCTGTTGAATGGTTCTGCAGTCGGAGGAGCTTATCCAGACCCAGGGTAAGAAAACTGACTTACTTATGTGTACAAGGTCTGATGCCTGCAAAAAAAGGGTCAACCAGTTGTTTGGGTCTTCTGCTGCACAAAGCATGGGAAGTGTAGCTGAAAGAGCCTGTTGCATCTAAGTCTGCTGAGTTGTGGGGACAGCTGTTAATTGTCCCCAGCTGTAGGAATTAACATGAAATGGATGAAAACAATCCTTTTAACTCCTGCATTTTACAAACTGCTGTGGCAAGCAGGATAAATGCCCTTTGAAAGCAGCCTTCAAGTCAGCCAACATACTGTGGCAAAATGTATACGGCTTCAAAAAGATGAGTGTTACAAAATTTCTATTCAGGGGCATCTCCAAGGAGAGGACATGGTTACAGGGAGTCTAGCCTCTGTCAGGCCTAGGAGCAATCTTGTTAAGTTCTATAGTGAAAGTGCTTGGTCCTGCTATTTCTCCATGACCAAGAGAGGGGGTAGTTTGAGATCCATTAGGGTTTAAGAAAGCAAAAAAGCTCATTGAGAAGGATAATAGCAGGGATTAGCTCCCTCTTCTCCTTATTCCCTCATATATTAAGGACAGATGTATTTTCCTTGATTTACAAGTGTACCACTATGCAGAAGTTAATCTAAGCTTATATTTAAGATTTATTGTAAAAATACACCCTTATGAACTTTTACTGATTATGTGGCTGTAGTGACTGCCTACCTTTGATGAAAAATACATCTTTCCTTACCTCAGCAACTGTCCTGTCCAAGGCAGATCAAAAATAATCTCAAAAAAAACCCCTGCAGAACAGACCCTGCTCCTGTGTGCTCACTGAGGACTAAAAATAATCATTGAAAAGTTAATTTTATCTCCGGATAGGAGAGAAACAAGAAAGTTTCTGTTCCAAAACCTCCATCCCCTGAAAGGTCCATCTCTGTACACAGCTTTCAGCTAATCAAGAAGACTTATACGGTCTCCTTGGGTTGGTCAGGTGGTCGGCTGGGATCAAGTCTTCTCCAGATGATAATACCTGGCAGCAGGTCAATGCTCAGCATCCCATATAGAGTCCTTATTTCAGAAACAGAGTCCTTATTTCTGTTAATCTACAGATTCCTTAGTTCAGAAACCTCTTACACACAAATGAATTCTTTCCACCAGTTCCCTGGGTCACCTGTCTGGTGGTATCATGACCAGTGAAATCTCCACCATTGGAACACAGCCTGCCATGAAAAAAACAAAGCCAGCTACTCCATTTGTTTTCTTTGCTGTGTATCTTCTGGCCCATTTATGACTGAATTAATTTAAGAGATCTTGTTTGAAAGAGGCTTAGGGTTAAATAATTAATAGCAGAAGGTAATCTGAAATATCTACCTGTCTTCCTAAATATCTCTCTGGTCTGTTTTCAGACATTTGAAAGCTACTTCCAAAGTGTATCCTGCATTACAGTTTGTATGCTTAAATCATCATTTAGTTACCTGTTACCATTTCATTTAAGATTTATTTCTCACATCACTGTGAAATAACTTTACTCATTGACACAGTTTTAATGTAGTTGGCAGACTTCTTTAATAATATTAGTCATTTCAAGAACTGGTTTACTGAAGTAAATTGTACATTGTTCCTCCATGGTTTCTGACTCCTCTAGTTAAAGATTCCTTTATATTTTGGAGGAAGCTTTATTTTTGCTGGCAATAACATATGCATGAATGAGCAAATGAGTTAAAAATAACTGGAATCTTTATTTTTTGTTATATTTTCACTATGTGTTTAAGACAGGCTTGGACACCTTAGACAGACAAGCAAACCTACTGTTGCTCCTCCTGGTCTCTGGTTAGCCACTGCCATACCACACTTAACCAGAGAGGGCAACTGTTCATATCCGCCTCATGTTCCACTTCTCCAGAAGTCTAAATTAACTTGCTAACTTCATGAACATGTCTCAGCTGGCTGCCAACAGACACTGACAACCACCGCACATCTTCTGCTTCCATGCCAGAGCACCAGTAGTTTGCCTGCAGGCACCAGGAGGACAGAGCGGTGGTCACATTGCCACCACTGGTCTCATCCAGGAGGTGACAATTAACAGTCCCTTCTGGTCTGGGGGGGTCTAAAGTGGCTAAGAGACTCTTCAGCCCAGATGTAGACATTTAAGAAGATCCATGATAGGCAAATCAGAGCACACACCTAGGCTCAGACTTGGACTAAACATGCAGTGCAGAGACAGCCCTTACAAGCTTCCTGAGGAAAAAAAAAAAAAAAAAAAGAGCAATTAAAAGGTGGGAAATCATTACACTACATCTTGCTGGAAGGGTTAGAAATCTGTGGCTTTGAAATGCCTGCATCTCACAAAAAATTCAATTTACAGACATTAAAATAATCCTTTGGATTTGGCATCTTCCATTTAATGTAAGAAGATATAGTTGCCATTTTATTGTCTTGTTTTAATTGTCATTTAAATACCTATCAAAGTCAATTTACACAAGGCAATAAAGTGAAAGATTGTTCCTAGGCCAGGGATGGACATGTCTAGAAGTTTCTTCTTTATGGTTTTATGTATCCTAGACAAATACTTCATGTTATTGTTGCTGTGATTTTGTATCTGAAAATATATTTGTCTTGTGGCTGTTACTGTTTTTTTATTTAAAGCAAACCTGTATTGTCTCTAAAAGCAATAACTACAAGAACGACCTTTTTCTTTTTTTGCTAAGTATCAAGTGCTTTTTGTTTTGTTTTTGCATTTGTTAAAGTTCACTTCATTCTGGTTCAACTCTAAGTTGTAACTTTTTTCCAGATGAGCCCCTCTAAGATGAAGAATGTGAAAACAAAACTTCTGATTAAATGTCTTTGACCTTTGAGGACATTCAGAATGTCAATCAGATTTTTTCTACTCTGTGTTGAGTCTGATTGTAATCAGAAGATATAAATGTAAAGCAAGCCCATATCCTACAGGAGGATCAGAGCTTTGATTACTGCAAAGAGAAAAAACGATTTTTTTTTCCTGTTCTTTATAGTTCTGAATATTTGTTTCTTGAATCAGTTTTTTTGCAGATTATGAAATACCTAGTCTCCAGAAAGACAAAATCTCACGAATTGTCATCTGGGTTGTGGATGATCTTGAAGGACCAGATATGTAAGTTATATCTTCCAAAAAAAATTTTCATTTCTCCTTTTTGAACCTGTCTTTAAAATTTCACCTTAGTTTTCTATTTGATTATATTTGTATAGCAATTAAAATATTTTAGATGCTTTCACTAACACATAAGGCTCACTCTGCCATTCCCGAAGATTACATAAATACCAGAATTAGACAAAATAAAAATAAATTCTAATATTAGGTCTGGAGTCCACTCATTAGTTTATAGATAGGTGTGTGTGGACTTCAGACCTTGAGTGCAGATATATCATGAACAGTTTTACTAAGAAAAGGCTAAGTCTGAATTTCAGATTAAATGTTCACGTAAAATATTTCTTTCACCTTGCCAAATGTGTCCTTTTTATTTTCACCTATCTTAACTGTTTGGAAATTAGTAGAAGGAGGGAAATACCACCAGGGGGCCCTTCTTCTCTCAATACTTAAAATCAATCCAACCACAAAAAGTAGGCTTTAACAGGTCTAATTCTGCTGTTAATTACGTTTAAAACAAACAAAAACCAGGTCAGTCCAAACAGAATAGCCTGTTGGTAAATAGTCAAAGACCAAGTGAAGATTTTCAACAGAAACACAGTGGAAAATGGACTTTGAAGTTAACAAAATAAAATAATTAGGCCTAGTTTGGGACTGATTAAAGGAAGAATTAATTCATTACAGCTTTTGTGGGGGCCCCTACAAATGTACATAGATGAATTGAGGGTGGAGGAGCAGAGGAAGTCAGTTTCTCTCCAACCATCTGCAGGGTCCCTGCACTTTAATATAACACATGCTGGCACTTCATTGGTCTTAAAACTGCCCTGGCTGAAGAGAGCCAGAGAAGCAGACTCAAATGTCACCGTATCCACCACTGGTGGCTGAACCCCTGGTGTCATCTGCATTCTTAGGAGCGTGAGGCTTCTGTACTCAACCCTTTTTAGTTATATCCACTCATTTTGTGTCACTTCTCTTTCACGTCCCACCTATTCTCTCCTATCTCCTTTTGCTTCTCTTTCATCAAATTTTGGCATGGCCAATCCAGACCACATATTTTACCATGGTGCTGTGGAGTCTGTGACAAGAGAAGCATGGTTCAGATTAGGATTTCTCAGCTTTTCTCTTTAAATCAAAGAATCATACCCTCCTGGAAAAAATATATAGCTCACCTTTGCAGAAGTTGCCCTTATTACAAAGAAAACTTAAGACAAGCACTGAATGTTAATTTATCTTTCAGTTTGTGCTTGTCTGGATGCATGGGAATAGTTGTGTATTTTTATTAATTGCTTTTTACAATTATTTTGTTCATCCCCATACGGTTTCTTTAGAGTCATGAGTATTTACTGTCCAATGGGTAAGTAACGCTGGCCTTAATACCTGACATTGGTGCAAGTTTTAGAGGTCTCAGTAGGTTCTGCACTATGTCAAGCTTTCTTTTGCTAATTGGACCACAAAATAAAAATCAGTGCTAAACACAGAAGCTGCATTTAGGATTGTTTCTGGGTTTTTTCGCTCTCCCTGTGTTTTTCTATTGTTCTGTATTCAAGACAGAGGACAAGCTTCTAACAAGAAGAATAATTCTAATTTATTATAACCAACTTATTCTGTAAAGACAGCTATCATCAACTTTAGCAGCATCTTAATAGCTGCCAAAGGATATTACAAATGAAACATTTATTATTTTACAAAATTATTTAGCTCTTTTCCTGTTTGCCTAGTGAAATATTAAATGTGGCAATATTGGTTAATAGAATCTGCAAATGCTACATAGGCTGAAGCCAATCTTCCAGTCTCTGCAAACTGAGTATAAAATGTTAAATGACTGTAAGCAAATGAAGCATTATAAATAGCAATGTACACCAGTTTTCTGTAGGTGTTAAGGAATATGGAAGAGACAAAGTAATGGCGATTTACTTTACTAATTCCATCAAGTTCAGTGAAAGGAAATTAGATAATAAGAGACTTGCAATAATAATAAAATCCTTTCTCACAGAGATTCCTGTGGAACTCATAGTGTAAAGATACTAGAAAACAGGCTGAAAACCCTTGGTTATGATGTCACCTGCACTGACAATTACAAGTAAGTGAAAATCCTTCATAAATACAGTGTATATGCAGAAGCACCTCATCTATTTTAAATCTCGCATTTTTCAGACTTAGCATTTTTCAGACGTGCTTTGAGCAAACACTACACCTTACTGTATAATTGTATAACTAAGTGGAACATTGCATTTACCCAATGTCAGACACAGAAGATGGCCTCATGTATTCCACTTCACTCTAAAATCTTTATTTGGATTGAAAATCTAAACAACAGTTAAAAACACTGTTGAATGTCTACAGAATTACTGATTATTCACAGTAGTATCCACAGCTCTGGTTATTCACAGTAGATTCTAAGAGAAATATCATTGAAGGAAAGCTTTAGACATGATAGTACTGTTGAGTTTGTTTCATTTCTTAATTTGTTTTCCTCAGTCTTCTGCCTGAAAGATGCTAAATAAAATTATATCTTCACAGGCCTGTAATGTTCTTACTCTGCGTGGATTATCCTGATGATTCTAAGTGTACCCTTTCATCGTAAGTAAAAGAAGTTCAATCCATCCTCAGTGTCATTACAACCAAATAAATAATGCGGAGGTCAACAGTTCAACAGATTCCACCTCTATCATCTGTTATATATCACCCATATGCAATATACAGTATTCTTGAATTTATTACTTACCGTGTATTGAGTAAGCAGTTTCTATCTACAAATTGTGCACAATTGTCTGTGAGCACCTGGCATTCAAAATTAGGTGTTAATCAGTTCTCATTGATCACAATCACTCTGCATATCACTGATGGTATGAATGAAGTCTGTAAATATCAATGTTCTGATGCAAAATCTGTTACAAATTCAAAATTGTTTTCATTAATATTCTTCCTTGAATAATGAAATTGTAGGTCAAATGACAATAGATCTAAAGAACATTTGTCCAGCTACTGGAATTTTCAGTTCCAAATTTTGAGGAAGTTTTTTTTTAATCTTCCATTTTGTGTGCAAACCCAATTTCTATATTTTTAATGTATTTACCTTGGGCCAGTAGGTTATCTGCAGAGAATGCAGATTACATCCAAGATACAACTTTCTTAATTAGCAAGCATCACTCACAAACTAAGTTTTAATAGTTTCCCTTCCTATCCATATTTTTCTTTATTGTATAAAGAGGATTAAATGAAGTTATGATGTATTTCGGTGAATTTGAATTTACAGTAAAGTTGACTGTTTTCAATTGTGTTTAAATTTCTTAATCTATATGCTGTTGCATGTATAGGTACACATAAGATACTTGAACATATGAATATGAAAACTTCCTCACAGTTTGGAAAGTTGCAGGATACATAGATGCATAGTTGTTGTTGTCTAGTTATATTATTTTTATGCATAATCCATACATTTGGCCACATCCTATCTCCTACTGTCCTTTCTGCCCTAATTCAACATACAAAATCTTTTGTATGTTAATACCCATCTAATACCGTAATGATGACTTGTGCTATGAAAAACCTGATTTGCTGTCTCTGGTTATGGCAGCAGAGAGGTGCAACTCCTGCTTGCCTGCCTCTGGTTGTGTGGCAGTAGTGCTTCACGCAGTACAGAAAAGGAGGTGTATATCACTTTCTGTAGCATATGTTCAGTTTTTAATACAACCTTACAGAGAAAGTGAGTATTCTCTGTTCCTGCTGGTCACTGAAAGCTTTTACTTGTCATGCGACAACATTTATTCTTACATCCAAATTATATCCCAGCACCAACCTATAAATGTGTGATGCAAACAGTGGAATTTTAGATATCACTGATACCTCCAGACTCCTTCTAGGTACTAGATCATAGAACAGGCTTCCAGGCCTGTTAAGGCATTTGTTTATTACTAGATACCACTTGCATGGTGGATTAAAATAGGGTTTCCTTGTTCTGCCAGTGAATGGTAAGGCTTTTGTTCATATGTCAAAGGAAAATACAGTTGTCCCATGCGAAATCACAGCTGTGAACATGGTGACAATATCAACAAACTGGAAGAAAAAGCACTTTACAGGACTTTAAAAAATATAATATTGTGAACTCTTAACAGAAGATTTTTCTCTTCTCCCAGGTTTTAAACCATTTCCCTCAAAGTTTTGTCATGTGGGTACCTTCCTCAGCTGAGGAAATCTGGATGAAAAGGCTTTTGGAAACCATTAATGTCTTTTTCTTTCACCTAAGCATACCAGTTCTCCAGTATTACCACACAGTGCTTGCAGTATGTAAGCAGGGGAGCAGCCACCCCTTCCTTTCCATAGATGTCGGTACTTAATCACTAGCATATTCCAAGCACCAGTCTCATACTCTCCTGGGGGTAACTACTAAGCATCTCAGCTGTTATCATCCCCCTTAGGGAAAGTTTCCTTGCTTCTTTCCTTCCTGAGCCTTCTATTCTCTCCTGTATGCATGGCGATGTAATAGCCTTGATTCACTTCATATCTGTGCTATCCCTAATCAAGACAGAGCTTCCCAATCTGAATGCTAACTATCACTGCCTCTCCCTGAAATTTAAGAAGCTGAAATACTTCAAGCCAGTGAATACTTACACTTTTCCCCAAATCACTTACTTCTCTGCAGTAAATAACATCTCCATTGAAATTAGCTGCCCTTTCAGAAAGAGCCTTAAGCAGATGTATATAAATTATTTGATGATTACCTTCTAGATGTGTTTTCTCTGTGGATGGATCCCTGCTCTCTGATGGTCCATTAACTGACATGGGAACAGTTTGGTCTGTAGTGGTATCACTATTAAGAGCGTGTATCTGTTAAGGAAAGGCTTCCTTAGCATAGTGTGTGCTCAGTGTACACACATTACATTTTCATACTTCCGTAATAAACAGTGAGACTAGGCATGCAGGCTCCATTGCATGCTCTTTCACAATGGCTATTTGCTGTTACAAGACTGATAGCTGGCTTCTCAGACTCCAGAGAATAATGTCCCAAGCCCAAAAACGTCAGAGTTGTGCAAGTGACCCTTTTTGTCACAACTCCCGTTACATCAGCGGAGTAGGGCTGTGTCAGAGTAGCAGAAGGATGACCTAGAAGGTAATGTAATTTGCTTGGGGCTTCTTGGGTAGTGATAGTGCCCCTTAATTCCTCTCCAGACCTGAACTATGTTCCTGCTCAGTCAAAATTTAGACTTTGGCTTGTTGACACCCTCATGATTGAAGAAAACTTGTAAGTAAAAAAATACCCACTAGATGGCATCGACGGCTTACAAACATAAGCAGAAAGGAAGCCAGATGCAACCTATTAGTAGTGGTATTTATTACTTGCATTATTGCAATGTCAGGGAGACTTAGAAATGGATCTGGATACTGTTGTATCAAGTGCCATAAAACTATAGACCTCTAGGACCACTGCTGTCTAGGAGAGCTCTATACAATCTCAAGCGTAAGGCCAGAGACAGTAAATGGATGTGGAGAGGCAAGGAGGCTCAGGTACTAAGGTAGAAGGGAGTGGTCCCAGGGTTTTGCACACAGATATCCTGTTTATAAAATCATGACAGCCAAAGGGAATCTGGTGGCGAGCTCTTATAAAGAAACTTCTAGCTTAGCACTTGGACTGCAAACTTCATCCTTGGCAACAAACCCCTGATATTTAAAAGAATCCTAACTCAGCTCTGTGCTGTGAACATCCTGTTTGTTTTCTTTTCTTTAGATCTGCACCAGCAGCACAAAGAGGACCTATATCTTCAGACAGAGGAGGCAGCTGGAACAAGCTCATGTCTGTTTCTTTTGTAGGCTTTTTGTTCAGATTTGCTTTAATCAACTGAATCCATATCCTCTGTTTGCCCTAGCTGGCTATAAATTTGGCTTTAACTAATTTCTCACTGCCATTTCACCCTAGTTCTGGGACTGGGAAACCTGCATATTAAAACCCTGCATACTTCTATCTAGATACCAACTACTTTTAGTAAGAAAATTATTCTACTGCTGCTAGAAAGCCTCACCCTTCATTTCCTTTTCTTGAATAGAAGAAATCCATTGCTATTTCCTCTCATCTTTATTCTCCAGAATTAAACTGAGACTAATAATTCCTGTTCACATATTTCAGAAAGAAAAGTGAAACTATGCCTGTCATACATCTCCCACACAGCTTACTTGTTCGTAAAAACAGTCCTAGCATTTGGCCTTGGAAACTAGAAGTGTCTGATTATCATGTTTTGGGAAGGGGAAATAAGAATTCAGATGGGAGAGAGCTTAGATTGCTCACTTGGTACAAGATACAATAGGTGAGACAGTGGAAAAATTAAACTCATTTTCATAAGTGGACCAGTACTTGGGCCAAACTTACCTGAAATTATCGTAGAGCGAGATTCTGACTTGCATACTTGCATGCAGTATTATACTCCATAATATCGATCGCTTCGTCATCCACAGCGCTGTTCCTCAGCTGGCTGTTTCCGGGCCACTGGATAGCCAATAGTCAGGAATACCAGGTCTAGAAAGTTCCACAGGTTTTCCACCATGATGTGATGGTTGATCACCATGATGTGATGGCATATCAAATTCAGACAAGAACCTGCCAAGTCAGACATCTGCCTGCTGGCAGTGAACTTAGTTAGCATGCTTCAGAATATATTGAGGAGAGAGCAGATGCCATCTTGAAGGTCTCTTGAGTTACTTCTGTGAATTATCTAAGTGTTCCAGCTAGATGCTCCTCTAAACCACCAAGACATCCAGATACCAAGATGACACATAAATCTTTGGAAAAAAATAGTTGTTCTTCTAGAAAATAACTTTAAGTAGAATTTTGTTGCACATTCTCTGTTAGCTTCTGTATTATTTATTTGTGTTTGTATTAGCTGGTTGTCAGGAAGCTTGGATAGGATGTTCTTGTTATCTCAGTGCATCTGATTTAGGACTCCATAGTAGATTTACATCTTTTCAGTCCCTGGTACAACTATATCATGCTGTATGTTTGAAAGATAAAATATCTGAAATATGTTGTTGTTGCTTATTTGTCTGACTTCCATTCCTGTAATAATCTTTAATTTGGCTTTAATACAAATGCCTTTCTATTACACACACAGTTGTGTTTGCCTGTGTCATAGCTGGGTTTAGGCTCCAGCTTGAAGGACTTTTTGTCTGTTTCAGACACTTGCAAAAGTACTTAAATCAGAAGTTACAGACCTTTGAAAATCTGGGCTGTATTATGCCTCAAAATTGTTCCCTACCTATGCTGAAACATTAGTCCTTTGATTAGTTCCTTCAACATCCTCCTCATTTTTATTGCTTGTTTGATGCTGTCCTTAACAGCAGCTGCCAGAATAAGGGGAGGTGTCTGTTTGTAACACAGACACATCTCAGATAACTAAACCTAGCAATTTTGATCAGTCTTCTCTTTGTCCACAGCAGATCACATCATGACACGTTTCGGACCACAGGCTGTAGAGAGAGTGCATATGAGGCTCACATATAGGTGTCCAAGCCATCGTTTGGTCTAGTGTTGTCCTACCCACTGACCTGTATATTATAGTGTGTGTGGGATTCAGAGAATAGCTAAATACCATTAACAAGCCATATGCCTCTTAGGCAACTTCTATCCACAAGCCAAGCATCCCAGCTGGCCAACTTTTGCTTTCCAGCCTGTGAAAGCTTTCCAGCCTCTGGATGCAATCCACTCCAGCAGTGCAGTCAGTGCTGACTGTTACATAGGATACCAAACACACTGCGGGAAGTGCTAAATAATTCTGTTTTGGAAAAAAAAAGTCAAATACAAAGTCAGATAGATACAATTAAAATAATTTGAGGTTATTTATTTACTGCATAACCTCATATCAACACACTCAGAAACCTCTTGCAGTGTTCTCTTATTTCTAATGTTCTTGCCTCTTTTCCCATTACTTCAACTCAATAGCAAAGACAGAAATTTTTTTTCCAATATCTTTTGAATAAAGTGTCTCAAGCTTGCTGGAAAAGCTTGGGAAGTTCTGTAAAGATTTTTAGCTAACCAACTAACATATCTGGGAAAAAAAAGATGGCAAAGTTTTAGATACATAGGCTTCCTGACATCTTACAGCAAATTTCAAGCTGTGTGTGGATTGGTTGTTCTAGTTTAATATAATGGTTTTAATCTGTGTGAAAGAACAGTGTGACTGGCATCTTGGAAGCAGAGGGGCAGAAGAAGCATCAGCAAAGCGAGAAACAATAAGGTGATTTGTTAGTCCCAGAGGGAGGGAGAGACATGAACAAAAAGTTCATGAGAGCAAGAGAATCCCATATATCTCTCTCTTTTTTATTTCTACATCTACAAAGTGTGCTATTTACACGTATATTTTACACTTACGTGGTGAGAATCGGTTAGGTATGCCTGTGCTCTGTCTTGAACACTCAGTAAATGCTCTGATTAGCAATGTCTCATATAACAGCTGTGCCAAATTTGCAGAAATCATAAAGTCTCAAAGGCATCTGCCCTTCTACGTAAACTCATGCAAGCCTGATAATGTTCAGGAGGGTGCTTCAAATATAGATTAAAAATGTTTCAATCATTCATACTTGTACTAGCAGTACTGCAAAACCGGCTGTCTCCGGACCTGAATTCAAGGGGGAAAATGTTTCACATGAAAACATTATGTATATCACTTCATTTTGAATCCAGTTGTGTGCCACAATCCTGTGTAGGTCTGTTAATATCCAACTACTCGTGGCAAATGAAAGCATCATGTACAGGAGTATTACAAGGTGCTCTGCATTTCTGCAGACAGACCTGTGGAAACTACTGATGCTAAGGTAGTATTTCCTGTCTTTGCCCATTTTGTGGACCACTTAAGAACTCAGTTATGTCACACTCTGCATTCCTATATAGAAATAAATATCATCTCCCCTTCTGCTAACCTACTTTTTTTTTTTTCTGATGCATGTGTTCCAGTCATTGTGTCTGACAAAAGCCGAACTCTAATTCAGAGTAATTCCTTTTTTCAGCATGTATGTGCATGCACCCATATACATCTGCTTATACCTGCTCTGTCTACTTTTAAATGCAAACTCTCGAGTGCTCTGGAGTAAGAAGTTATGAGAATAAAGCAAGGACAACTTGTTCACCTCTCTGCCCTTTTTATACTGCTGGCATTTATTTTTGTCATATTGGCTTTGATGTGATATTCAGCTAACATGACTGTGTTTCTGACAGCAATCTCAAATGTAGTGAAACTTGAACTGAAACCTCAAGAAGCTGCATAAGACTTATTGTTCAAAGAAAGCTAACTCTTTTGATAGTTTGCTTTTCAACTGGATTAGCTAGAAACAATTCTGGTGTATTCTGCTTCAACAATAGAGAGTGTAAAGTGGAAGAAGGGTGCTTTTAGCAGAGCCAAGAAGCTTGGTTTAAAATAGCTCGGTATGGAGAGGTACAGTATCTTAATTTAGCCAAATGTTAGTGTGGCTCAAGCACTTTACAAGTAGTTTTCTGATTTTCAGGTTTTTCCTAATTCCAGCTTCTGCCCAGTCTAAATTTACTTGCCATTTAAGAGGTGGAGAATACAATCTGCCAGATTTTATTTATAGTCTGCAGGCGTCTGATTTCCTACAGTTTCCTGCGAATTATGAAGGCCAGCTCAGAGGTGACCCTGTCCCACAGTTCAAGTGCAGGCTGGCAGGGAGAGGGGTGCAGGAAACTGGAGCCTGGGAGCATGGCGTGAGCGTACCCTCACACCGTGCCAGAGTAGCCACCTTGCCTGGGCAGCCCCTCTTCGCCTACCTTCTCTCTTTCCTGCAGCCGCAGCAAAGGTGAACCGGATCTCAGTTCAGATGAGTTACTTTGTATTTTTAGCAGAATATGTGATCAGAAAATTATGATGTTGGAAGTTTTATAGAAGGAAAATGAAGGAGGAAATTATAATATAGATTTCCTTTCAGCAGCAGGCTGTGAAGTAAAGTAACTAGTCCTTTACTTGTGACCATTTGAGTAGGAATACCTCTACGCTATGTAAGCAGTGAAGTGTCGTAAGTTCCCAAAGTGCAGACAGGGGATATCCTCCAGAACTGTATGTCTGGAGTAACTCGAGTTATACCATTAGTTACAATAATGAACAAATAAATAGTATTTTTTAATCCAGTAACTGTGTTTGCCTGGGCGTCTTTTAGTGATTACACCTGATATGGTCTGGTATCAGGTGCTAATGAGTGCTTGGATAAATAATTAACAAGGAATGTGAAGTATTGCAGGCAGAAACCAGAATTATACGTCAAGAATTTGGCAAATGCTGGACCACCAAACTTCAGGAAGACTTTTTTTTTCCCATTTGCAACAGGTAAAGTCAAGAGAGCAGTGCTAAGAAAATGACAGGTATTCTATATGCTACACTAAATCAGGGTACAGGTGTGGAAAAGCTCCTAGGTCACACTGCCATTTTGAAGAGCAGCAAGCAAAGAAGCAAATGAGCAGAAATAAGTATTCCATGGAAATATTAGTCTTGCAATATCAAAGCCCAGCTGTAGGACATGCTGGCTTGTCTCGTGCTTCATTTTTACTTTTCCCTTTGTTTTAATGAAAGGTGCCAGAAAATCCAGAGTTGGTATTTCCACAAAGCAGAATGAATGCTCTGGGCTTTCACCCTGAACCTTCTCTCACCAGTGCCCATTAGCATGGGGTTAAATAAAATAAGAGCTGCTGGAATAATATGAAAAAGGAGTGATGACAAGCAAAGTATATGGCATATATGATGCGAAAAGAAGTTAAGGACAGTAAGCATAACCGATAAACTTGGAAGCCACAGCCTCAAATCCTGTACAAATATTTATACACATGTATACAAAAGCATATTTTACATAGTTGGCAACGAGGAAAGATCTTGTTTTTCAAGTTTCTTGGTTTTTGACCTTTGAACGATCACATGGATCCTTTCCAAGTGGCATATCTACCCCATATAGTTCTTTCCAGAAAAATTTTACTATTTAGACACTCCTAGACTTGCAGAGCATACTTCTGTATCAACTTTGTTTCTCTGGCTGCCTCAGTGGGATGGGAGCCTGCTGGGTATTTCCCTTCAGAATGTGTGAGCAGCATAATAATTAGTACTGGCCAGAAAACAAGCACTGGATTTCATGAAAGTTGGTGAGGTTACTGCATTTGCTTTTCCTCTACACTAAAACTAAACCTTGAAAAATGTTTTGCACAAAAAAAGTACAGCAGCCTCGTCAGAAATGATGGTAAGATCCCTCACTGCTAGGTTGTAGCTTACTTGCAAACTCTTCTATTGCAGCTGTTCCATTTTGTATATATTAAACATCTCGAGTAAAAAATATTCAAAGCCTGATTCATGTGGAATGCATGATTCATTAAACATGGATCTCCCACTCTGCAGATCAGTGCTTTAAACACTATACCCTTGAATGTGTTTTTTTTTTTAATTTGTCTAGGACATCCTTTTCTGATGTGTAAATAGAAAGGCATATCAAAAAAAGGTGAAGGTGATACAGAATAATGAAGCAACCTGTTTCCTCAAACTGTTCTGGAGCTACTCCACAGCTTGTGTCCCCACTCCACCTCCTTCCCCGCCTTTGTGTGTTTGTATGTAGGAGATCTCTCGGCGCGTTGCCTTCCTCTGTGAGAAAATCAATGCACAAACCCCAGCTATGACTTTGTTTTGTTACAAACCCGCCACTTTGGCTGAGAAAGAAATTGGGAACTGCAAAATGCAAAAAGCAGCACTGGCAACAGCAGGAAATTCTTCAGGCAGCAGCAAAGCTTAGGAAGCACCTGTACAGGCGCCAGGCTCTCCAAGCAAAGGGGAAGGAGCAGATGGCCTGACACTCAAGAGAGCCAGCAAGGGAAACAAGCACAGAAATGGGATGAAGAAGCTTGGTCCAAAGAGGGAGAATGTTTTGGACCCTTTGGGATCTTTGTTTGCAATAAACAAAGAAAAAAATCAGTCATTAGTGTCTGTTACCCTGCCTCACACTGAACAGCACAGTCGGCGCTGTCATGGCTCCAGCTGGCTACAGGCGAGCTCGCACAGCAACAAGCGGAGAAGCAAGTGCTAATCAGACAGGCAAGCAGAAAGGAACTAGAGTGTGCACGTCTGTGCGGAGAGTGGTTAAGGAACAGCCGTTCCCAAACCCCCCTTCCACGGACATGAGCTTTACATGCACATCCCATCATAATGTTATTAATTTGTAAGGCAGTCAAAACTGTAGCACAGTTTGAAACATCTGAGCTGAAGGACGGATGTCATGACTTCTGAGAAAGATCAGGGTACAGCTATATTCTTTCCAGTAGATCTCACTGGATACTTGATCCTACTGAAATAATCTGGCTGTCCATAAATCACGTCGTAGAAACAAACAGCTTAAAATCTAGTCCTTCCAGTGCCATTTCAGCAGAGCACAACGCTAAGAGAAAAAGCAGGCCACTAATTTAGGGATTTTAAACTCTCTTGTGGGCCCTGAAAACACTCATCCCTTATGCTAGCTCTGTAGTCTGCTGTGAAACAATAACATGTAAAAGATTGGAGCTAGTTTTCCATGCAGTGTTTGGTAGGAGTTTCCTGATCAGAAAGGTTTTTAGAAAAATTAACATGTATATAACTAAAAAAGCCTTTCAAAACATCCCTGAGTCATTACTTGAGAGTACAGAAGAACTTCACAGGAAAATAGGCAAACAGCAATAATTTACCACACAAGGCAAACAAACCTTAGCTATCCAGGCAATCAGAAAGGTTTGGAAAGCTAATTTACTGATCAGGAAAATTTAGCACTTGCTCATAAAAGACTTCTTCTCCATACTAAAGCACAACGTTTGATGAGAGGAAAAGACACTTGGCTTCCTTTATTTCTCCAGTTGTGATCTCCTATTTGAAAGTAAGGGCATTTGGAAAGACAGAATAGGGTGAGACAGAGATTGTATACCAGGACTCAAGGGAACTGAAGAGTCCATAACCATTTCTGCTTTATCAAATCCCTAATGGAAATCGTTTGGGAAAAAAAAAAAAAAGGAATTGATCCTGACACAGCCATGCTGTAACTCCTTACTGCAGCTTCCCTTAATCTCATCTATTTCTTCCAAAAATATTCATCTAAGAGGAAGCATTTCTTAAAATCTTTTCAAAATGATTGGTGGATGGGTGTCAGAAACCTTGTAAAAGCCTGAACATCATGACTCTCAATGAGACACTTCTGTATGCTATAGCAACAAATCTTCCAAAAGAAGATCCAGAAAGTTATCCAGAAAGGATAGTTTCTTCCATTATTTAGAGGGCATTGTAGAGAAGATGGAGCCATACTCTTTTTCAGGGGTGTATAGTGAAAAGACTAGAGGCAATCGTCAAAAAGTGCAGCAAGCAAAATTCTGGCTAAACATTTTAAAAAAAAATCACTATGAGGGTGGCTGCCCAGAGAGGTTCTGCATTCTCCATCCATGGAGGTTTTCAAAACTCCACTGGAGAACGCCCTGAGCAACTTAATCTAACCTTGAAGTTAGCCATGATTCAAGGAAGTGGTAGGACCAGATAACCTGCAGAGGTCCCCTCCAACCTACATTGTTCAGTGATAACAGAGTTATCCAAGAATGGCAATTACTAAATGTTTTCTTTCTGGAAGGGCCTGTCATACCTAGTACTGTCCCTTTTATTTCATAATGCTAATGCATAACTGGAAAGACAGCTTTATTTTTATACCATCTTTAGCTGTCCATAGAATTTTAGCAGTCAGTCATACTGGGTGCATTTGTTTTAAAACCTGATGGCTAACAGGTTTTATCAAGGACATTTACAATTCTAATTTAGGCAGCACAAATAATATTCCACAGGGTGTTGCATTCACAGTCAACTTTAAGCTACCTGGAGATTTGCTCTTATGCATAATTGCTTTCAGCTATTGTCTTCAAGGAAAGATTAGCTAGATTTCCATCTGTCTTCAGTCCCCTAAATCCCAATACGTTTGGAGACCTGTCTGATAAAGGTTCTTTAGTTCTGCTAGTTATTCATTAGAAAGCATGGAGATCTGTCTGCATTCTGTAAATCGTTCTCACAAAGTGTGGCTTCAGAGAATCATATAGGTTGGAAGGCACCTCTCAAGAGTAGCTTTGCAGTGATGTAAGCCAGCTTGTCCTTACTATCCTCAGATGCATTTCATCTGGGCACAGGGACTTGTATTGAACCAGGGTGCTTAAATGGTCCCTAACTCAATCTTTCTCTACTATGGGTAGTAATTTTCTCCCCAGAACTCCTGCCTGGGCACTATAGGCACAAAGACCCTAGGACGCCTGAGAACAGACCTTGCCAGTGAAGAGTGAGTCAAAGAAGGCTTTGAGTCACCTCTGCTTTTTCAGTGTCCTTTTACACTAGGTCACCTACCCCACTGAGCAGTGGCCCATCTTTTCCTTGGTGTTCTTCCCACTGTGGATGTGCCTGTGGAAGGTGCCCTTCCACACCTCACCAGTTTTAGCTTCGGTCCAGATTTGGCTTTCTTAATTCCTACCCTGCGTGTCCATCACACACACAAAGCTGGCCAGGACTCCCCTGGTCCCATAGCTGACCGCTCCGCTGTGCTCCTGCCTTCAGAGACACCCAGCCAGAGCTGGCCCTTAGAGACCCACTCACACCCTTGCTCCCAGGTCATGTCACTTGCGCGCCGGCTCGTCCAGCTTGATCTCCACTAGTGTTCACACAGTCACTCACACACCTGCACTCACTCCAGTCACTGGCAGCATGGACACGTGGGCCCTCCAACCCATGGTCTGACCCGTTGCTGCACTCACACCCCTGTACACACCCGTGCACACACAGAATGGAGAGCCATCACCCAGGGAAGAGCTGGGAAAGAGTTTAAGAAGACAGGACAGACCGCCCTGGTCAGGCACAGGGCATGGCCAGCCAAGCAAACTGACCAGCTAACTATTTACATGCAACTGGCCCTTTTTATTCCTGTACCCCTCTATTTTACCACTCTTGTTCTCCCCAAATCACCTAAACCCCTCCTTTGTCTCACCTTTGGTTCTCCCCTTAAACATCCCATAATAAGTCCTGTGTGACATGAACTGCTTTTCCCCTGCATCCCACAATATTTCCCACCCCTAGGCAGCAAGCCACTTAGTCCGAAAGGTGATCCAGAGAGCTGCTCCCCATGACTCATGGTGATGGGTGTCACCTGGAGAGTGGGGCTGATGACTCTGCTGCAACAGCCCTGGAGGGACTCAGAGAAGGTTGTTGTTCCACAGGAGTCCTCAATTTTGGTCCCCACCTGCCTTCATGCCCCTGTGCTCTACCAGGCTTGTGCAGATGGGCCTTTGATGGGTAGATGGCCCCTGTGATGGGCCTGGGAGGAGCCAGGCAGGGTATTATCTGGTCTCCCCCTCCTGCCGTTGTCTCTCTGAGCTCCTTTGTGAGCAAGCAGATGAGCTTTATCACATAACCTAACAGTCTGGGCAATGCTTCTACATTCCTCCCAGATAGCCCATCCCTGCTTCTGCTCTCCCCCTACACTTTCTTCCACGTTTAAGCTCGGTCAGAAATTCCTGATTTGGCCAAGCTGGCCTCCTGCCGCAGCTTCAGCTTCCTGCCCATCAGGACAGACCACTCTTGCGCTTTGAGGAGATTGTCCTTGAATCAACTTGCTCTCTCTCTGGGGCTCCTTTCATGTTCAGTATCCCTCAGGGTCACATCTACCATCACTATCTCTGGAAAAGCCGCGGTCGTTCAATCACAATGTTTCTGTCACACCGAACTCCAGTTCTGTATCTTTTTTCCTTTTTAAGGCCATTTTTCAACATTTCCCAAGTAGTAATTTTTTACTAATTGTCCGTTCTGGTCATAAAATTCCCCATCCTGCTGATTAACATCTAGAAATGGGTCACTAATTCCATGGGGTTTGAGAAAACTACTACTAGATCAATTCATCCCTAATAAAATAGCGAAGCACCACTCCTCCACTGCACCAGGTCACTGAAAGACATCGCAGTCTGTGCTGGTGCCCAGCACCAGCGCATTGGACTGATCTGTCCTTTTGCGTGGACAAAGGGAGGTCGATTTTGCATGGACAAAGACAAACCACAGAAGTGGGGCTGAGGCAGAGAACTGCAGAAGGTGGCAAGAGCAGCTGGGGATGTGGAGGGGGAATCTTCCTGAGCAACCCAACCAGATCCACCGGGCACTGTCCCATGCCCGTCTAAGCCCATTCCCAGTTGCAGATCTGGCCGGTGATAGACAGATGGACCAGACTGTCCAGTGACTCACACAGCAATGAAATAAATACCTTTGTGCTGGTGGCCTTAAGACATACTCCACCCTGCCCTTCAGCAGTGCTCAAGTATTGTAGTTTGAGAAACAGGAGGCAAAAGGATGGGGGAGGCAGAAATGACTGGCATGAGCCTGTGCAAGTGCAGGAATGTTTTGTCTTGAATGAAGACTTCTCATTTTAGATGTTGCTTTGTCATGTGCTGCTGTGCTGGCTCTTTCTGACTCTACAGTTCAAAACCAGTGCGTCGGCCTTGCGTTGCAGTCCAGCATTAAGCACTTCATACACGTGCTTCTTCACATTATTCACACAGAAAGCAGAAACGCTACCATATTTGTTAGATTTTATCTGTATTGTTTTTTCTTTCTTTCCTTATACCCTCAACTTCCCGCACAAGTCTTGAGACAAGAAGCAGCCACACCACATATAGCCAGGAGTGCATGCAGGGTATTAAAAAGGTCACCGACAAAACTACAAAGCACAGTGGTGACATTTCGTCCTCCCACACTCTCCTCATGTGTGAGAACACATAGGAAAAAAATAGTACATTCCGGTCAAGAGAGCAGAATGTGTTATTGAGAGGAGACAGGCATCGTGCTTGTCAGCACGGGCTGATCTAGCACTCTCATTTCCCCACCTAAACCCCTCAGCAGCACATGAAACAAAATGAATAACTTCCACATGGAAAAACAGGCTGCTTACAAGTGATACAGATGAAAGAGATGGAAAGCCCCAGCAGCATGTAGTGGGCAAAATGCAAATAATGACTCGCGGGTGCCATTTTACAGGATAATTTCCTGCATTCTGTGTTGGGCAGCTTGAGCCTGTTGCCCTGCAGCCAGCTGGGCCTGCTCTCATCTGCAGCACTCGGAGGAGGACCTGTGTTTGAAGCAGCCCAGATGACTTTGCAGTTTCAAACCTACATGCTGTAAGGGGGGGTTAACCCCAAAACAGGCCTCAGCATGGAGCGATGTGCATGCATCCACAGCTAGATGCAGCGATAACGCTGATGGGACATGGTATGTCTCCTACCCAAGTGATAACATGTGGAGCAGCAGGTAATGGCAATGGTCCCTCTGCATACCTCTCCTTCCTAGGATATCTGTTCTTGAGGGTATACTGATCATGAGATCACATCCTTACTTACAGCAACAGTAAGATTAAAGTGGCCATATTCAGAACATCTACAGAGTGCGGAGTCACTTTTATGAAGAATATAGGTATTTGGGCTTGAGAATACAATTTCACACCACTTTATATCCTATAATTCTTAAATACAAGGATGCCTAAGATCTAATGGTGTTTCCATTTGGACTGAAAAGTCCTGGGTGCTTAAACATGGGTGTGTTAACAAGTTCAGGTCCATTAGCGACTCAGAGGCAGGCAGCAATTAAGACATTACTGATTTTTCCAACAAATTAGTTCAGGGGCCTCTTCTTACACAAAATTCAGTAGCAATGAATCAATGCGCACACACACAGAGAGCATTTTTATTTCTGTGGACTGTTGCACAACTAATTTATCTACAATTTTTCACAATAATTAGACGAATTCAGGTCTGAAATCTTATAGATCTGAAAAGCTGCAAGTGTCTAAAATAAAAAGGTGAAAATGCAAATACATGCATCTTTAAACTCAGCGGTCAGTTTTACATCTACATTAGTGATTGCTTCGGTGAACTACCTAGACATAGGTCAGGTACAAACTAAGTCACCACTTGAAGGAGGCAACAATTTAATGGAATAGACCAGAGTTATAAGACGAATGCACCAAACCCTCAGCTTCAGCTGCTCAGAGGAAGCAAAGTCCATCTCTACACTTGCCATAGAACTTAACGCAGGGCAGTGTTTTGCCGTATGTCAGCAGAGCCCCGAGCTCTATATACAAACCACACAGGAAAAACAGAAAAGGCTTATGAACTTCCAAACAGCTTCTGTATGCAAAGAGGCAGAGAGAGAAAAGTATGTGATACCCTTTCAAAGAATTGAGAAAATGCTGAAGATATTAAAAAAATTTTCAAAAAATATGATGAAACATTGCGATATCAGATTAGCTGACAAAGGTCTGAAAGCCAATTACCTAGTTAATCAGCTAGATTTTATATTGCACCTGCAGCAAGCGATGGCAGTATACTGTTCTTTACCACAACACAGCACTTTGTGTCATTGCTGTTGCAGAGTCATTTGCACCCTTATAAGTGGGAAGATAATTTATCTCCGGCCTGGTTTACAAATGAAAGGAGGCCTATGCGATCGGTTGGTTTGCTTGTCCGTTCCTACATCTGTCAGCCCTTTCCCTCCCAAAAACTTGTGAATTTATTGGCCAATTTCAACCAAAGTATATTGGACTGGGCTACATAACTCATGTTCTTGTTATTTTACTCATACATTTACATCTAATTTGGGGGGGTCTGCCTAGATGAGGTATGTATCGCTGTGAATGGAAGCCACACTGTCCTGTTCTGGGGAGATTAATCCTCTCTAATATCTGATACTCAGACTTTAACATATAAAGAAGCGTTTTGTCATCAGAAGTAATCTTAAAGAATTTACAAGAGAAGAAAATGCAATCAGAGTACAAATTTGTGTCCAGTAACAACAAAATGAGCAAGACAATACCACCATGCTGAAGAAGACAACTGGGTAATGACAACCAGCTGAGAAAAAAAGATTTGGGGTCGGGAAGGGAATGGTGGTGCTCAGACTGTCTCCAGACAGCTCATCTGATAAACAGGAGCATAACTCAGTCCGTGTTCCCAGCAGTGGATATGGCTTTGCAGAAGACATGAATGGGACGTTTTTCATGTCCTTTAGATGTCTGCCAGTGCAGGCTCAGAGTTAAGGCACTGTTGTCTGTCCGTCAGTCTCTTTGATCGCCTATGGCTCTAGGGTAGGTTTGGCGGAGGCTGCCACCAGGAAAACACAGAGCAACTTACAGGTTAATTAACTGTCCTATACCCTGCAAGTGCTTGGCCCAGAGCACAGCACTCCAGGAAAGCTCCTGTGGTCGCTGGCTGGGGAGTTGAAAGAAAGGAGAGGTGAACGGGATGCCCAGACACTGAGTTACAAATGCATTTTTCGCAGTAGCTGGTGTGTGCGGTTGGATGGCATACAGCTCTTCACAGCTGTCACTTTGTACTAGCTGGTTGTCTTATCCCAGCCCATTTATCATTTTATTTTCAGTGTTCATCTCAAACCTTCTCTAAATGTTATGACAGCATTTACCCTGTGAAATTGGGAAGCAATGAGAAGACCAGAGTAATTTCCAACAAAAGTCAGGAAAGACATAATTTCTTTAATTATTATAACAGCTCCTGCTCTTTTCAGTTCAAATTCTTTAATTCATAACTTCTGCTGAGAAGTGACAGCCAGTAATTACAGGTGTCCACAAGACTGGGAGTGACTAGTGGCACTGTGAATACTGTGGTATCGTCGTAATCTAGACATTACATTAAAATGAGTCTTCATGACTCCTAAACTGTGTAGTGTTTGAAGCAGCTTTTTTTTCTATCGTATGGACAAATTCATTGCTAGTATAACTGAGCTCACTTCCATTAAAGGCAGGGGGGTTGCTTCCATTTCTACCAGAGCGCTGGCCACACAGCACACCTGGGCAAGAAATAGAGGCCAGTGAGGTATGACCAAAACACAGACAAACCACACAATCATAAACTATTTCTAACAAACTTTTTACTCACTGACAAAGAAACATTTCCAGAGTTTCCTAGAAGCACTGAAAAGATGCACAACATCTATTTTCTTACCTATGTTTGCAGGTCATTGTTGTTTTGGACAGGTTCGGTCCCACCTGCTGCACACCACCTTTTACCAGCAATTTCTGCCGTGAAGGATTCTTTGTGTCCTCATCCATGTTTTGGGTGCCAGAACTATCTACATTTGATGGATAGTAAAAAAGAAAAGGATAAATCAAAACTTCTGAGTGATCAGGCCTTGGGAATGGCCGAGCGGTGGTTTGTTATCCCTTGCTGCCTCAAAAATACCATCTGCAGAACTTGCAGGTAGCAGTGAAAAGCTAGCTGCTTTTCTCTTACAATACTCCTAGCAGTACGTATGCAGGCTGATAAATTATACATAATACAGGTCCATTCTTGTAGATGTCCCCTGCTGCAATACATGGTATCAAAGCAGAGGCTAGCAATTACATGCCTGAGGTATTTCTATCTTCCGATCTTTTACACCCACCTTCTAATCACCCCACCCAAAGATTTAGTGTAAATGCTAGCAGAAGAGTGGACACACCTTGAAAAGACCAGGATTAGGTTAGATTTGCTATCCTGGAAATTCACATAGCTCAGAGGGCTCCAAAAGTTGGCTATCAGTTTATGAAACGGTGCTTTTAAAAACTGTAATTTTCCTTATAGAGGGCAAAAATAACCACTAGCAAACCAGTTCAAGAAGGATACAGATCCATGAGGCTTCCCTGCAATCTCAGGGGAAATCCTGTTTGCATTTCCTTAGGGTCCTGTTGAGGGTACTGAATTCCTGCGGAATAAAGTCAGTCAGCTTGAGGTTGTCTGCTTGGGAAAACTGCTTAGGAAAGAAGTGAAGTCCAGCTCACTCCACAGACCTAAGGGGATGCAAGACCCTTGTACAACACACTGCTTTCCACCTCCCTTCGGACTTCCTCATTTCACTTTCTCTTCTGTGCTGCCCTCCCGCCGTCCCGTTCAGGGAATACTATTTCATCCCTTCTTCGCTAAGGCACCATTGTCATCTTGCGTACGCCTCTCGTGGAAATACTCTTGGGCCAGAACATTTGCAAGGAGTGAGTTCATGCTCACATTCATATCGGGAAAGAAACTACCACCTTCTGAACCACCGGGAGTATGTGCTTTTATTGGCTTTTCTGCTGCCCCCTCCACTCTGCTTGTCCTATTTATTCGTCCTGATTAGGCTGCCAAGGCTTGCTGAAAGGAGGCTTGACATTTACTTGTCTTGGACATTCCTTATGTAGTTCGAGGTGTTACAAAATCAGCAGCAAGGACACCTTCCAGAGCCACTGAGTCTGCACTCACCTTATTTATGTATTCTTAATGAGTCAATCTCATATCTGAACAGAAGAAAAAAGTCTTCTCACATCAGGTTACTGAAGAAAAGAGTGTTTTTTAAAAGTTTTTAAATTTTAAATTAACTATTCAATTGTTCAACTCTAAAAGCGACTCTTAGACTTACTGAAGACAGGTATCTTCAATACCTGGAGCAACCAGAGATTACAGTTTTACTGCATAAACTGCTTAGGATAACTAGTTGGTTTTTCTTCCAACATGGCATGCGCTTAGTTAATGAAACTGAAGAGCAGCAAGTTGAAAACACGCAAACAAACATTAGGGGAAAAATAAACCAAATTGAATAATCTCTCTTGTGTGTAATAAAAGATCACAAAGTTCAGCTGCAAATACCTTGCATTCATATTTACAGGATGATGAAGACAAGGAAGAAATAAAGAAAAAACATCTCAGCCTGCCAAGGCAAAACCCGCATGCTTACTAAAATGATTAAGGGCGAAAACTTCCTTTATGAGCTAATTTTTACTGAATTGTCTCCTACAGAGCTTCCTTGCAGAAGCTGCGGTGGGGACCACTGAGGGGACACAAGCAGTGTCATGAAGAGAGAACACTGTTACCGCTCTTATGCAGAGGTGACACCGTTAGGAAGAGATCCAGAATATTTCAGTTGGAAGGGACCTACAACGATCACCTAGGCCAACTGCCTGACCACTTCAGGGTTGGCAGCCTGATATGCCACTGCAGAACTGAAGCTTCAAATTCTGAGTAAAACCATCCCAAAGTTTGCATCAGTCCTCGGAAAATAGGATCAGAAAAATTCAGATTATGTGCTTATCCTAGTGCTTACCAGGGAAGGCTGTGGTCAGAGCACAGCATTCCTCAGGTCTTTCAGAGCTGCTTAGTCCTGACTGAGATGTGTCACAAATGCCCTTTCTCACCGTCAACCAGTTAAAGATGGGTGCTTGGTAAGCGATTCTGAACAATTTATGAATAATTTATAGTTAACATTATTCTGACATTGCACAGCTTCTTTTGTTTAGATTTTGAGTCTTATTTTATGTTGGCTTTTGACTACGGAAGTAGAATCACCCTCTTTGGAGAGGTCAATAATGAACTAACTTCCCTCTTCCAGAGAACACTTAATGCTTCGTTAAATGATTTCACACAGCCTCAAACGCCCACAATTTACACACTAGTTTTAGAAATTCATGTGACAACTAATGCAAGCCTATCTGCAAGGGAGAGAAACAAAATACCCCATTGCGCGTTGATGAACTATATTTTTATGACTAGTGCAAAGTTCATAATTGCCTTCGGTAAAGTCGGATTCAACACCTATCATTTAGAAACACATTAATTTAGAGAAAACAGGCTGGGGTCACCTGAATTCGGCTTTTACTCACACATTAGCTGGAGCATGTCGCTGCAATGGGATCGTTACTGGAACAAAGGCTTCGGGAGTTTTACGAGTAGTTTCCTGAGATTCGCTTCTGTGAGTTATCGCTGGTAACTTCGCAAAGCTGAACTCGGGGAGGTCACGGCAAGGTGAGAAACGAAAGGCGAACAACAGCCAGGCGCTCGTCTCCACGTCCGGAGCCCCGGAAAGCCATCGTTTGGCTTTAAAAGTGACGGAATTGGCCCGAGCCGGCTGGGAAGGGGGCGGCGGGCAGCGGCCTCCCGTTGGGGACGAGCTGCCCGGCCCACCCGCGCTCTCCCCGGCTCTGCCCCGCGGCGCCGGGCCGCGGCCTGCGGGCAGCGGCCTGCGGGCAGCCCAGGGGCAGCCGGTGACAGCGGGGCGGGCGGGCGGGGGGTCGGCCCGGCCTCCCGGCCGCGGCGGGGCCGAGCCCGGGCGGGGGGCAGGCGCGCCGTGTCACGCTAGACGGCTGTTTACTCTTTGCGCCGGCTGGGAGAGCAGCTGCCGCCGCTCCTCAGCCAGCCCCGCAGGATGCCTTGGCAGCAGGGCTCTGCCCGGACGCGGCAGCGCACCGTCCTTCTGGTGGGGATCGCGGTCCTGCTGGCCGCCCTCGTCCTCGCCGTCGTGCTGGCCTCTGTCCTGACGCACGGGAAGCAAGAGGTCAGTCCCAAAATGCTGAAGTGGAAGGACAGAGGGACCACTAGGAATCTGCAAGAAGTCATCCTGGGAAGATGCTACAGCTACGTGATGGCGCGGTACCCTCAGCTGGGGTGAGTAGCGGTCTCGGCTGTGCGTCCAGCCAGGAGAAGGGAGGCGAAGAGAAGAGAAGAGAAGAGAAGAGAAGGGAGCTGGCGCTCCCCCCGCCCGGCCGTGCCCCTCGGCCCGGCCTGCGGTGGCAGAGGGAAACGAGGGGAGCAAGAGCTCTGTTTTGCAGCAAAAGGTGCACACCCGGCCAGCACCTGTCGGTGCCCGAGTGCTGGCTTTTTAGGGAAACTACCTGCAGAACCAGTGTAAGTAATACTAATCCTAGGTCAAAACTCCATCATAAATGCATTTTGTAACTTCCTTAAAGCCGGCTAAAATAAAAGTTGGATTCTAACAGGTTTGAGTACGTGGAGGTGAAGGCAATTCGCTATAAAGCCAATCTGCCACAAATCCTGTAACATGTGACGCTGCATTCATGTAGCCAAAACTACGCAGGAGGGAGGAAAAGGAGAAGGTTCAGCACAGATTTACGGGATGGACAGAGATGTTAGGAAAGCGTTGAGAAATAGCTTGGGGTCATCCAAAACATGTTTTCAGCGTGTGGGTAGGACTTCGTGGTGCGCACAGACAGCTTGCACGGAGAAGTACAGACGGATCCCAGTGCCAGCACAGCGGTCCCAGGCAAAACCTTCACCCAGTGCTGGTCTCTGCTCAGCGCGTCGCAGCAGGTAGTGCGGTAACACCCCGAGCAGGAGCAGCCCACCGCTCCTCTGCTGCAGAAGAGTTTCCCTGGGCCTGGGTCTGCAGTAGCGTAGTAGGGCTGAGAACTGATTTTATGATCCCTTTCACCGCAGGGAAAGGCAGAGTATGAAATAAGGAGGGCCTGGGTCCTCCCGGGGACACCCAGCCCCTCAGGACGGGATCCAGGGCAGCCAGGGCCTCTCAGCAGGGACCCAGCCGTCACTTCTGTGGCACCAGCCCCTCTATTTTGTGTCCTCAGTAAGCCTCTGGCAGACATTTTCACCACCCTGGGCTGTGAGCGCTGTGGGGCTGCCCTGCACCTCGGCCAGGTGACAGAACCATCGTGGTCTGGTCTTCAAAAAGACAATTGCCACCTCTTGTTTTCATGAGATTGAGCTGATAAAACAAAGCTGTACATAGTTTGCTTGCATTTGGACTTCTCTTGGCCTTGGATGTCCAGTGCTGTATGAAAAAGCTGATTTGCAGCATTTGAAGGAAATGGGCACATGGAAAATCATGGCCTGAGCATGCAGAGATTTAAGTGCATGCTTTACATTAAACACGTAAGTGGGTTTAGTGAAGGGAAGGGGGTTTCCTCTTACAAATAAAATTTAAAAGCTTCCGAAGCTTTTGCAAAATCACGTACATGTTTCTAAAAGCACACATTAAGTTATTAAAGAAGTATACACTCAATATTTAAATCTGAAATTGTTTTGAAGCCTAGTAGCCTTTATTGCTTTTGCTTGTTTCATTCAAATTGGGGTGCTGAAAAAGTAAAAACCACTTTTGTGTGGCTAAGTTTCCAGCCAATGTCACGTATGTTTTCATTCACAACACAGTCTGAATCTGACCTGGAAATAATTTGTTTGAGTAATTCTTTCAAGGACACTTTTTAAAAAATCACAAACCCATGATTATAACCTTTCTAAAAAGGTTGATTTTACAAGGCATTTACAAGAATTAAACGTAGATGCTTTTCTGGGAATCCAACCTGAGAGTCCTCGTTTCTGATCTGCTGAGCTCAGTGCGCTTTGTCGTGTAACCAACCCCTTCTGTCACCGGCACTTTCTGATAATAAAGCGCGTGCCTTTAGGACACATCAGAGAGCCCCGTATCTTTCATCCTGCGCTCTTTCATCATTAGTGTAGGCCTTGGATCTTGCATCGCGTGAGATCTTTGGTGCATTTAATCAAAGAAAAGGAGTAGGAACAGGGAACTGTAGAAACTCGGGCAGGCTTGTGAGCTGAGCAAGCTGTATCCTATACTCAGTTAGGACTATTGTTGCCACTACTCCCACCATGGGAACCTCACTGCCTTGGTTGGAAATCTTCTAATTTCCTCATAAATTTGTCCATAGTTTGTTCTTGCCCTTTTAATCTTACCAACACGTGCATTTGTTTAAAAAGCTCTGCTTTTAGTAAACTCATGGACATTTCCTCATATTTTTACTTTTTTATATCAGAGCCACTAAGTTCCATCTTTGACAATATTTCCATTTTTTTTTAAATAGCAATCTGTTCTACTTCAGTAGTTAGTGTGACTATTTACTACGTTTTGGAGTGCCATATTTCAAATTGGAATAGCTGGCTGGTTTTGGAAAAAAGGGGGATTGTTGACATACGAATATGGACTTTATAACGTTTCTAGATATCACAGATGGATTTAACAAGGGGCCACAAATCTACAGCGCCCATTTAGCTCCGCTTTTGCAACTGTATGCTATAAATCCTGTGAGAAGGCCACAGACGTGCTAATGTACAGCTTCACTATCACAGCTGCTTTAAGCCTAGAGGATACCTCCTTGCACTCTCCTTCGTCTTACTGGAGCCCCGGACACCGTACGCAGTCGGCACACTCTGGTCACGCTTTTGTCTTTTCCAGTACAAACTGTGAGCTGAACCCAAGCCCAATGAGGCCACTGGAAACACTGCAGCTGTCTGCAGTCGAGTTTTGTAAGCACCTTGTGCAATCAGATTTTATCCTGTTGATTCGCTTATTCTCCAAAATCATCGAAACATTCAGGCACTGTATTGAACTCGCTCACTAAAGAGCAATTCGCAGGTACTGTATACAGCACCTGCTGGTAATAATTTTGTTTAACTGCCTGCATGCAATACAATCCTTGGTTTTATTTCTGCTGCTGGCTGGATGACTCTTTTCACTTGTACGCATACAGTTTCCTCAGTTAGTTTTCCTGCGTAGAACTGTCATCATGCCAAAGTTGAGGAGAAACAAGCAGGGAATACCAAATGTTTCAAATAATGCATTTGCAATATTAGCCTCATTTTTAGGAAAATGTGCGGACGGTGTAGCAGCAGGCTTTAGAGTTTTCATTCCCTGCACACACAGTTGCACATCTAGCTGTACACATTAAAGAGCAGTATTTCTTTTTGGCTTCCCTGGAAAATACTGGCTGCTGCCAGAAGACAGAGCTAAAGCAATAGTTTGTCACAGGTCAATAGTCTTTTTTTTTTTTCAACATTAACAAGAGCTGCAAGTTCTGCTTTCACTAATCTTGCAAAAATCCCATACTCATCAACCATGGCCCTTGGTATGTATTGTAGTTTTGTCTGAATAAAGGCCAAAGGCAGTTTGGTCTGAAGGAAGGATTTGACCTCAAATTACCTCATCTCCTCTTTCCCAGTAATACGGACTCCCTCTTGTGGCTAACAAAACCCAGTTCTCAGACTCCAGGTCTCGTGCGATACAAATGTACGTTTACAAGAGTTTAGCCCTGCTGTAATCAAAGGCGAGAAGCGGGAGGGGGCACGCAGAGCTGCGCACAAGCACCTGGCTTGTGCAGGGCCAGGTCAGTGCCAGCTCCTTCAGAAGGTCAGTGCTGGTCAAGACCAGTTGTGGTGAGCTGATCGCTTACCCATCGCACGGAGGATGTTGTTTATGATGGTTTTGCACCTTGATGCCTGCTGGGGGAGAACAGGTAGTAACAGATGTAGCCTGAAACCTGTTGACACGAAGTTAACCGGTTTAGTTTTCCTCTTCACCATATTTGAATTGGCAGGCTGAGGTCAGATACGATCGGCAGTTTGTGACCTGGGGAAGGAGAGGGGAGGAAACAGAGGTCACCGTCACTGATCCTCAACAAATGATGCTGCTTTTTCAGTCTAGAAATAAACTCGTCTTACATTTGCAGCTCAAGAGATTTTTTTTTCATTCCCAGATAATGAGTACCCCCCCCCCAGATCTGCAGTCACTTCTCCGTCTCCGATTCACCTAAGCTAAGCAAAGCTTGCAAGGACCTACTATTTAAAAATGGCTGAAGTCAAACCAGCTTATTTATTGTCTAACCTCTGCCGGTGAGAGAACACCAAGGACGCAGACAGGGAGCCACTTCAGTAACATATGTGACTCTCCAGGCCCAGCAATCCTACTGTGTCTGACTAAGCAGTGCAAAAACCTGGTGATGAAGATGCAAAGTGTAGAACTTCAATACGTTTTTCATGCAGTGTTGTGTGGACGCACAAGATATATTTCCCCCTTAAATACAATTGGATCAACGAATGTTTTTTTTTTATAGTTAGTGGCAAATTCCTGTTATAACAAATTTTAACAGTCTATAGTTCCATTAAATTTAGTAAAAGTTGGTGCACCTCCAGGAGAGCTTTGTCTTCTGACTGCATGATCATGAATGCATTTTGCCTTTCCATTCCTTTGCAGCCTGTGGAGATGGAGATACATTTTGTCAAAAAGAACATATGGAACATGATTTTGTGTGAGATACTATTGCACTTGCAGCATAATTTCGTCCAGAAGGAAATCTAGGTTTTGTTGTAGGCTTAGTTTTGCATTTTGCCTTGATGCTTTGCTAGGCATTTTTAATTTAATTTCCTTGTATTTGTTTGCTGATTGTTAACACTTTCACATCAAGCATGGCACTAAACAACAGCCATGATTTGATTCAGTGTCACAAAAATGTTAGCGTTATTGTATATTAACCATGACATTATACTGAAACTTCCCTGAGATTTGTTTTTTCATTAAGAAAATATGCTTTACATAAAAGAAACCTTTACTGAATCACAGTCTTCTGAAGAGTACAGTGTTGCTACCTAATCGTAATGCATTAGCACCCTATTAGAGTGCACTGCAGACTTCTAAAGCTTCTCAATTTAATATACACCAAACTGCAAAGGATTTAGCTTTTATTTATTTTTAAAAATATGCTTTCTAAAAAAATTGAATTGTTACCATTTTTACACCATCTCTTTTGGTTCCGGAGCAAACAAATGGCTTTATTTGCACTGTCTGTGGGAAAGGACATGGGGTCCTGGTGGACAAGCTGGACATGAGTCACCAATATGCCCTTGCGGCAAAAGCCAGTGGTGTCTTGGGCTGCATGAGGAGGAGTGTTGGCAGCAGGTGGAGGGAGGTGATCCTTCCCCTCTGCTCAGCACTGGCAAGACACATCTGGAGTGCTGGGTCCAGTTCTAGGCTCCCCAGTACAAGGGAGTCAGGGACATATTTGGAGGATGTCTAGTGAAGGACCGTGAAGATGATTGAAGTGTCTGACGTACAGGGGGAGGCTGAGAGAGCTGAGACTGTCCAGCCTGGAGAAGAGGAGGCTCAGGGGGATCTTATCGGTGTGTATAAATACCTGATGGGGGGAGTAAAGAAGAGAGAGACAGGCTTTTCTCAGTAGTATCCAGTTGCAGGACAAGAGGCAATGGGCACTAAGTAAAATACAGGGAATTCCATTTAAACATAAGACAAAACACCTTTTTTTACTGTAAGGGTGATCAAAGAGTGGAACATGTTGCCTGGACAGTTTGTGGAGGCTCCATCCTTGGCGATATTTAAAACCAGTCTGGACACGATCCTGAGCAACCTTCTCTGAGCCAGGGGTTGGACTAGATGATCTCCAGAGGTGCCTTCCTATTCTTATACTTCTTAGAAAATGCTTTTAGACTTGCAAGAAGCCCACTGGGTAACGAGGACAAACAGTGATGCAGAAACATTTTGGCTCATCTGTAATGGCAGTGGTGTTGATATCTGCTGCTACTTTGGTTTGTCGCTCAGTATTAAGATGGGCACTGTATCATCATAATAACACACTGCTTATTAAAATCCCCAAGTCAGAACATTTGTTACAATGCTTCAGTGTACACTTTTAATATTACCCTCCCTATTTCATGTGCCAGTGTGGTGACTTTAATACCTTTTCTGTGTTAGCCTTTGCTATATGAAACGTGCATAACTGTTTTTCATTTCTTCTGTCCTTCAATGTTTCTAACAAGGTCTTCTTTTACAATTGTTTTCCCCTAACTTGTATATGAGTGACTTTGTTCTTATAATTTCTTGGTAACTAAGATATAATAATTATAAACGTTAACAATTGTTTGAGTCTTACTTAAAGGTACACTTCCATTGAAATATGCTGTAATGAGCTTTAATGGGGAACTGTAACATAGCATTTAGTAGGCAGAAATGGACAGTTATTAGTGCTTTAGGATTTAGAGGTAGGGCTACTGGTTCTACAATTGGTCCTTCAAATGAGTCCTCATGCTGTTTAAGGCTAGTTTCCATAACTATTCTGGGCTGTAAGATAGGGCTCCATTTGGGTTTTATTGTCATCTCTTTCTAGAGGAAGTTCCTTAGAAAGAATTAATTTTCTCTTTAGCAAGAGGCAAGTTCATATGGCAGTGGGTAGCTATCATTTATTTGTTCTTGAGATAATTAATTGCCAACATATTTATTTCTGCTTTTCTGGGTATAAACATCAATGCTAGACTGTGAAAGGCCATCCAATTCTGTGCAAAGCTCATACAAAGGCCATACAGTTCTGCGCGGAAAATTTACCCTCTCAGGCTGTAACACCACTGACAACAGCAACCCAAAGTCTGAGAGTGTCCTGCAAATTTAAGGGGGAGATGTCAAAAGATACGTTGTCTTTTCTCCATGGCCAACATCAATGTACTTCTGAGGTACAGAAATGCTGTTGAGATCTGAATTTCTCTCTCACTTTGGCAGCCATACGTCAACTTATCTGTCTGTTGTCTATATTGAGTTATAATCATGTAAAAATTGTTATTAAATGAATATATATTTCTCATATACTCAAACTTCTTACATTTATTTAACAGTGGTTAGATATTTAATGGTTCTTACTGCAAGATTCTGTAGGATTTCAGATAATTTTTCACATTTGGGTTAGCCTACACATACTGCATCACGATTACCCCACAGTCATATATTAAAATCTCCTTGCAGTGAAAGTCTCCTTTGGTTTTAATCCCAGATACCAGAGAGAATATCATTCTGTCTGTACTGGCCTTCTGCACATTAATCAGAAGTATTTGTTGATGAAATACTGTTCAACTTAGTTTTCTACTGCAACTTTATGCAGCTATTTAGCCATGCGCAGTCAGTTAGCTGCCTGTTCTTTGCCTTCTCTCGTGTTTGTTGATTTTATAGAATTGGCTATACAGAGCAATGGCTGGTGGCTGTCTAAGTTATAGCCCCACCCTAGGAGTGAAATTATTAAATGTTTGGATGAGCCAATCTGGGAGCTTGTTGTTGCTGAAAGGGGGAATCCTGGTCCCTCCCACCTCTCCCTGCTTCAGTTCTCCTGTAACATCTGTAGAGATGTCAGTGAAACAGCTGTGCTCAGAGGTGATATCGTTCAGCTGTCATTGCTAAGGTATGGTTAAAACTCGAGAACTGTTTAACACCTCACAGCCCTGTGGGGAAAAATAACTTTGCTTATCCATAGGGATAGGAGGAATAGATCCTTTTTCCCCTAGGGTCAAATGAAGATCTCCCTCAAGTGTCCAAGGGTAAAAACAGATGCTAAAGATGCAGTCTGTCTTCCCAGGAGATGACACCAAAATAAGGTATTAGCAAGGAGCTCACTCACTCACAGGCGTCCTAAATTGCTGATCTGTTCCCTTGTCCTTGTCCTGCTGACACATGCCACCCTTGAAGCAGGGACTTCTCCTGACTTACTGCATTTATGCCACATCCCAGCAGTTTTAGTTCTATAAAAAACCCCAATATACTGCAAATTCGTGTTACGGGAAAAAAAATCTACAGCTGCATTAAGCCATTGAGTGTTTCCCTGCTATAACATACTTTTTTTTAGATCATTCTTATAGAATTGTTTTTCCAAGTTTAATATTAAAAATAAAACTACTACAAATACACTTTCTAATCAAGGGGTAAGATGCTGGCTTAAATTTGTTCCCTCTATATCTGTTGATGACATGGCCCTCACTTGGAAGCTTAAACTGTAGAACAACTATGACCCTCTGTCAAAATGCAATCCAGGTGAGGCTTCTGCCCTTCTAGAGACTGCGTCCCACTTACAGAGCATCGCTGAAAACACCATCTGCTTAAACAGCTTGTTTTTTCACCCAGCAAAGCTGAAATCCAGCCAGCAAAAATTCTGCTTATGTAGATGAACTCTTCACTGGTTTATAGCTGCGACCTCTTGGCTCAACCCTTCCCGGAAGGGTGATAAGGCTTAGTGTTGTCCTGGAGCACTGGTTCCCAACTCACATAAAATACTCTAGGAGCTATAAACCAAAGCCACAAGTACTCCTGCCCTTAAAACCTTCTCATTCCTGCCAAAGGTGAAGGACCAGTGTAATGAGGAGCTATTATTTGTTCCAGGTCATTCCTCATACACAAACATATGTGAGGTGCGCCCAGTGGAAATCTCACCTTGTACTTCTTTTTCCAGACCTCCAGACTCCCCACCTCTGCCGTGGGGAATTTAATTGCTCTGCCTACAGGCAACGTTTCCAGAAGTCATCTTTCTCTGAGACAGAGTTTTGGATCTCTGTCTCTATCCCCAGTCAGTTCCTCTACTGCTTTCTTTACTGGCTTTTGAACTATTTAATTAACAGAGAGCAATACTTATAAAATCAAGCTGCCAAAAAAATCAAGCATATCATTCTCATATTGGAAAAAAGTCAGTTACCATAAATATTATGGTGGCAGACACTTTGCAATAATTAAACTAAGTGGGTAGTGAGAGGCTAGTGCTCATTGAAGCTGTTGAGATTGATAGGTCTTCCATGATTTTTTTCCTTCACATCCTTTCCCTTGGTAATTTTTCCCCTCTCTATTATCCTAATGCTAAAAGCAGCAGCCAGTAGTCTCCTCAAATCCTCAACAATGACAGCATATTGGCTGACCTCTCTTAATGCACATTTGTCTGATTTTTAGCACAAAGATACCTGATGGGAGATTTTAGGTGCTAGAATAATAGGAACAAAGCTGATCCGTTGTATGCACGCACCCATTTTCTGACTCAGTGGTCTGGAGATGGGTCGGGCCATCAGCCGGCAGGAAGAACTGCATACCTTCGGGGCTGCCCTCGGCCGCTGCCCCGGGGCAGTCCCTTCTCCCGCCTGACCGCAGTGTTCTCCTGGCCGTCAGCTCCTCGCACCCGCTGCTCCAGTTGACTGCAGAGAAGTCCAACCGCAGCTGCCTTGGCTGGGCTTGGCAGCGGCTTCAAAAAAGCTACTCCAAAGCAGCAGTGAGAGACGGCGAGGCTGGAAGAAGGGAAGGGACAGCAGAAGAAAAACCAGAAATATTTAGGGCAAAAAAGGTAGCAAAAGGATTCTGGGTTGCGGAGGGCTTTCCTCTCAACACAGGCATAAAGGTTATTGTTCATTGCATAATTTTTGACAACAGAAAGACGGAGCTACTCATAAGTTCACATGAAAAAACAAATTGAATATGGATGTATAAATTGCACCGCTGTCTACAGCCATCACAGTTTACCTGAAAGAGGCAGAAAAACTGACACACAGGTGAAGATGGGTCTGTTAGATGCAGAAATATTGCTACACCATTTAGATCCTTTGGTGTTCATTCTTCTGAAACGTCTGGGCTTTTACAGGTGAAGACGATGCCTTAGACTCCGAGCAGAGTGTGAATTGGTCTTATGCCTGTAAGGAGCTTTGTTATAACCACAAACTTCTCACTGACTTCGTAAAGAGCCGGGTTTCTGAGCGCTTAGGTGCACATCTGCATTACTGTTTTGGCTAACAGTGGTAGCAAAAGAGAAGGATTTTCTTCTACAAATTGCAACTGCTGGTGAGGTTTGATCCCTGCAGAGGCCAGTTACATACAGGGCTCAGGGAACTGTTTCCAGCTCGAACTTCAGAGCCTCACCGCAGAGCCACAATCAAAATCTCAGTGTGGCCTGAAGACATTGTCGTGTTTTAGACAGAAAACTCAGGACCTTGGAAAAACTGCTATTGATTGCAGGGGAGGCCATGTCTCACCAGGGAAGTGTCTCTGCCTGGTAGAGTGATTTGAACAATATGGGCAGAGTTGACTGAGTTCTCCAGAACAAAGCCTGGAAGTAATTTTTCACTTGTAAATTTAAAATGGGCCCCATACTTGAAGCATGTCTCTCAAATTTTTGAGTAAAAAACTAGAGGCAACACAGCCCAAAGAAACACTGCCCTTCTTAAGATGTTTTTAGCATCCAATGTCAGTCCAGCGCTAAACTGAAAGCAAGACATTGTTCATGGTGTAACTGAAATCAGCAGGGATGAAATTTATCCTTGATATTATACCAATTAAATTTATTTCAATTGGGGATGAACTTGCTCCGTCATGTCCAGTTAAAGAAAAAAAAATAAAATTACAAATTAAAGGCAAAAAATCTATATTAATAGTGATTTCCCAAGTAGTTCAATGCCATCCCATTCCTTTAGGCGAAAAGATACTCTTTCAAGGTTAGTCAGACCAGTGTACTGATATGCAAGAGATAATGATGCAGAAGCTGTCCATTTTTCTAATATGCGGATTAAAGTTTGGCTGCAAGGATAGCTGCTAATGGAAATATTCTTGGCCCCAGCTTCCGTTTGATAGATTAATGTGATATTCATATAAAAGGTAAATGGATAGAAATACTCAAATTCATTGGAAAATGCAACTTCTACCCAAATGTAAGGACAAATGCAGGATATGCTTTGCAGTATATATAACATTGGGATTTAATAAGGAAATGTAGTTTTAATGGTTATTTGTATCCAGCCCTTATTCAATGCTCTGCTGAGTTCAGGATATAGTCTCTGTCTCCATAAGGCAAGTTCTGCTATCCTCACTTTCCAGAGAAAGGGTTGCAGGTTCAGTTCTTGAGTTTACAGCAGGTTTCACAGTGTTCCTCCTAAGTCTGTTAGTTATTACGTCACATTTACCAGCATTTCCAAACTCCATTCATAGAAAAAAGTTTTAAAAAATTAAACATAAAATTAGAGTATATTTATTTTACATATCACTGAATTGGGATTAAATATTTCAGATTCTGTAGCAGAATAAAAGGCCTTAAATATTTCAGCATAAACAAAGTTAGCCTCAAAGGAAGAAATCCATTATGCATAAAGATATGATATTTGCAGATACGATGCAGAATTAATATGCAACCGAAAGCACACGAACAAAAACCAGAGAAGGAGAGCACACGAGCCCCACAGCAGTGTGGTACGTAAGCGTATTCACCATGGACTCCTGTATCTGAATTAGATAAATTTAATTAACTGGTAGACTGGTGATCTCTTTTGCACCATTCCTTTCCTTTGTAAACCAAGAAAGAAAAAGAAATAAGCCCATTCTGTGACTGAGAACTTCCCAATGAGAAGTTGGGAGCAGCCTTAAGAGGACAGTTCGTTTCTCAGGCATTTTTTGGCAGGGCAGATGTGCTTGTTTCAACCTGAAACTGTTCTTGCTGAAATTTGTAGCATACCAAGTGCCAGCAAACTTCTCATATTGTTTTCAGGAGGCCCAGAGCTACAGCAGGTCTCTGCCCTTACCTGTGTCCGTGTGAGTTAAACGCTGCACACCAGACAAATATTTTCTTGCTGTGTAGGAAAAAGGGACAGGTGAAACTTTATTAATAGTGTCTGCCTCAACAGCGAGGCTGGAAAGAGTGATGTATGTTCCTGGAGCTGGGGCTATCAAGTCCTAAAGTCTTCTCACTGCTTATTTTTTCATATATCAACCAAAATCACAGTTCTATGTGACTGGTAATCTCTTTGAGATGTGTGACAAAACCTGTATTTCATATCAGAGAAATAGCTTTCCAATGGCAAATTAATGAAATATTTTTATTCAGTTGTAAAGATATTCATGATGATAGGTGAGGACAGCAAAAATGAAATACTGTTTAGCTTTTGTATGTATTTTTTTACGTTGAAAAGCTGTATTATTTTGATTTCTAAAACAATGCTGATATTGCCTACAGAATCACAGAATCACAGACTTGTATAGGTTGGAAAAGACCTTTAAGATCATCGAGTCCCACCGTAAACCTAACACTACCAAGACCACCACTATACCATGTCCCTAAGCACCTCATCCAAACTTCTTTTAAATACTTCCAGGAATGGCGACTCAACCACTTCACTGGGCAGCCTGTTCCAATGCTTGATAACCCCTAGTTTCTATAAAAGCCCGTCTTCATGCCTTATCATTTTCTTTGTGGTAAAACTAAAAGTACCACACTGACTACCAGCTGTAGAAGAGCTTCCTCCATTTGAAGGCTGTGCCCTACCACTTGTATGATGTTAAACATATAGTTTTGCTCAGCTCTGCCAGGACTGTGGATAACTACTCTTCTCTCAGATATGAGTGACATCCATGCACATCATCAAGTGCTGAGCTTAGTGTCTTAAAATGCTAGAAAACTGATGCTTTGAATCTGTGACTCAGCAAGCTGTCTCGGCAGGATCGTGAATCACCTGGATGGTTGTTGCTTCATGGTTCTTATGGCCATGACTTGAGTCCAGCAGCAGAAATGCTTTGTACTGTGTCTATCACTTACCTTTCTGCTTTGGAAATAAAAAACCAGGTTTTTCTTATGATTCCTTGAAAAATGCCTTGTCTTCTGAGACCAAGCTTAAAAAATTTGCAATATGAAAGAATAAATGACCAGGTAACTAGCTGTCACCTGTGGCTGTTAACACTGTTACATATAACAGATTTCAGAAGTAGCTTAAAAAAAATAAAGTCCTGCCAGGAGGACATTTGACCTGACCATTTGACAGATTAGAAAGCGTGAGCCATATAAATGTCCGTGAGATGTACCAGTGCTTACAGCCAAGCCCTACAAATTGTCTTTACGATACTGTTGACTGTGCAAAGCAAAGGGGACAGCTGGCTATTCTGTAATGTCACCCCCTAATCAGCAGGAGCCCTCTCTTTCAGCTGATTCAGTGTGGTCATGTTGGAATCCTGTGTGACAGGGAGAGGTATTTACAACTTCCCAACCCCTAAATGAAGTACCAAAGCTGGGAGGATGGTCTCTGTGGGTTACTTACACAGTTTGCAGCCAGAGATAGGCTCCTCCAGGACAAAATTTAATACACCCAAGTTAAATTCTGCTAAGTAAAACATGTGAATACTCCCTGATATGACAGTGCAAGAGCAAAGCAGTGACAGTGCTCCCTAGAGCATCTGCAGTTTGGCTTCTTATTTCTACAGTGGCTGTGACTGAAGGTGCATTTAGGTTCCCAGATAAAAGACAATAGCCCAGTAAAAAAATCATCATTGTTATTAGTCTTCACTTCCCTGGAGGTAAATTTGGTTCATATAAACAAGAGGCGTGGTCCCTAACACAGCTGGGGCTGCCCCTGTAACAGACTGGCATGGAAAGAAATGAAATTCAGCACGTGGCCAGAACTGCCCCGGTTGGCCATACGGCCAGAGACCCTCCGGGCTGACCTGCCTTGTCCCTGTGCCCAGGCTTTGTCCGCATTTCAGACATCACTGTACAGTGGCAATACCCAAGCTCATTTTAAATCAGCCAGGTCAGGCTGCGGGGTATCTGCAGCCCAGATGGAGCTCTGCACCGTAATGCACTTGCCAGCCCCAAGAGTGAGAGATGAGGACATATCCACCACAGACCCTTCACAGAGGAGGACTGGAAGAAGGTGGGGCGTGGAATCCTGCTGTAGTAACCACCTTAGTGGTATGACCTCCCAATAACCAATATCATATATAATGCTAAGTTAGATTTGTTACTGCATAAATAAAGGCAGAAGGGAAGGAAGGGCATGGACATCTTGCCATGGATTGCCTGGTCCTTCCTGGTATGATACTGGCCCAAGCCCCTGTCGTGTGTCTGATAGAGGCATTCCTTCTGGTTCGTAGTGCTGTCAGGTGCTGTCGCTTTCTTCTGGACCCAGACAGACAGAGTCTCGTCGCCTCTTTGTGCGATGTTTATTTTCTGTGAGGCTTAGGAAGGGAAGGAACAGAGTTCATGTCCAGACAGCGAGGAAACGGCCAGGAGCTGGCAAGTGGTTCTGGGTCCTGCAGTTTAGACATTGCCCATGTAATACAAACAGCTCAACTCTCTGCAGTCCAGTTTACCCTCTAATGCTCAATGGGCACTCAGTAGAAATCATAATCAAGTTCAGTAGTAGGAAAGAGATCACATAACTGTAGGGAAGATTAACTTGAAAATGTTTGGAAATGTTCAATGAATTACTACTGTTTTTCTTAATCCCTTTAGGACTATTTTTAAGACTAATCAATTCCACATCCTACATGTTGCTCAAGTACCAACTGGTAAGAAAGCCTGCAGCTGTGTGTCTGTCACGTACTAATTGATCATTGCTATTTTTATAGTGCTCTGAAGGCATTAGTTTCTTCACACAAGACAGAGTCCATTCTTCAGACAGCTTTTGGTGGGAACACCCTGGGAGATGATTGCACACAGTGAAGAAAGAGTGGATGAGTCAAAGACAGTCAGAATAGCTCCATTCAGACATGCAGACAGCAGGATAATGCAGTCAGCATTTTAAATTTGCATAAAAATAGGGAAGAGAAGGATGCAGAATCCCTGCATTACTGTCACTGCTGTAAGGAGAGGGGCAGGCTTTCCACATGGGCCTGGAACTGGGGGAACGTGAAGAGGAAGGGTGGTCCACCCACGGGGGACAGCCTGGAAAACACATACCAGACAGACAAGAATTATGAATTACCTTAATGCAAAGTTTTCATTCGTTACCTCAAGTACAAGAAAGCAAATGTCCGGAGCCGTCCCAAACGTTGTTGTATGCTGCAGCCTCAGGAAGGGAGCATGGCACTACTTCCGTACAGAGATAGGATTGCTTGCCTGCGCTGTGCAACAGATTTCCTCTTGGTAGTACGAAAGGAGCCCTGCCTCTGTCAGCAGAGAGCTGCTTTATTTCCTAGGCTGACGAAACAGCATCTTAAGAAACAAGTGTAGGCTCAGGTGATAGGGTTGTGTCGTGGCATGAAGCAGTTCCTCCCCATGTAAATTTAGTGGAATTCCTCTGACTCATTCCAGTGAGAGCAAAAGGGCCAGAACCTGTAACGTGGCAGAGGATCAGGAGACTGAAAAAACCCACTGGAGACCAAGCACCTGATCTGGATCTTGGTTATAAGTGTGCAAATCAGCTGTGGCTCCAGCAAAGTCAATAGCTGCAAATCAGTGCGTAAATGAAAATAATATCGGTCCAAAACAGCCAGACCCCTGCTTTTGTTTTAGATAAAATTATAGATATTATTTCTGTCGGGTTGAACACTCCACAGGGAGACACATGGGCATATTTTTGGCTCACTGTACCTGAGGAGGCAGTATCCTTCAGCCATACTTTTAAAATGTACAAGCTATAGTCTGCTACATTTGCTTCTCATGATTTGGTACGAATAAGCAAGAAATTTCATCTTCTGGTTATGTGATATCAGCACTGCTCTTTTTAAGAGACAAAAACATAGAGGACATTCAGATATTACAATAATCAATAATTTAAAATGCAGGAGAGAGAGAAAGATGTTTTAGAACGGCTCATTTCTCAGTTTATACTTAATTTGCTGAAGATACTGTGCTGTTGTAATGGATAATGTGTCTTGGTGCCTGAGCATAGTTAGAACTCTTTTAAAACCTGATCCATAGTGTTTGACCATAACAGAAGGGGATCCTTTCACAGCCATAAATACTCATAAATACTAATTAACTATGTTTTAATCTTTCGGCAGAGATAAGGATTGCCTAAAAATATGGGAATCATTAAAACATGCGTTCATTTACAAGAATCCCTGTAATATTACATCAGAAGATTATCAGCCTTTAATGGAGTTAGCGAGTCATCCTATACCCTGTAACAAGGTAACAGTACAATTCATGGTGGGCTGCTTAAGTAAGATCGTTGTGGGATAGCATGTCTGCACAGTGCTCTGAGTGATGGGATCTTGTCCGTAATGATTGGGAGGGTGTGTAGGTCGACGAGGATGATATTTTGCTCTTGCGCTTACTGCAGGAGTCCAGCAGTTATCACCTTTGGACCCCCGTAACCCTGTTCATTCTCTGTCACTGGAAATCATCCCTGTGTAAGGCTTGCCTCAAACCTCAGTCCCGGGGTCATCCTGGTGAAGTGACAGAGATGTCCCTGTTCCCTGAGCGTACGGCTCTCTGTAAGGAGCATGCTGTCATGCTGTTAGAGCAACACTGCTTCCAAAAAGCTGCTCTACCATGTGCAGTTCAAAAGCACACAACAAATTAGGTATATATCCTATGAGAACCAGTCAAAACCTTTCTTTCAAAATGTTTTACAGGCTGAACACATCCATTTCCACAAAAAATAACCACCCAAAAAGATTTTGGAAATGGGAGCGTGGGCTGCAGAAATAAGAACTGACCCACTAAGGAGAACTTGCAGCATTTCAATAAAAACTAAAACTCCTTCATTATCATGAAATCTTTTTGATTTTCTCCAGGAAAATTTCCTGGCCAGCTCTAGTATAAGTATCACTTATTAGACATTGTACCTTATTTCACAGTCACTGTTTTGGAGCAAGACAAGTGACCTCGCTCATCGTTACACAAAATCCAATCAAAATTTCCTTACCTTGGAGGACACCTTGTTGGGTTATATGGCTGATAGGGTTTCATGGTGTGGAGACCCCTCTGCCCCAGGTAATAAGTCCTATTTTTTGCAAAACAAATATGAACACTGGAATTCCAGATTATTCTTTTCTCTTGTATATCTAGACCTAAACACAACCCTTTTCACATATTCTTTTCTTGTACTTCAGTTTAAAACCTTAACTGTATTTCTGTCGCATGTTATGGAAGACTGCAAATAATACTTCATTCTCAGGCTAATTTACAAAACACAACTTTGGCTGTTATTAAAACACCAAGTTGCTGCTTGGACTAATGGTCACATCTAGCCCTCTTATCTAGATTATTTGCTTCCTTCTTGTGGCTTCTATGGGACAAACTGCAAAACAAGAATGCCATTCAAACAGGTCCTGGCCATAGGCCAGTCAAAGTTGCGGGGCAGCATGTAGGTACCCTGGGGTTGTTGCTGCCCACATGACTCCTGGGTTGGTGCTTAAGGCTAGCAACCTCTAAACTGGGCTGGAATTACTGAAAATGTTGAGCAAAGTTTAATTTTTCAATGCAATCGGACAGTATTTGTCAAGAGCCAACCAGTTTCTCACATGTGGGACTACATCTTTTCCCTTCTCAGTTTTCTGAGAGTTATTTGCATACAGGGTCTGCAGCTGCCTCCCTGAAATGGGTGTGAGCAAACAGGAAGGCCTTTCAACACATGCAAATTCCTTTTCCTCTTAGAGCCCTTTCCTCATGTAGCCTTCTTGCTCTGGCAGGGGGCAAATCTTTTTGCCATTGTTAATCAGCTCTCAAAGCCATATAAGCATTGCAATGATATTCATTCTAATCTTAGCTATTCTATAAATGTATTTCTTCTCAGGAATCAACTATGAATCTTGTCCAAAACGAAGTGAATGTGAGAGCAACCCTAGCTCTGTATTCTGGAAAATGGCATCCAAGAGGGTAAGATCTAGAATAAATCTCCCTGCATCCAAGCATGGTGCAAGGCATTAAGTTCCTGACACTGCCAAAATGTGAGTTTGCAAACTGGATTTAAAACATGGAATAGTAAAATTTCACACGAGCTTTAGCTTCAGGTGCTAAAAATCATGGCGTTGGAAATTTGTATTTCCAAGGTCCCATATTTTGTGTACAATATTTAATGTCACTGTAGTTTGGCCATTCTTATTTGTGGGCAGAGACTGTGTGCCAGTGTATAGAACAACACTTGGCAGACAGCTGGAGCTTTGCAAATAATGCTTACGATAATAATAATCATCACCTTAATTAAATTACAGGACTGAAATTGCTAAAATAAAATACATTTTAGCATGTTAATGTTGAGAGCAGTGCCCAAATTGGCACAGAAATTTTCCAAGCATCTGAGAATCCCCTTGAAGAGCTGAAGAGCCCATCCAGAGCAGAAACCTGAAGAGCACGTCCTCCCACAGCGGTATCTGGCAAGGTTCCTACGATGTACCCACCCGTATGCACATGCCAACTCCCATCACATGAATGAGACCCTGCTAGTCTGAGTTAAGCAGTTAGCCTGCCTTCGTTGAATCAGCGCTTTACAGAAAAAAAACTGCCAGAAAAAAAACCTGCTCTCCTGTATCAGTTTAATTTTTCATGTCTCTCAAGACTTCACCCTTGATATGACTATTAGTAGGTGACTGCCCAGGTGGAAAACAAGCATTCTTGTATGCTTCAGCTCTCATGTACATAAGAAAAAGTCTACTCACCATAAAAAAAAAGGTTTTGTGGATAAACTAGTGTACATAAGTTTTCCCAGCTCAAAACAGTTTCTATGTTCTCATTAATCCCTTCAGTTCCAGAGTCTGGGAGGGACAAACCACCATAGAGAGACAGGCTTGCTCGACTGCAGGCTTTCTAGTCCAAATAAATTTAAGATCTACTAAAACTCATGCTTATTACGTTAGAAAGTTACACATAATTAAACTTTCCTGCAACTTCACAGCTCTCGAGATCTGAGTTTGAGCCACATTGTTTAGATGTAAGAGGACTTGGAAGATTTGATAAGTACAGTCATCTGTGTTAAGTTTTTTAAAAATTCTTTGTCTTACCAATGGACTATATATCTAGGGAGGGTGCTTTATGTTGTAACTCTAGTAGTCTTTAAATATTTGGACATGAGTTTTAAAGAATAAAAGAGCAGTGATTACATGATCCAGTAATTTAAAAAACAAATCAAACAAAACTCGGTGCTGAGTTTTACTAAAACCACTGGGGAGAAAAGTCCCAAGCCACAAAAGAACACAGAGCATGAGTCACAAGGCAACGAATACATGATGGTTTGCATGTCCTTAAACTAGTAGTAACTCTGTTCTGGCTCGTCCTCACTGCCTAAGTTAAAGCAGTCTGAAGATTATTCCCAGTTACTACAGCCCCATCAGACAGCTGTAGCTGCTGGGGCTCTGGAAAGCCCTATAAAATCTGAAAACAGCAGTGACAGCAAAGTTGCTATACCAATCCTGTGCAACCTCAGACTGCCAATTCATAGCTGGCTAATGCAGCTTTATCACAGTTTTGCCACAGTCTTTAGAGGCTTTTTCTTGCACTGACATGTTCTGCAAAAATATTGGCCAGATCCTCTACTTGTATAAGTCAGTTCTGATGACATTAAAGAAGTTACCATAATTTCTACTAGCCCTGAGTCTGACGTCTGAGTCTACTAGCCCTGAGTCTACTAGCCCTGAGTCTGGCACTGCATGTAGTGTCAGAGTGTAACGTCCATTTGTTTTGTTCAGTTTGCAGAAGCAGCATGTGGTGTGGTTCAGGTGATGCTCAATGGATCAGTAGAAGCTGGAGCTTTCAGAAGTAGCAGGTATTTACTCAGCATGCTACCATCAGTGTTTCTATGGGGCCTGCGTGCTGGTGAATGTGTCTTTGCCAGTGAGCCCCAGTGCAGAATGGATTTTGGTGAACTCATATAGGGGTCTAAACCATTGGCTGTTGTAGAGCTGATTCACTTAACTCCTTCTATACAGTGACTGTAATTAATTGAAATCCTTCAGAGGGTGTGTGGGTGGGATATCCACCGCTCTTTGTGCTCTTTGTGCTCTTACTGCACAAAGTAACTTTATTATTACAGTTTATTTATTCATTACACATGAATGACACATTTCTAACTGTTCATGGAGCTGACTGGATTTTACCCCTCCAGACTGTGCTTCCTTGGGTTACCTGGCTGGAATTGCAGTCTTGAATAATATTGAAAGATGAAGAATGTGCTGGTTGGGGAACAGCCATGTTCATTTCCTTTGCACCAAACCAAATCAATAGCCAATAAACCGAACTTTAGGAGAAAAGGAGAAAAGGCACTAAAGATGGAAAAACTTCAGCTTGTTTCAGTCTGCCATTTCAAAAGTTCTCCTGAAAGTGAAATAAGAATGGGGAGAAAATATTTTACCATAAGGCAATTAAATAGTCTGTGAAAATCCATTGGCAAGATAATATTCTTTCACTGAGAATAACAGCAGCACTAATAAGCACTAGTATTTGGGGAACATAGTCTGTACGTCTTTCTCAGGTAACTAAGAATGTTTTGCTTTTTCATGTCCCACTCTTAAAGCATCTTTGGAAGTATTGAGATCTTCAACCTAAATCCAGATAAAGTCTCTGCAGTACACATCTGGCTTATGCATGACATCGGTGGACCTCAAAGGTAAGTCACGCCGGTACGAAATGACGAGCAGTGTGTAGAAGGCAGACGGCGCAGCTCAGTTCTGACGAGTGACTGTCTAACAGTGACACCGTCTTAAACCTGCTCATGAACCTGCTCTACATTCACTCTCCTAGCTGCTTACTTTACTGGAAAGAATAACATTTGTACTGTTGTTTTCTTTAGTATTTTTCACAGGTACTGCTGAACAGTTATAGCTAAGACACAATGACATTTTCCTTGCTTTCTAGTGGTCCCATGATCTTTAAATTCCTTCCAACCCCAGTAAGCTCTACAGACCTTTATTATGGGTGCAGCACTGAAGCCGCAGAGCAGGCTGTGTTTGCAAGGGTGAACAGCTGGAAAATGTGTTTGTCCACAGGAATAGCATAATTATGCTGAGCAGAACCATTTTTGATAAAATAATTTCAAATGCTGGAACAGGTTTCCCAGAGAGGTTGTGGAGTCTCCATCTGTAGACATACTCAAAACCCAGCTGGGTCCTGGGCAACCTGCTGTAGCTGATATTGGTTGGACTAGATGATCTCAAGCAGTCCCTTCCAACCTAAATGATTTTGTAATTTTTAATAATAAATCTGTAGTTTAAATGCTTACCATGGAATTACTGATACCAGAACAGTGACCTCAAATCACGTCTGAGCCTTTCTGAGTGACCTTTTTCATCCCGATCAGATTCATTTGCAGATCTAGCACATTTCAAGCACTGAGCATGAGGCTCAGTGCCTTTGACCCCTATCCTCAGAGCCGGTTAGTGGTTCACGTGGTTATAATGCACTGCCGTGGTTTCTCCTGTTCCTAAGGCCCCCCCTTGACAGAGGCAGCAGCTTTGATGCTGTGGATCAGCAAGCAGGCTGTGATGATGCAGTGCAACTCAGGAATGAGTGTGGACCCAACAGAGACCCTTGCTCAGCCAGCCTCACTGTCTGACACAGCACCAGCTCCAGCGTTGCAACCCCTCCGCTAGCCCAGACACCCAGAAGCGTCTCTTTGTCACACAAGCTGACATATCCATCACAGCTCACAGGCATGCATCTATCCTGTGGTCAGCATGCCAGGCATACTCTTCTGGCTCATTGCATAGAGGTTTGCTGAAGAAAAGGACATTGAGTAATCTGTACATTAGTTCCCACAGACATGGCACTTGATCCTTTCTCCCATGATTTCCCAACATCAGAAAAGCCATCATGTTCCTCCTTAACAGCTTCAACAACCTGGTGCCCTGCCAGCCTTCTTGACATATTCTCCTCCTGTGCCAAGTTCACAACAGTTTCCTTTTTATTTTCTACTTACTTCCAGGGAGAAAGAGGGAGGGTAGCTCCAATAATATGTATTCCTTTTATCTTCTGATTTGTATTCTGTGTTGAATCACTGATAACATCTGGCAAGTCTAGTGAACAAAGAAGAGCTGGCTCTGCTTTCCACTAATGCCATATGTTAGGAACTGGATTTGCCCCAGTATTGTATTATTGCCCTGATGTGTGTCCTATACTCTGGACCAGGAGATGATTTTTATCCTGAGGTAACAAGTCTTTTGCAGTGTCTCTGTCTGTGTCTATGACATTTATCAATCCTCTCACTACAGCTTTGGGGCCCCTTGGGATATTTCAAGCAAATTAAGCACAGAGATAAAGATCTCAAAGGTATGACATTGCTACATGCTTCACAAAACCATTAGCTGGATGGAAAAGAAATACACAAGTTAGGGCTCCTACTAATGGAAAAGTGGTTGAAACAGCCCCTTGCCAAAACAGAGTAGCAGCAGCCACACCCCGAGTCAAACAGATAGGAGGTGCTTATAGCCTGCTTCCTCCCATGTTTTCTAACTGCTTCCTCCTATCTTACATCCTATCTGGGACTTAGCTGCTGGTTTTCATGACTGGCCCTTTCTCATCACACAGAGGACTTGATCCCTTTGTCCTTCCACAGATTTGAATGAGTCTTATATCGTGCTCCTGTGGATGGAGGCCACCAGCAGCTCTGGAGCAGTTCTAGAGCACATTGAACTGTGAATGGAACTGAGTTATTTCCCACAGATACCTTCCCGCACAAAGTTCTTGTGCAAGGTGCACAGCTGAACATCACATAGTTTCTACAAGCAAAGGCCCAATGGTAGCCAAACTCCACAAACCCAATGGACTTTACAGCACATTAGCAAACAAGCTTTTAAAGAATCTTACCTGAAATAAAGCAAAGTGACATAGTGTGGAATTTAGCTGAGCTTCTTGTACACACAAGGAACACAAGTGACGAAAGACTTTTTTCTCCAGTGAATCCTGCTCAGGTCATTCCATAAAGAGGTTAAAAAGCATCTTAGAAGACCGAAACTTTAAGATCACCTGTGAAGACAATTACAGGTAATTACCTGCTCCTATTAGTGACAACTTGCTAACATAAAACTAATATTGCATCTCCCTCTTGACTTAATATAAGTTTACGGCAAGCTAGAGCAGGCTCCCCTCTTACTGCCATCACATCCCTTCGATGTGGCTGTGTGCCTCTCGGGGGCTTCCACTCGCGCTGCAGACCTCGTGTTGGCTGGGTCTGGGGCTTGCTCTCTGCCCTGCACTTGCCATTGATTGAGCATCTTCAGTTGCCTTCAGGGAAGGAGCAACCCAGCCTCCTTCAACACATTTGCATCTGACGGCGCTTTTACCTACAATAATCGGAATGAAATAGGCAGCTTTCCTCCCTGCTGCATGCAGATAATGCAGTGTGTCAAGGATGGTCCTTACTTCCTTTGCTATAGTTTGAGCTTGCTTTCTGTCCAGCTGCTTTGCCAGAGAGTGAGGAATGAGACATGATAAACATTATTAATTACTATAATTCACCATTGTCAGGAGAGAAAAACAGGAGTCGGGGAAACAGCAGCCCAAGTTCTGACTTGCCTGAAATCTCTATCTGCCTGCTGAGGAGATACAAAAGCCTGAGACCCTTTATCAGAGACCTTCACACAAAGCAAAAGTGTTCTTTAGTGACATTAGAAAAGCAGCAAAGGTTCAATATTACTCATATATAATCTGTCAGGAACAGCTTTTCAGAGTGAAGAACTCGGATAAGAACATTTCCAAAGTAAACAAACATTTCTATAAACTACTGAGTTTGTGACGTTAGTTTTAAATAAGGAAAAGTTGGTCTGCAAAGGAGACAAATGCCTTATCTGGTGATAGGACTTTAATCCTGAAGGCGGAGCGATATATTCCTGTTTAGGTATTGCTGAACCTGATTAATGGGTGCTCTGTACGTTGTGAAAAAATTAAAACTGGTGGGGTGCATAAATCTGCAAAATAGTGATGCTCGTGTACTCGCTTTCTCTTTGGGTAAATGCAGCCTTTAACCAATACTCCCAGGACCTGTAAGCAGGTACAGATTATTTCAGCCTATGATGAAAGAAGCTAAGGGCCAGGGAGGAAGGGGAAATACATCGTAGTTTAGATCCCTTGTGGCTCAGCGCAAGGAGAAACCTGTAACACATCATGAAGAGTTGTTGGCACACTCATTGCAGTGGCTCACAACTTGCTTCTTAAGCTAGAATAACAAGTAGGGCTTTTTGTCAGAGCTCAACTAACACACACATAAACAACTGTGTAGAGCAACACAGACAATTAATTTTACTATTTTATATACAGAGGAATAATAAAATAAGCAATTACATGTGCAATAAAACTCTTCAGGATAGACCGTAGAAGTTAGCTCCACTCCCCTGAAGTCATTGCAAACAGAACGTGTGGGTCCATATCAGCTGCGCATCTGGCTTTTCATGCCACGTAGCAATTGATGCTGATCATTTTCTCTTGCTTTTGTCCATGCCTGCAGTGTCTTCCAGAAGTAACTCAAAAAATAGATTAACTGGCTGTACTTCTAATCTAGCCTAATCATATCTGACATTGTTAGGAACAGCTGTACATTGTAGCAGTAGGGGTTACCACCGAGGAAGCAAGATGGTGAACTTCCAACGTGGAAGCAACTCCGTAGTCCGTGCAAGAGATCTTACTTCTTTTTCATAATTATTTTTGTTATCGCAGCATAGCTGACATGCTGAGTTCACACCCTACTTTATTTCGTACTCACTTGCTCTTGTCCCTAGCCGGTATAAACACCAAAGTTATCTTTCTGCAGCAAGATCTAAAAAAAAATTGTCCTAATAAAAGACATCCACTTGATAAGCACAGATGTAACATGCACTTTGACTTTCACGTTGCATTTAGTAACTGTGGAGTTACTCTGTTGTAGTTGAAAAGTGGTTACTAAATGTTTGTTTGTTGTTGTGTCTTATCACAGGCCAGTTCAGCTCCTTCAGTGTGTGCATAACCCTGACCACACAGACTGCAGACTTTGCACCAACACCACGGCAACTCCATGAAACGGAGTCCTCCATACTACTGAAGACTTTCGTCGTTTGTGTGTAAAGCTGGAAAAGATGTGGCTACATAGCTTAGAGTGATAAATAGTAGCGTGGTGTGTACAGAGTCCATAACCAGAAATCCTTGCTGTGATACTAACAGCCAAATAGCAGGAGATGATACTTTAGGTGTGATTACTGTACGCACACGCACACAAACATACTAATTCAGAGGGGCCGGGGGCACGTTCAATGGTTGAGGGCAGATGCTGTGCCCCGGTTTGCTCCCTCCTGTACTGCTCCCCTTGTGCCCAGAGGCTCAGAGCAGGGATTTCCTGGGCCCTGCACAGAGAAGAAAGAGACTTTCCAGCGGAGGCAGAACTTGCCCCGATCAGCGCTCGGCTCCCTCCCCGCTGGAGATGACCAGAGCAGGCTACACTCTCCCTGCATCCCAGGGCAACATCCCCCAGAGGGGACCATTGCCCAGTGGCACATGGTGTATATCATGTTTCTCCCAGGGACTGTGGCACCTCTGAGCCGGTAAAGCAAGCGATGGAAGAGGCAGAGCAGTTCTTACCTTTTAATGGGGCATCACAGTCAGTGGCTGGTGGGGAAATGGCTGAGCTGAGCCAAGAAGAGACCAGGAACCACTCAGAGGTTTGCCAGCATCTGTAAGAACGGGTCGAGTGTGTAGCTGGGGAGAGAAAATAGCAAGACTGACTCAGACAACCCCATTAAAATCCTACTGAAAACACTATTGCAGTTCAGATTACATTTTATTCTTAATATAGCAGTAAGGATAAGCCTTCCAACTTTCATGAACGGTCCCTCAGGCCACAGCTTGGCCATCCGCTGGAATAGAGACAAACATGGAAAGGTTGCCACAATAAGGAGTCTCTCCTGACCTCTGTTTCTGAGGTGAAATTATACACCTTGCACTGTATAATTCACAGGCATGGACATGCCATAGTACACTGAAACAGCAGGTTTCATTGATTTCCTTTGATTTCCATTTTGCCGGTCTCATATGCATATTCATTGCAGTGTTTATAACAAAATAAAGATCTGAGGCCAGCTTGTGGCCTCGGCTGTAGTGCCTTTGTGCAGTGCCATTGACACTAAGAGAACAGAGCAGGCTTTGCTGCAGATACACTCCTAGGTGTTGCAGTGCCAGCGTAACCAGCAATTGCCAATTCATTAGGCAGGTCGAGGTTTCCATGATCCCACAGGCAGAAGGCTATAACGGTGTATGTTTTAGTGACTACCCAAAGTGCGAAGCATCCTTATGGAACTACACAAGCTGGTGTAATTTCGAGCATCTCTAGATAAACCTTTGCTCTGTAATACACAGGCCTGCACTGAGCATAGCTGGACCACACCCAAGACCTCACCCATAATGTTTACGTTAAGTGAAATGTATTTTTACTTGCACTCTGTTATATAGCTACTTAGATGCATCAACACAGACACATACCAATACTTTCAAATAGGCTATTTCTGACTATGGGTCAAGAGTTTGTCTTCATGCTCACTTTTGTACCTCTTCTGTTGTGATATAAAATGTTGACTGTAGAATGGAGATCTAGAATAAAATTGCTGATGGCAAACATTGTTAATTCAGTTTCACATTCTACTTAACATCAGACTGAACATGAAAATAAGCCACTTCCTAAAAATAACTCAGAAATTCATTCAACCTATGAAACTCCACATATACCCACCCAGGAAAGAGAAAGGTCACAGCACCTATCCTCCTCAGACTGTACTCTCGCTACCTCACTCGCCGTCTTGTACAGAGAAGTCATTGTCTTTGCAGGTGGCTGGAAGTGAAACATCCTGTTGAACAGACATCCAGATACGTATGTTGTTCTCAGCCGTATTAGTTAAGAAAGATGACTGTTCTTAGTGGTTATGTAGTAAAATGTTAAGAAGCAAATCTGTGTTTTTGAAAGCTGAGGTGCACGCTTAATACAGGCAACTGCGCTGGAGTAAATGACAGCTTTGTAACACAGGTGGTTGGCATGAATATTGTCCCAGCAAAATGTCTTTCTTTTAAAGGTATGTAAAAATGACACACCTTTACAGGGAAACTTGGCAATAAACCACAATTAACATTAGGGAAATAACTGAACTCGCGATTGCCTGGTTTCATTCTGACTGGTTATTCTGCTGCCAAGAAGGGCTGCAAATTTTGTGGATTTGCAGGTGGGTGTACTGAGAAGAGGGTGCAGGACGCTAATGGCTCATTTGCTTTTCCCCCCATTAGCACTTGTTGCAAAGGAAGACGCGTCAGCCCTGGTACTGTGGCTATCGCACACTCTGGGTACGCCTCAGCCCCTGTCCCCAGTACCGCTCCCAAGGCCCACAAAGCTTGGTGTTATCTGCTATGTCGTGCTGCTTGCCCTTAAGGAGGGAGTGTTAATGTTGGCCCACTTTATTGATTAGTACAGATGCGCTATAGGTGTACATCTGGCCCACTAACACACACTCAGGTCTGTGCTGCTCGGGTTACACGTATAGCAGAACATGAGTGAGCTAATTTCCAACAAGCAAGGAGAAGCATTTTTATTATCCATGATCACACATTTGACACGCCATGCGGACATGCCCTACCAAACAGGTATAATTCCAAATCCTATTGCTGTGCTGAAAATTTATAAACCAAAAAACCTCCCAAACCAATACAAAGTGTCCCAAATTCACAGAAAACTAACTAAAAGGAAAGATAATTATGAGTTTTTTCCACTAGATGGAAGAAATATTTCTTAATATAGTTTGAAACATGTTGGGTTTTGAAAATATGCTTTCAATCTGAGGAAGCTAACCTCTGTTACAACTTGTTCAAGATAAATGGGCTAGCTTGTGCCCCAGGCCCATAGCAAGCACTGCCAAAGAGCACTGCTCAGAAACCCAAGAGGATTCTGAGTTATTGTGTGATAAGGTGATATCGACATTATGCACTCCCAGAACCACACAGAGATGGGAAAGCTGCTTCTATGACTCTATTACCACAGTATTGCTGCTCCCTCAGTCTTTGATGTACTTAACCTGACGAGAGCTTGCAATTATTAAACTTATTTTTGAGATTAGGAAACAAATGAAATACAGAAAGATTTGTTCTACTTGCTAGCCATCTCTTGGCCTTGTGTGCTTACCATGAATCACAGTGTTTGATTTAAAATATGTCAGCCTCTCCTAGGGTCAGGAGGCTCAATAGGATGGTGTGCAAACGGCCTGAATTCCACTTAGGTCCGTACGCCTCGTGTTTCCTCTTGGCTGACCCCAGGTAGCTGCCCCCACACCTCACTGCAGTCTCCTGAATCTGCCTGCGGTCAACCTTCAAGGGCCACTAGCTCTCTCCACTGCTTATGTGTGGAGACCTGGGTGAAATGAATGACTGTGACTGTAGGCTTTCTTTTAAAATAACAGCCCTTATGAGTCTAGAGAAAAATTTGAAAACTGGAAACAACTATTTAAATATGTTAAGGGCAATAAACCTTACCCTCAGCATCTATTCTTTTTTTTTTTAAGCTCTTTTTTTAAGCTATTGTGCTGCTTTTTTGGAGTCCAAAATTCTTAGTGTGGTGCCTGTAACATAATCTATGGGGAAAAGTCTTTGGAGAGGGGATTTTGATTCTGTCTATATGTGTATTGGCAGCATATAGTGCAGTGGATCTGGGTCCCCCTAGACACTGGCAATAGGGGAGTGGTTTTGGATGGGACTTGACATAGCTGCAGCACTGCAGGGTCTGTGAGGCAGAGGCAGAAGTTTCTCCTTGCTTGATTTGGGCTGCCCTTCATGTGTGTACCTGGGAAGACACCCGGATACTCAAAACAGTGACCCTCAGACTTCATCTTACATAAAAGAGCACTGTGGAAAGAGTAGAAAAATGAGATCAGCAAGCCTCCAGGTAGGAAACCCTGCAAACAGGCTGCATCTCGGAAACTCTTTCTTAATAACGTCATTTACAGGCTTAAGGCAACAATTAAATGTGCTAAGAGGCTGATCCTTCCTATTAAATAGTTTGAAAGGAGTAATGCACTGGCTGATCCAAAGAAAACACTTTGCATGTAAAACATGAAGGCTGGTGAAAAGATAAAAAAAAATAATATGGCTAAATGACAGAAGCAAAACCACAGAAAGTACAACAGGAGCCGCAGTAGCAGAAGAAAAAGATATGTAAAAGATCTAGCTATATAGTTGGATCATTATGACCCTACTGCCCACATGTCTATGACCATGGGATGTACATCTACATGTCCTCAAAGTCGAAGGGCTGGATTCAACGTTTGAGTAAGCCACAGGGAGCTGTGCAGGCTTACGCAGTGCCCATGCAGCCTTTCCAGTTCGCTCCTTTACCTTGCAGCAGCAGCATCCCTCTGTTCTGCCAGCACAAATGTTTCATGAAACTCCTGATGAACCAGGACAGGCAAATGGTCTGGGATAATATTTTTTTTCCCTGCTTGTAAAAAAAAAAAAAGGCTTATATCTAGCTGGGAAAATGTGAATCAATGGAAGTTTTTTGTTTCAAACGGTACATTTATTCTCAATCACTGCTTTGTGCAGCAGGGGAGGGCAGCTGCCTGCTCGCTGTCCCTCCTTTCTTGTGTGGCACTGCTTGCCAAATCAGAAGAGCCCAAGAAGCACATCCAGCCGTATCTGCTCCACACCAGCACGTTTCACAGCAATACAGCGACCTTAACCCTCATTCATTTCACTACTGGGATTGGGGTGTGCATTGAGGGAGAGTAGAGTGGAGAGGGTTAAAAGCCATACTAAATACTTTAGGTAGGATTCATATCCGTTAAGGTTAGTCACCTGATTGTGCAGGCTTTCTCTGTAGTCAAGGGGACAAACCAGGCACGTCCTGAAAGCAGTTATCCCGCTCTGCACTGGCGGGGCAAGACAGTATGGCTGATGTGTGCTCCAACAGAAGCTTCTCTCTCCACTGACTATGAAAGTTGCCTAGATTATTAGCTCAAATTTATAAAACAAGCTTCCAGGTGGCTAAAGTTGCATAAAATGAATCCCAAACTTTAAATATTTTCCTGTGAGAAATATTCCTAAACAGAAAAAGACATCTAAGCATCCTCTTACATAGAGCAGACGAAAGGTTTTTACAAAATATTTAAAATCATAATTTCGCAATTAATATCCTGAGTATGTAGAGCCACAGTTCTAAAATTTGCTGACCCTTTCAGGAGCTGACTGTGTGATAATGCAGTCTTTCAAGCATAGCAAATGATTAGAAAATCTAGTATAGTGCTAGAAAAAAAAAGCTGTTATTAATCTGCTCCCTCCATTTCATATGTTGCGTTCTGTTGGCTGCCTCCATTTTCAAGACTGACACCACATATGCCTGCTTTAGGATTCCCTTTTGTGCACATGCTGTACTTCTTCAGATTTTTTTTGCCAATTTAGTTACAGAAGCACAGACAAAATTGCCTGATGCCACCATGGCAGAAGTCTTACAGTTTCTTTCCCATTTCCTAATGGAGTAAAAATGCAACAACTTAAAAAATGCAAATAGCTTAAAGGGTAGTTTAAATGTTTGTTTCTCTTATTGAAATTGAAAATCCAGAAATTAGTCAACATAGAAGAGTTACACTAATAGTTTGCACAGAACTGGGACAAACTCCAGGGAAAAACTTTTTTCCATTCCTACTCTTCTTGAAATACTAATGAAATCAATAGCACTGCATTGCAATTAGACCTGGGACTTCTGCAGCTGAGGTCTGAACCTTAGGAGCTTGAGCGAAAGGTCTCCTGTCTGAGAACATTACCAAAATTACATTCTCTGTGGGTCAGACATAGAGGGGATGTATAATTTGCTAAACAGTCAGTTGGAGCTGCACTGGGATAGATAATAAACTTCTTGACAATGAGGCCCTGTGCAGAACCATATTTTTGTGCTGTAGTATGCTACGTACAACGTTAGGTGACCGGAAGGAGCCAGCTTTGCTTCCCCTGAAGGCAGACTTTCAACAACATCAGTATGAGGCTATATGTTTGGTTTACAGCAGGAAAACATTAAGAAAAGACTAAGAAGTGGTCTAGACAGACATACATTACAGAAATAAACAAAATAGTAATGTGGAAAATAGCTCATTCCTTATACTAAAAATATTACTAAAAACAGGATGCAGGAAGACAGTGACAGTTTCCACAGTTTTTTATCAGAGGCTCGTAACTTCCATGAGCAATATTAGACATTTCTGATACGTGATATGCAATATGTGGGGCTGCTTCACGTGAAGAAGTAAAAGAATAACATATGGCTTGATAAGTTTAAGCAAGTCCTGGGATACTTGAATCCTTTTTTCATTAATCAATCAACTACATTTTTCTTTGAGTTGTGGCCGTACTGAATGCACTATGTAAATAGGGATTAATTTCTAGGGGTGCTGGGGACTTGCTATGTGACACTGGCCAAACAATTTAATCTCCAAATTTGAGATTTCCTGCCTGAATAGGAGGAATGATAAATTGCTATTTTAAAATGTTAAGATTATGAGGGTTATCATGCTATCATCTAAGCTGATCTTATGAATACTACAGCTTTTTAGTTTCATCCTGTATCTTGCCTCTGCTCTCTCCTCAAATTGTGCTTTAGGCTAATGCAGCCTTTGCAGAGAGGCACTAGCCTCATGCTTTCTGATAAAATGAGGCGATGAAGCATCCATGCTTCCCATAGTAGGTTGTTCCAGTAATTACTCAGCACCATTACTGGAAATTAATTTATACTTTGCCTATATTCAGGTTCTAGCAACTTCTTCTTCTTGTATCCTGTGCTAAAGATCTTTTGTCTTGTGGGGAAGGGTAGCTTCTCCTCCTGAAAGGAATCCTTAATCCAAACACTTCTCACTCTCTTTTCTGGTGAATTAAAGAGATCAAGCTTTGTAAACGTCTCAGCATGATACATTTGCTAGAATCTGTGACTTTTTACTTCGCCCTCTCCCATTTTTTATTATTCTTGTAGTGCAAAGAGACATTTTATATCCCCTGCAGCATGTTGACTGTTGGATTAGATTGACATAGCTAGACTGAAATTCAATCCCTGCTTTTATTGTGTTTATCGCTGATGAGTCATAGTAAAATGATTACAGAAAGTACTCAGAGGTTTGTTGGAGCAAAGTCGAGAGGCAGATTCTCTCCTACTGAAAACCAACTCGGTTGTTACTCTAGCAAACAGAAGTGGGTGGACATTGTGGTCAAAATACTCAGCTGCAGGAAAGTTTCAGGGAACCTCTCTTTCAAGTATGTCTTTCATTTAATCTATTTCACACATTATTTTTCATAACATAAGATCATGGCATCAATCAACACATTATGGTAGGCAAGATTTTTTTTCGAACTTACACCAGAATACTTCCTTATCATTCTACCATGGTTAATTGATTACAAAATAACCTTTCCCTTTAATTATTAGCCCAAACATTCTATCTTAACAGAACTATAACAAGTTGATTTTTTTTTCTAATCCAGACATTTTGTCACTCCAGCCTTCTTGAGAAAAAGAATTTCTACATATCAATATACCTGCAAATACAAATTATGTGTATCAAGCTTTACTTATGAGCTTTCCTGAAAACCCAAAAGCCCTCACCAGCATCAACATATCACTGTCTCAATTAACCAAGAGAAGAACAAGGATCCTTGCAAGTTAAAGAGCTCTTTACCTATGTCTGAGATCCTTCCTAATCTAAATACTAAACTGAAGCACAGATAGTCAAGGAAACATAGCTGTAGACCTGCTGATGCTCTATAGTCCTCTTTAACACCCCAACCCAGCTCAAGTGCTATACATGTTCCATCTGACCATAACTCTACTCATTTTTCTTGTTGATACCTAATTTCTACTCAGTCCTGCAGCAAAACGGTGACACCCATAAGTAAACCAGGTGGAAGGCACAAGCACGCAGGCTGTGAGATATAACTGAACATTGAAGCCAAAAAGAGATGATTGACATTTCAAAGAAGAGGAGCAAAATCACTTAATATTCCATGTGCTTTTGGTTTGGATTGCTTGTGTTCGCAGTCTCACAATATTACCTTAAAGTAAGTGGCACAGAGATGAGGTATTTTGGGAGATGATTGATTTTGGTCTGGGGATGTACAGCATGACAAATTGCGTCAGTGCAAAAGTAATTGCTTTTTAATTACAATGTCAAAAATTATACAGTCCCACAGCAGAAATCTACCATTCTGCATTTCTAAAATTGCCACTCTTTTCATTGACATTATGTTCAATTAGCTCAGGCAAGGTTACTTTGGCCAAGTCTTGGCATGATAAAACTTGACGCAGTAAATTAAAAATGGATAGGAAATTATTTATATATCTCCTCCAGTACTATTTTCAGCAGCGAGTGAGTTGTACTAAATATTAATGGCAGCAAAAGTAGAAAATGCCTGGGCTGTCCCATGAGCTGATAGGCATCTACTGGTACATAAACCCATGGTAAAGTCTTTTGCAAAACATCCCTAGCCAGAGATAAGAATGTCATTATTATTACCTGAATTCAGTTTAAAAGTCTGCTTAGTATTGATAGGGATATTCCAATTAATCATTACTAAGACAGAACCCAGCCTTTTGTGCTGCTTCATCTCCAGTCCTGAGTCCAACCAGGAAACAGCCCAGCTCCCACGCGTGTGGATGGAGCGGCAGCCTTAACGTAGTGACCGTGCTACAGCAGCCCGGTCCACGGTGTACCAGAGTTCATGATGGACATCATTTCAAAGAGCAGTGCTGGCAGTGGAAGACTACCCAAAGAAGGAGATCATCAGCCATTCCCCGGGCCTGCTCGAGCATCTCAGACCTGAGGAAGGGAAAACAGGAATCGCTGTAGGAAAAAATCCCCCAGGGGCTGGATAGGAGCTCTGTCACCAGAGACCCAACATTTCCCAGAAATAAAAAGCTGGAGGAGGAGAGAAGAAATATGATGCATCATTGGTAGTGGTGAAATTTTCTTCCTGGTGTGATTGGTTACCCCTAAGAATAAGTAAGCCTTAGAAAAGATTAATGTTTGGAAAAAAAGTATGCAATCTCTGGAAGGCTTCACCAGGTACGCTGCAGCCCTAACTGCTGTCAGAAGAGCGTGGGATTAGCCAGTTTCTCCGACTGCTTTCCCATTTAGCACCCAGCAATACCCTCCAAACACCCACATTTTCGTGATGCTCAGCATACTGGCAGATGCAGGGAATTTAAATCCAAATTCAGTGCTTGAACGAATTATTACAATTTTATTGGTAATATGCACGTATTAGCAATTATAATGACAGAATAGCATAATCAAGATATAAAGAACTTGTATTATTGTAATTATAGTTTTCCCTGTCACGGATATAGTATTTCAACACAGGTCTCAACAAAACTACAGTTCTTGTTACCAACTGAAACAGAAAAAACTGTTCCCTATAGAAAACATTGTTTCTTGGGATGTTCCTGCCTGTAAAATTCACAAGATAGCCTCAGGTAAAGGCTCTTTTCCAGCAAATACTAGCAATTTAGCAAATACTAGCAATACTAGCAAAATACAGCAATTTTCTGGCAATAGCACTAAGCAAGTAAAAGTTGAGTAATGCTGGATATTGATCTGTCAGCTTCAGCTTTAACTTTTTAATTTTCTGCAGACAGGATCAACATCAGCAGGTTCTGTGGTCAATATGCTGCTTGTAAGCCATGGGGTTATTTTATGTGTTTTGGGCAAGTCTTTCGTGGAAATAGCACAGGAGTAACAGAAACTCAATCTGTGACCTATAGGACCTTGGACAATAGCACACATCAAAGGCATGTGTCTAAGTTGCAAGTAGCACAGATAAGATTAGCATTGGTGTCACAGATTCCTAAAGCTGCTGCAGGCTTGTCACTGCTTTCTGTGTTTCCTCTAATAAAACTACCGTACTTTACTCTGGTTGCAGACAGCATGTGAAATGACACCAGTACGTCCAGAATTTATTAACATACTATGCATGTGCTGTTTTCCTTTGGCTCTGTTTAAACTACTTAGATGTCCAGAACCCTAGGTAAATGCCTGAAATCCCCAGAGAAATCCAGGACAACACTTCTCGATGGAAAAAGAGATGCAGTTCAGGCAAGGCCATGCACATTGCTCTTCTAGTTTATCTCCCCAAAGGAAAATCAAGCTGCAACACATTTCTCTTTTCCCCTATCTCCACAGTATTTATTATAAGAGGTTTCTGCTCTATTACTAGCAAACAAGGTATTCACCATCATCATATAACCCTTGTGGCTGAGAATGACTGTGCAGGGTTGCTGGTGAGTTAAACGCATGCCTTCTGCAACACTGCTCAGCATGACCATTACTGTTGCTTTGCTGCTGCTCATTATTTCCCGTTTTATTCCTGTCCCAGGTCTTGCCACTGCTCATCCAAAATGCCAACAGCTTTCCTCATCAGGGTACTTCGTACTGCTGCTTGTAACTAAGCACTACAAAGATTTGGTTAGTATGTTACATGCAGTGAAACACGTCCCTCATATATCCTGAGGCACTTCGTCTTTCTTCATTAGCAGATTATATATAATGACTGAATAATGAATAATTGTAGGCTTTTGACTAAACTGAAATCTTAAGCATGACTGTTTGAATATTTCATTTCACATTTGATCCATCTCTTCATATGAATGGCCATTAAACAAAATGTCTAGCAGCAGGTACCGTTACTTGATATTATATTATTACTGGTCTTTGATTTTTCCAAAATTTTGGGCAAATTTTGGGCTGAATTTTTTTATGTACACCTTTGTGATAATTGCAGTGCTATTTCAACAGCATTTAACCTGAATTCATGTCTTCCTTACAGTGGCAAGTGCAAGTAAAGTTCAGCTACAAGGTGTATGAAAGGGACTCACCTCCATCTTTGGGAGCTTCCTTGGAGCATGGTGTTGCCTCTAAGGCAGGATGGATACTGCAGACCTGCTTGGCTGTCAATGTAGTCTGAAGGTCTAAAGCAACAGTGGGGCCAGGGAAGGTATTTCCTTAGTGCAACATACAGGTTTGAGTGATTTAAATGTGGATGTAGAAGACATGAAACTTTTTGAATTGTGCAGAAAATTGAAGTCACTGCATGTGCATTTTAAAAGTCTGCACACAATGGTGGCCGGGATTGCCAGCTTGCTTCATTTGCTGCATCCATTGCTCATAGATTTTGATATGCTGACCACAAAAGAGGCACATGAAATTCCTTGTGGGTGATGAAGGATATTTATCAAACTCTTTTTCCAAGCTGGAGCTTACCTGGAAGCTCACCAGTAATGATGCCTTCATCAGACAGACTTCACTGCATACTAGCATCTCAGTGGGAGGTCTCCGCAAACATCAGTGAAGCAAACTGTTTCTGGAAAGAGCAAAGAAAGCATTGTTCAGATGTGCTGCTTGTTGCCAGACAGATGCATATCCAACGTGCAATAAATCAACTTGGTACAAGAGGAGCATTGGTAATTGTTTTTCTACAATGATTTTCAAAGGAGATTTCTTTTATGCTTCCAGTCTGGAGCCCCTGCGGCCCCTGGATGTTCTCCACTGCAATGCACCGCTCAGATTGTGCCCATTATTTGCTGTTTCCTGTGCACCAGCAGTATGTGTGTTTGGTGATTTAGTACCGTATGACAAAATGGCACATAGTAGAAGGAGTGCTACCCATCTTCCATCAGAGCTCTGAAGCCTAATTCAGCTACCTCTAACTCATCAGCTGATGGATCAAATCCAAAGACTTCCAGATGCCTTGAACATATCTTTTCTTATAACATTCAGAGTTCAGAGGTCAAGTTTTAGACCCTATTGATTGACTTCTGAGGGCCAGAGGCATTTGGAAACACCACCCCAAATACAGGAGAGAAAATAGGACCATAAGATTGTCTAGTCTCAAAGGCGTTTCTAGCAAACAGCAGATATGTTGTAGTCTCTTGCACGCCTGCAATTGGTAGATGAAATCTGAGGTGACTATGATGAGCAGTAACTCATCATAGTTGGTTGCAGTAATGAAAACATTTAAACTAGTGGGAACATGCCTAAAGAAAATAAACATTTCAAGTGTTACTACAAACAGTGAAGTCTGTTTCTTTCTGTACTTAAATTAGGAAGGATATTGTGACATGATAGCAGCCACTGGATGAGGTTATTGCTCACTACCAACAATCAATGTGAGCTCTGGGCTACAAAGGAATGGCACCCTTAAGAAGTTTCTATCATCAACAGAAATCAGGAGCAACCAGCCCAAGAGTGGGAATAACACTCCTTGATAACTGGGTGTCCCAATCACGATACCAGCCAGAACAAATATGCCTGGATCTTTTTAGGCATACAACTATTTTACATAATTTATATAGTTTATGTGAGCATATAATTTTAAGTTGCCTTTTTCCATACATTTCTGTTCACATGACTGGTTATATAATCCAATACAAATGTTTTTAAGACGCCCAAAATTTTGAGTTTATTTCTTTTGCTTACAAATTAAAGCTATTCGGTTGATTTAGTGAATAGAGTGGATTGTCTGCTAGACTGATAATTTGAACAGAGGAGGTGGATTAAGTTTATAGACTGGCTCTGCATTACTTATCAGTTCTTCCAGAATCTAGGAACTGGTTGGATTCCCACTTCATGATTGTTCATATTGCTTATGTTCAGCCATACACCCACTTAAACACTTCCAGTTTCTGGAGGAACTGAGAAGCTGATACAAGTGTTGTCATTTTGAGCTCTTGGAGAGTGTAGGTGCTGGTGGAAGTTATCAAAGATTTACATGAGAGTGCTGTTACATTCAGAGAGACTAATCAGAAATTGCAGTGCAATTGCTAGCTCCTGGTCACTCGGCTTCCTGATATTCCGAAGTGCCATTCTGTGGTGACTGAAAGAAATGAACACTCAATCTGCAAATTCTGAAACCAAATTAATACTTAATATAAGTCCAGAAACTTGAATGCACTCAAACTGTGAACAGGTTTAGCCTACAGATTCTACCGCTACGTTGACATGTAGTCTTAGTTGTTTTAGTCTTCTGTCTCCAATCACCTATTTGTAAAACAGAAATAATCTCAGTAACATGCAAGTAACCATTCATTGATCAGCTCTGCCCACTGTTCCCCCAAAACATAAATTCTACCTTCTGATCCCTGCAACTATGAAAACAAGAAAAAGCTATCTACTGAATAAAAGACTTCTGGCATATAATTTTAACAAGATGTGTGACACTGTAAATCTTTAAATTGTGTGATTTTTTCCCTCTGAATCTATCTTCAAGTACATGCAGTCCTGCATACACACATAAATGCATCTAAACTGTTGCACCTGTAAGAGTCAAAGGTTGCCAGCAAGAAATAAATTAACCTGTTATTTTCTCTGCCTGTATACCTGAGTACATTAATTTGTACGTTGATTACTGGATGTTGCTAGTTCTCATCTACCTGAGTTAGCAGCAGTGGTGAGTATTTCAGCACTTCAGACTTAAAGAAAACTACCCAGACCAGCCTTTCAACATCCTCCAGAACAGAAAGCTGCAGGATGCAAAAGGGTTTATAATCATTCTGAAAGTCTTAACATGGACTCATTGAGCTGGGCCTTTTGTTGTTTCCCTGCACAGAGGTGGCTTTCTCTCTGTATGAATGAAAGTCTTTGGTATTTTGTTGTTTCTTTTGCTTCCTGCTGACTTTGACTAATGGTAGCAGTGCAGAAAAAAGATTTAATTACAGCACCTGGCTAGCATTCTGCAGATGTATGAAACATGGCTAATTTTTGTTTAGCATGTTCTAAGAAAGACAAATCTTCCTGTGATATGTGGCAGAACCTATTTCAGCTCCACAGGAATCATGAAACGCAATTATCTTTAGAACTGCCAAGGACACTTACAGATACATGATGGCTTCATCTGCTTTCCAGGGTTTTGATCTTGTCTGTTGCTTATATCACACCCCGAAGAGCTTTCAACTTTTTCAAAAGTTGTAGTTCCATAATCAGAAGACATAAAAAAGGGGATATTGGTCAGTTCTACTGAGTCTGCATTTTTTCCCAAAAAAAAACCCCAAACAGTTTCCATTGTCCAAACTTGAGCAACAGAGAAGCTTTTGTTGTTGCTGCAGCAATGCACGTTTCCTCTTTCTCTTCTCATCTTGCTGTTTGAATTCATAAAGACAGAGCTTCTACCTTTCTTTAAAATGTCCTGACACATCTATTGCCAGGAAAAGTAACAGTGTGCTATTTATCTGAGCAGAACAAAGCTAGCGACTATACAAATACTATTCTCAATTAATTCCACAAGTTGTCTGGATGAAGAGCTGAGAGCAACTCTTTGTGTCACACAACCATCTAACAAGACAACATTAGGAAGTCAATATTATGTACTGCATGGACTAGCAATCCTCTCGAACCAGATATTGCAGGCAAGTGTAAAGGAGAAAGGTGTGCTCGAACACAATCGTTATTTGATGCCCCATTATCAAAGCAGAAGATATATTGCCTAGAAGTACTGCTCAATATGCTGGTTGCCATGATGAAGAGACTTGACCTGCGTATTTTTGGAACCTGAAGGACTTTCATATTCATCAGGTTAGATACCTTACCTCTAGGTATCAGTGGGGTCATATTGACTGGAGTGTTTGCTGAACTCGTGCAGCAGTTGTGTCTTGTACTCATGAAGAAGCCTAAAAGATATGACGCTTCTTTACCTTAACAGAGTGTGGAAAAAGAGAGCTGTTGACAATAATTTTCTGTGCCTTTGCTCCTTTCTTCTTTGGTCCTGTTTTCAGCTACTCAATTAATTCTATCTGAAAACAGTTAATCATTTGGCCACCTCTGGCTTACTGGTCAATAGTAAATAACAGTAGCTATTTCAAAGAATAAAATTAATCCTAATGATATGCTATTAGCCAAATTTACTTTTGAGTAGTACTTATGTAAGTGCAGAGGAGCTCCATTAGTATTGAATAGACCTATGTCCCTGAAAACAGTGGTTTTGTGTAAATGGGTGGACCTCAGGAGGAAAACACGGGGCCTCTCGAGGAATACAAATACAAAGTTTTCAAATGCGAATGAGAAGCCAAATTTTAACATTCATTTGGCAAGAGATAGGAAGGGTGATATGAAGACTGGAGCTCTGTAGGAAGCTGAGTTAGTTTTCATCTCTAAGTAAATCTTGCCCTGCTTCCAAAGACTGAAGCCAATATACTAATAGAAATGTTAGCTGTACTCTTGCCAGAACTGTCTACAGGAGCAAGCACAGGGAAAATTCAGATGAGCCATGCAGGCATGATCCGGTATCATCAGCTCCTAATAAAAGCCTAAATTCAGTCATTAAGGTGACCTCAGTGCTGCAGTACTAGGTACAAAAAAAAATTAGGAAAAAAAGGAATGCCTTCAGTTTTTAAGGGGAAGGGCTCTAAAGCCAAGAAGCACCTGCCAGTTCAGGAGTTTGTAATGACTCACCAAGCCTCGCTAAACCTGCTCTAATACAATTCTGGTTTGTTTTTTTTTTCATATTCCCCTGACTCATACTTCATCTCTTCTTCTTAGAGAGGAAGGAGACATAAATTTGTGTGATGTTCTTCTGGAGTGATCCTGGTTTATGTACGTCTTCTTCCATTCTTTCATTGCCACAAAGGGCTATAAAACAAGTTGGTACGTGAATATCCACCTGAAGATAAGGGGTAGGTTCATAATGTCAAGCAAGACATATTATATATGATAGCAGTGGCATCCAGCTAAACATTGCCAGCTTTTGAAAAGGGAAACTCCACTGGAACTTTGCTTGGAAACATACTCCAGCTGGATGAGGAAAAACTACATAGTCAGGTTCTGAGAAGTCTTTTTAATACCACGACAGCTTTGTTTTACTTTGGGTAGTAAAAATATTGTGTGTTAAAATAGGTCTTTCCTCTTTTTTTTTCCTGCATAATGTAGCAACACACACTATTCTTCAAAGCCTTTTAATTATGGGGATAGAATTTTTTTTTATGAGCCTCCCCTATACTCTGAATAAAATACACTGAAATAAAAGTAGGCATAAATTACCAGTCTCTGTTTTCTGTGAATTATATTTTTGTTCATCACTAAGCATCACACCTACAGAATCTCATGTGATCATTTCTTAGCATTTCTTTTGCATGTACATTTTCTCTCCCTTTAGTTTGAAAAAACAAGTCAACTTTACAAATGTAATCTCTATTAATACTGCTCCTATTCCATTGCCTGGAACCTCTCCCTCCATTTTACCAACTCGAAGCACTTAAAAGTCATGGGTCGCCCTTATGAGATTAAGTTAGAATGCAGTTTTTAAAGGAGTAATAAATAGGGGGAGTCTTTGTATTTGGCATTTGGCTTTTGAGCTGCTGATGTAGACTCATCTGTGTTTTTAAGCCTTACTCATACTGTGAGGGCTGGACTATTCCTTTATTTGAATGAAAGCTAAGATACTCACATTTTCCTAGGATTCTGTGGGCTGTAGTATAAAAGAAACATCAAGCAAATGGACGTTCAAGATAAAAGCACTGGATAAGACGACTTTGATTCTGTTAACATTAACTCTACCTCTCTGAAAACAGCAGTTTTCCTGCTTTTGTTTTTACACCCTCACTTTTAATTTTCTTTTTGCCTTCTCTCCAAATAACAGTTGGAAATTACCTTAACAACTGGTCCTCCTTCAGGCTTGCGGAGATTTCAGTAAATATCCTCCCAGCCCCCTGCCTAAGTAAAATCAGCCACATCTAAATGTTAGTGGTCAGAGCACAAAGCAGTTTAAGGTGGTGAAGAGAGCTGCATCGGACTGAAATTCTAAGAAGAGACTGTAATTACCTGGCTGGACATTGGCCAGGACATCATCAGCTAACGTCTTCACTCTTACAATGATGGTAAGCTCTAACAACCCTGTACAACCAGCAACCTGATCGTTAACCCAAGTGGAGCGTTGTTCATGCAAACACCCCATCTGCAGCAGCGCATGCAACCCCTAATGCTTTGCGTGAGGATTTTTTCAGAGACAAGATGTCATCTGAAATCTCACACAAATCAGCATCCCTAATGTCCCAACTATTCTCTGTCCACAAACCGACCTCTTTAGCTCACTTCTGTGTCATTTGCACATGTAAGTGAGGAATATAGAGTCTCTGAGATCAACATTGAACTGGAGTCCTCCCTGTAGGACACTAAGGTCTATAGGCTGCCACACATACAGAGCAAAGACCATGTTCATACCTGCAGGCATAAGAGACAAGACACAAAATTCCCTGGCAACTTGCACTGCAGGGAAGAACTGCAGCCGCCCTTTGGAGACCCCTTTGGAACAAGGAGTAGGAACAGAGCTGCAATGGCACGTACATCTGTAGGGATTCAGCTGCTGTGGAATAGCCCAAAAGCAGTCCAAGATTTTCCAGGGAATCACACCACTCCTAGAGTGACTCTAGAAACCATATCACCTTCAGGCAACAGATGTAAAGGTAACTCATATTATATAAATAATATTCTATTATCTAAGCATACTCATTACATATAATTAGTGCACATATTATGGATGTATAGAATACATTCCTGTTACAGATAATATTGTAATTCCTGGATTTTAAGATTCATCTTAACATCAAACATTCTGGCTGACTGGAACAACTCTCCTCTTCTTTGGCATGCACAAAGCACCACAGAGTGCTTACATGTGCATACTCGCAGACAGTTTTCAACATGTGGCAGGCTCTCATTATATAACAAAGTCCCTTTGATGTGTGTGTTTGTTGCCTGGAAATCAGTGTGAGGGTTCCATGGTCCACTGGGAGCTTCAGGTTGACTAAGTCTATCATTTCTACAAGGGGCCTGGTATGATCAGAGACTGAGGCAGCCAGGTAGCAACAACTTTGTGGGAAGTCTTCACAGTTCTTCCACCCACTCATTATCACTTCTTTGTCTTAAAACACCTATTTCTAGTGGGATCAATAAGCAACTTATTCTCCCCTAGGAAGAACTAGTAGCTGAATAAAACATACCCTTTACATGGATAGGAGCATGTTTCCGGAGGAACCTGTTACGTGAATCCTCATTAAAGAGATAAGCTGGGCCCTAGCCCATCCTTTTCTGCTAGTAGTAGCTTTACAAACAGGTAAAAAGCTTTGGCCAGTCCCCTCTTTATGTGTGACCCTGTGTTATCTCACTGCAGTAATGGCAATGGAAGGAGCAAGCGAGGCACCTGGATATCTTTTTGAAGCCTCTATCAGTTCAGTATTAGTTCAGTGTTCAGTATCTGATAACTCTGACCCTACTAGGATTCTTGCACTCTGCCTTCTCCTCTCTGGCTCTTTGAAGAGAGGTGATGACTGCAGCCAGGGTTCAAAGTTCCCCTGCTCTTTCAAGGGAGGGAGCAGAAAGAATCTCAAAGAAGTTAAAACACAGGAACACAGTGGTCTTGAGATCCATAGGATTTGTTATACCATTTAGGGTGCTAACAGGCAAGAACCATGCATGCTCCAGGCAGGGGTGGGATGGCACCACCACCCTAGTGACAAGATTGCAAGGAACCTCTGCAGGCTGGAACCTGCTGAACTTCCCATCCTTGAAGCTGCTTTTTTCCATTTGATCAATTCCCAGTGTGCTAATCAAAGTGGTATCACTCTTGCAAATAGCCTAGAGGAACAAACAATATAATACCTTGAAATGGAATGAAAACCAGGCAAAGGCACAGGTGAGGTGCAGCAGCTACCAACAAGTATTGAGCTGCCTTGCTCAGGGCAGCATCAGAAAAAAAAATAAGGTAAAGGTGGAAAAGGGAGTGGAATTTATTATCTAGGTTCAGCTATGTCTACATAGATTGAGCACGGCCGTGTAAAAGGTGTCTTGTCTGAACACTCAGTCTCCGCTATGGTTGGTTAAATTCAGGTGAGGTGATATCAGGCGGTAGGTACTCATTGGCCCCCTCAGGGGAAGAGGAGGGTAGGGCACTCCTGAAAGCAAGAAGGTTGAGTAACTCAGCTCTATTCTCCTACAAGTAGTCATGCAACATATGAGATTAGATATGTAATCTGTACTGCTGCCAAAGTGGTAAATGAATAAAGAAGGTTGCAAAAGGAACGGAAACTCATTCAAATGAAATTGTGTGTGAAAGTAAGTAGAAAATACACTGCAGAAAATAATAAAAGAATAAAAACTTTAAAGTTAAAGGAGCAGAAATTTTACAGATTCTCAGGTAGTACTGCATTGCCAGAGCTATTTGCTGGGCATTAACTATGTCTCCCATTTCCTAGTGAATACAAAGATACATCTAAAATTTTCTAGATAAGAATATCATATATTAGGAGATAACTCTGGAAAAAGACTTACTTTCAAATTTTTCTCTCCCCTTTTTAAAAAAATCCGTTTTTTGATTCTCCAAAGTTTGGTGAAAGTTTGAGAATTTGTGGCAGTATGTGGGGGTTGGATCCACCTAAAAAGATCATCCATAGTCTAAAGCAGTTACCAAATGTATAAGTATTCCATATTGCAAGAGCAGGGAAACTCCCTGAAACTTCTTTATCTCTGAAGCTAGAATGAGCTTCCTACCTTCAAAAGCCCTATCCTTCTTTCCAAATAAATATTCCAATTATAATACCCAGGGTTGTCTGGAGAAAAAAACTATATTGCCTAGAAAGTAAGCTACTTTTTCCCAAAGATATTCCTAATAATTTTAAAATACCTAGACCTTAGCTGGATATTTTCAAGAACAAATACATGTAGTTCTTGTGCAGAATGATCTAATCACGAGGCATGAGAAGGGACCACTGGAACTCTGAAGACCTCTGTTTGGCTCCTGATTCAGCCACTGATTTTCTCCCCATGACTGTCAAGGTCATCCAGTTTTCCTATACTTCATTTCCCCAGGTGTAAAATGGGGCTGATTTTCCATAACTCAGGTTGATGCTAAGAAAGCAGAGATCCTTACGTTTTCAATATGGTAGGGGGACTACCAGAGGACTTGGGCTGCACAGACATAATTTAAATCCATTCATTGTTTTCCTTCACTGTGTTCCTACTTGCCCTACTATAGAAGGTGTTAGAAAAGTCACTACCACCATTATTCCAAGTCATTCAAACATGAAGTGCCGACACAATGACACCTGGTGCACCTGGGCAAAAGAGGCACAGGATAGAGCTCAGCTGTGAACTTTTTCATAATGACCACAGATCCTAAGATGAAGAATGCCAGGAAATGTTTTATTTATCCCAACCAGCTTGACTCCAGAAGCACCAAATTTATACTGACTTAACTGGCTCTGTAAATGCCCAGAAGAAAGTGACTCATAATTGCTGTCAAGTGATTGCTTTGTAGATGTAGGACTGAAACACAAGGCTTGGTAAGTGCAGTGAGAACTTAGATGCACTTAGCTGTAGATTTGTGGTCTGTGCAATCATGAAAAATGCTGTTCGTGAACTTAGACTCCAGATATATTTGCCTCAGACCCTGCTACATGCCCTTCTGAAGAACAGCCAAAACTACATACACATGGACATTAAAAATCCCATCCTTTAGTTGAGACAGTTTTGAGATATGCAATCTCACATTAGCCCACCTTTCAAGGAAAAAGGCTGCATGGAGATCTTCTTTTTCTCCTGATGCTCCACACTGTCCTTGTAGGATACTGGCACAACTACATGCATCACAGGTGAAAAGCACCCAGGAACTGTTGAGATCAAGCACGTTTTCCTCCAGCAAAGAGCCACGCATGAAGATAAAAGTCAGTCCTGAAAGAAAACAAGATGAAGCAGCAGAAATGTAATGCATCCCTGGAGAGGAGCGTGCAGCTCCCACACGTGGGTCCAGGTGCTGAAAGTCCTGCACACGGAGATGTAACTCACAACTCTGGAATCCCGAGCTGGAGTTTGCTCTGGGATATGTCATTGCAAACTCTGTGTGCCTGGCTGGCTGGCAGCCACAGGGAGAGCAATGCCTCCTGGCAACTGAGAGCGATCAGGGGCGGATCACGCTTCAGGCACCAAAGTACTTACCATAGCACCCGTGAGGGTAACAGCAGCTAAGGGTAGTTAGGATTGGACATCTTCCAAAACATCTGGTGCAATTGAGCCTCTTAAGCCAGGCCTGCCCAGTGCTCTGGTTGTGATCTGGGACTGTTATACAGGTGTCTGTGTACTGGATTAGATATTCATAATTAATTGCTACAGTGTATGATTGCTTGAGCCGAATGTGTGCTCCTAATCCTTCCTTTGCATCTTTTGACTTCATCTCAATGATCTCCTAATGCAAAGTGGTGTAGGCCAACATGCAAAGTATCTAGCAGATGCAACTCACCTGCACTTTCAATATTTATGTATCTATCTACCTACCTTAATAATAAGGAGCTGGTAGCTGGTTTTCCACCCTGCTTGGCACCAGAATGGTTGTGTCTCCCAGCCTCCACAGGAGTTAGCATTGATGACCCTTTTTACTGGAATTTTGCTTTTCTGTGGGCATCAGTCTAACAGAAATTATCCTGCACAGCCTGGTAATACTCAGTGTTTCCACAGGGTGTGCAGAGGCTGGAACTTCAGTAAGAAAACCTGCTTCATTTTTTGCCATTCAGAGTTGGTAAAATACAGCTAAATCCTTCCCAAACACAGTTTTCCTGACTAATAGCGTCATCCCACATTCCAGATATTAGTCACATAGAGATCGCAATATTGTAAGTAACAAAAAAATGTAAATGAATATCATATGAAGTACTTATGAGAGCCTCCAGAATACTGTCCTCTTTAAAATACTGTGGCTACTGCTTGAGCTGATACCATGCCTTCTTCCCGACTCTGCCAAAATCATTTCAACCCTGTGTAAGAAGGCTTGATTCCTACTAACAAGCAAAAAAAAAAAGAAAAGCTGTGTGTTTAGTAGCACTTTTCCCTCTTATTGAGGACTTCCATCTAAATTTAAGTATTTTTGCTAAGTTAATTCTTCATTGCAAAGAAAATACTAACTGATATTAAATAATGGCAAGGGCCTTTCTGCTGTAGCAACAAGACAGAGTAGCATTAAAATGTCCTCCCCAGACACGCTCATTTAAATAGCGAGTTAAATAGTGAGTATATGTGACAATGAAGGAAAAGCGGGAAGTTGCAGAGGTGTCGTGGTTTAGTCCCAGCCGGCAACTAAGCCCCACCCAGCCGCTCACTCACTCCCCCCTGGTGGGATGGGGCAGAGAATCAGAAGAGTAAAAGTGAGAAAACTCCTGGGTTGAGATAAAGACAGTTTAATAAGTAAAGCAAAAACTGCGTATGCAAGCAAAGCAAAACAAGGAATTAATTCACTCCTTCCCATGGGCAGGCAGGTGTTCAGCCATCTCCAGGAAAGCAGGGCTCCATCACGTGTAACGGTTACTTGGGAAGACAAACGCCATCACTCTGAACGTCCGCCCCCCCCTTCCTTTCTTCTTCCCCAGCTTTATATACTGAGCGTGACGCCATATGGTATGGAATAGCCCTTTGGGCAGTTGGGGTCAGCTGTCCTGGCTGTGTCCCCTCCCAGCTTCTTGTGCACCTGGAAGGGCATGGGAAGCTGAAAAGTCCTTGACTAGTGCAGCAACAACTAAAACATCCCTGTATTATCAACACTGTTTTCAGCACAAATCCAAAACACAGCCCCACATCAGCCACTATAAAGAAAATGAACTCTATCCCAGCCAAAGTCAGGACAAGGAGGTGAGTTACTCATAACACCTTACAAATATTTTCTCAAATATTCTAGCGGTGAGATAATTGTAGAAGGGAATTGCCTATATTTTCTCAAGAAAAATAAATACTATTTTAATTTGCTAGAAATGCTCAGGAAAATTGTATTTCATGAAAGTTCAAGTTTCTCCAAGTGGACCGCTGTGGTAGGAGACCATCCTTCCCAGCTGCGTGCCACCAGAAAAGTGTAACTTGTATATTACATTTCTTCCAGCTAGAGTTTCAAATATTAGCAAAGCTTAGTTGTCATTATTTAACTTTACATTTTCTAAAATGTCTATTCTTGTAGAGTTTGGTTTTCTTTTTTTTTTAAATACAGATGAAGTCTAATGCATAGAAAAGTATTTATTAGTGTGGTCCATACATAAAGATAACAGAAAATGGAACTTCAAAAGAATGTACAGGCAGTGTTGAGCATAAGTGTTTTAGCTGCTTGAGGAAGGGGTCCAGTCCTGTGCCTATGTACGAACTTGTATAAGTCATTTTATCTCTGCATCTCTGTTTACCTGCCAGAAAATGAGTATAACATGCTTCATACTATAGGAGAAAAGAGAGAACGGAAGTTTGCAAAGTTTTATGACATCCTTTGATGAGATTGGAAAGCTGAAACTTTGCAAAGTTATGGAAAAATCTGAAAATCTTGTTGCCCTTCATTATCACGGTGATTAAAAACTAATGATAATGTAGTTCCCTATCAAAATGTTTCTTGGACTGGCTGAGAAAGCTGAAGTCTGCAAAGCTGCAGAAGTATTTTTGAAACTGCTTTATAAGCAACACTTTGCCTAGATCCTGTGAAAGATCAATCTTTGACAAAAGCTTAGCACTTGCAGAGAAATCTAGTTAAACACAGAGAGAGAGAATATTTTGAATATACTTTGAAGTTTATTTTTCTTAATAATTTTTAGATCAAAAGTATTGTACATAACCAAGAAGTGCATAGCACTGAATTCATCGCTTTGGCTAGCACAGCGCAAAGAGGGGCAAGGAGACTACTTATATACTTCTGTGTAGAGTATGTAACATCCATTGTTAACACCTGTGTAGCAATCTACATGCAAATAAAATCTATAACATCTTCAACTACGGCAAGTGTAGTCTGTTGTGTATATACAAAATCAGAAAAATATATGCTTTTTTTACTTATATACACTATATAACATAAGAATAAAATCTGGAATAGTTTGCAGTAACTTAGATGAGACTGGACTTTCAGGTTACAGCATTTTAGAAACACTTCCTCAGCATTTTTTGTCTTGCACCATTGTGATAAAAAAGTTGCAGAAAGAAAGAAAGCTTTCTGGACAGTATTCCTCAGCCACCTTTTTCTGATCAATATAATCTATGTCTTCAACACAGTCTTGAGGACTGTGTTCTAGCTTTTTTTCAGTCACAGAGGCAGCTGCTGGAGTCTGAACAACTTCTTTTGCATGATGAATTGTGTTCCCTTTCGCAGGACCCACTGATGTTAGTAGGCTTGAGCGGGTCAACTTGAGATGCGCGCTTCGTGGGCCTTTCCTACATACTTTAGATTTTAGGACACTTTTGGCGTCTTGACAGATCTGCTTCTGCTTCTTTAGGGATCGGGAGACTTGTTTCCAGTAGGATTTCTGGTTTGCTGCGTACTGTGGACAGGTGGAAGGGTCGCCAGAGAATTCACACCAGAACTCGCTGTCACCATGCTTGCACTCTACGTGCACAGTAGCAGCATTCATGTCAGTCACTGCCCAGGTGCACTCAGCATTTTCTTTGGTTTTAAACTTGCCTTTAGGAGATGCTTTTCCTCCTTTTGACTTCCGCCCTTTTTCATTTTCTTGGTTAGATTCAGTTTGATTTTTCCCACTGTCTTCTATGCCTTGTCTTCCCTTTTTTCTTTCCTTCTGTCTTTCACAGGTGGCTAGTAGCATCTGTGAGACCAGGATCAACACACAAAGAAGTCCAAAGTTTTTGATCCTCATGATCTCTGTTTTGCTTGTTATCTGCCTTCAAAACAAACAAACAAAAATATAAAAATATTTTCACTTAATGCTGGACTCCACTTGACAGTTGCAGTATTTCAGACATGGTATCGCACTGCTCTTTGATACCTATTAAAATGATGTTACTGGCAAAATCCTCTGTTCTTTGTGTAAATAATACCTGGTTTCTAGAACCATTATATATTATCCTTGAGAACTGTAGATGGCTATGGAGTAAGTCCTTCTGATCCAATTACTTAATTATCTATGCAATGTGGAACAGAAGAGAGTCACTCCCAGGACGTGCTACTGCCCAGTGACTGAGGTACCTTAATTAAAATCTTTTCTGCAGTCAGAGAAGGAATTTGAACCTGGGATTTGTCAATCTCAGATGGATATGTTAAGTTATAACATATGAAGAGGTTGTTGTTCCCACGATCTCCCATTTTTGTAAATGGCACATAAGCGATTTTGACTCCAACCTCTGGCTATTCTTCAAAAATATGCCAGACAGAAAGGAAACCATTTGGTTCAAGTTGAGCAAAATTATTTCTTAGGCATCCTGAAAATCATCTTAATTCACTGGTTATGCCAGTATTTCAGTTTTCTGTTGAAAAAAAAAATTATAGTAGTCTTTCCAGACACCAAGAAGTAACTATTGCTGCATTCTTTGCTGCCTTGACTGCTAAATAAACAGAACTATCTTTTTGCTTTTGAAGACACCTGCAGTGTACTGGGCTGTGTCTAAAGCTACAAAATTCGAGGGACAAATATGCAACTTCAGTTTTGAAATGTAGCTAGTTAGCAAATTATTGTCAAGCTGATCCCTCCATCTGCACAGAGCGCATTTATTTCTGTAGGTGTTTCTCTTTATGAAGCAGCTTTCAGGACCAGAGCATACCATAATAGTAGAGGGTTTAAATCTGACATTTAGTAGATTAAATCCCTAAATGTATTTTTCAGATGTTTCCATCATAGCCATTTCTGTAGCCAAGTTTCCGTGTTAGAAAGCAGAATTTCATGTGTAGGCAAGCTAATAAGGAACCTATTTCAACATTCAACTATCTGCAAATATCTTTACTTACATAAATTTAGAATACATAGGTAGCAGCAGAGGTGAGCAGGTCCTACTTTTGCATAGTTCTTACTTGACTTGCTTCATGCCTTATGCTATACACAAAGATTTTCACTCCATAAAACCCTCTTTAGAGAACATCATGTACGATTTACAGTTCTGTTGCAAATACAGCAACTAATAACATTAAAATGAACAATGTGACGGCAACTGTCTGTTGCAAGTGGAACAGTGCAAAAGTAAGATAACTAAAAGACATACCTTGCACAGGGCTTAGAGATACCCAAACGCAACTCCTGATGCAACTCCTCTCTTTCAAAAGAATCAGAGTTAGCTGTAAAGGCAGCGTGGTATTTATAAAGGCAGAGACACACCTTCAGGTCTCCAGCAAGACTATTACAACACAATAGGGTACTTCAGTGCCATGTTCGTTTACCTCTGACACACCTCCTTGGAAAAGTGCCAGCTCTCATCCTTAGCACAAAAAAAAACCAAACCAAAACCAAAAAAAAAAACCAGCTATGGTGGGGTGACAAGGTGTGTTTGTGCAAATTAGACGTTACTTTAGCCAAGTCCTTCCCTCTTCATGAACAATGATAAGAACTTTATTAGGTCATGAGCTTCTCCAAAAGAGCTTTTCCCAGCCATTGAGGGATGTATCCTGCAACGCCCTGAACAAGTTGCACTAGCATTGTGCTTAGCAAAATTTGGGTAGTGTTCGGTGATTGATTCTTTGTGAAATCAAAAACATTCCACAAAGGATTTCAAAGTTACCTTTCGAGAATTTCGTTACCTCCTGTCCCAAAAACGTATTGGAGAACATTTAAAAATCAAAATAAGTAATTATTCTGCATTAAGGACAGCATTCATTATGGCGAGATGGTCATAAGCACAAAGTTCAGAAAGAAATACAAGCTCCCTCAGAATTAGTGACTGTATGGGGTCTAACAGTGGGGATCAATTGCACAGCACTGATCTATGCTCCTACCTCTCTGCCAGCTTTTGTGTATGTAAAGAAGTGGGCTACGTCATGAGATTTCATTATGGGACCATGTCTAATGCATATTAATCTGAAAAAGATGATGACAGTGAAAGAACAAGCATTAGACAAATATGAAATTGCATTCAGAGTTGGGAATAGGCGTCCCTTAAAGAATGGGTAAAGCAGCTAGTGCCTTTGTAGCTCGGTTGTTTCAGGTGGTTTTACTGGAGAAAAGTAAGTGGGACTTTTGTAATATGTGCTTGGGAAATACTTACAAGAATAAAAGGTAGGACGCAAGAAGAGATAAAAGTAGAAATTGGTGTAAGATATAGGCAGGTCTTCCTCTTTGACTCTTTCCCATTAGATATAAATGGAATGAGACAAAGGGACAAAGCTATAGGCAAGGCATTGTCTGGACTGGTTTGGTGATGAGGAGACTGTTAACTTTCTGTAAAAAAAATCAGAAGCCAAAAAGGGAAGAAAAAGTGTAATTCTGCAATGAGTGCAGGATAGAAATGTGGGCAATGGGATTCATTTACCTGAAATACTAAGGACCTGATCTGTGTGCTGGGACGATCCTAATCTATCTATGTATGTTCACTACCTTTGATGCTTTCTGATCAAGTTCAGCCATTAAATCTCTCTTGTGCACCTTTGATTGGCATAAGTTAGTATGAAACTATTCACAGCAGTCCACTAAATGTGAAAGATTTGTGGTTAGCACTGGCAAGGGCTAATGACTAGGGGGAGGGATGACTCATGGATCAGAAAATGTTTAACAGTGTCTCAGGTTGGATGGGGAATCAGAGAATGAGGAGAAGGTAAGAGATAAGTAAGGGAGGGACTATTTTGCTCAGGAATCCTAAACTAACACCACATAGTATCCACAGTATCATCTGGAGTATTTAGGTTTATGGTATTAAGTATTAGTATCAGGTTTACAGTTGGACTCGATGAACTTAAAGGTCTTTTCCAACCTAAATGAATCTATGATTCTATTTAGCGTGGATCCTCCAAACTGTGCAGCTGCATTAGTGCGGCTATGTGCCCTAGCTAATGAGCCTCTCATCAGGGCTAATTACTTTGGGGACAGCATCAAGCCAAAGTGGCTACACTACCTCAGGTTCTGGCACTAATTCTCAGGTATGTCTTTATCATGCCTCATTGCCTTGTGTAAGCATAGTATAAATTGATTTTTGTGTAACAGATTTAGGGGGTTGGTTCAGGCATATCACCAAAAAAAAACCTGCCACCAAACCGCCAACACACCCCACCACTGTGGCTGAAAAACTTCTACAAATAGGGAAGAGAGGAAGGTTACAAAGAAGTATGTAAGGAACCACAGGCAACGGGACCAAGCACAAGGTTTACAGTAAGGAACTACACGTTCCTGTCCCAGCTCTGCCACAGACTTTCTCAGAGATACTCACTAGGAGGTGCCAGATGTTCTTTACCTAGAAAGGGAATATAATACTTATTCCTGTAGATGACGTTGCAACGATTTTTTTGTTGGGGTTTACAAAACACCATTTACTGGTGAAACTAATCACAATGTATTGAAAAATATTTAAACCCTCCACCATTCATCACTTCCAAAATTGCCTATTTTGACAGCTTTGCCTAGCAAATTAGGTTTCAATGTCAGTCTCAGTTCAGCTGCTCCATTGTCGATGGGACATATCAGCACAGCCTTCCAACTTGATAAATAATGGGAGAGACAGGGAAAGAAAAGGCTGTGCAAGAGATTTTCCATTCTGCTGCTTTGATATTCCCTGCCTGAGGTCCCGGCAGACTGGACACGTGTTAGCTCTTCCCATCTTTAGCATGTAGAAACTTCTGTGGCAAATTCTGCAGTCAAGTTGATATGGGTGATTACATCTTTGAAATGATCCATCTTGACCCAGCTGGACCTCTTGCCTAACCTGCCTAGACGATTTCAAAATCTTGGTAAACCAAAACACAGTCTCAGTCTATGGAGGCTGGCCTGGATACCCTGCAGTTTTATTGCTATGCCCCCAGAATATCTTTTTGTTTTGTTTTGTTGTAATTAGACATGAACTGATGTTTTATGGATGCCTTTTACCTACCTGGGCATATAGAGCATATTCATACCGTACCCCAATGATCCTGCTGGGAGCTGCCTCATCACTATCTCCAGGTGATCAGAACATTTGTTTTCTTCAACTTTCACCTTGAAAAGAAAGTACACAAAATTAAAGTAGGACCTCCATTTCTTAGGTGCTTAATTAGCACCAAGAAATATTTCCAATAAAGTATTTTTTTTTCTTTCTGTTATGCACATTTTAAAATATACCTTAGTCTTGCCCTTTGCTGAGCTGAAACACTGCTTGCAAACTGCAGGCACAGTTTTGCCGCAGAACAAACAGTTCAGACTAGTAATCGAAAGACAATTTGATCCATACAACATATAGCAAACCTGAACAGCTAATTTTGCAAGATCAGATTTATGGGGAGCTGTTTAGTTATTAAAGTAGAAAGGCACAGAAAACATTTGGCAACACTAGCAAATAAAAGTAATTGTTGAGAATTACAAACATGGATACCCAAATCCCAGTGTGAGTTTTGGATAGAAAATCTTAATCCAGATGTGTTCCTGCTGCCTTTTGACTGAAACTTGGGACAGTTAATCAGCATTTTAAAATTTTCATTAGAACTGTTATAATTAAATCTAGCTGGTGTCTTTCTGCTGTTCAAGCAAAGAGAGGAAGAGGCTTTGTCTTTATTCCTAACTATGATTCATTGACGTGGAAGAAGTGCAGTATTTTCTAAGTTAGTCCGTATTGCTGCTTTTATATTATCCACAAATATATGTATTTTTATATAGGAAATTATACATTGGTGCATTATTTGCAAACAGCAATTTGCTTGTGGTGTCATCTACGTGACATTGTGAGGCTCCTGTTCATTTACAACTTTTTTCCCCACAGAATAGAAAGTTAATTTTATATACAAACAGTAAAAAGTTAATTTCATTTACAAGTAGTAAATGAAAAATTACTTCCCTTGACGACCTACAAATTTAGGTGGTCATAAGAATGGCTCCATATAAGAGTATCAGCTATTTGTCAGTCACACGTGTAGGCATCAGGATGTTGGTCTCCGTGCAAATGCTCAGGCAGAGTGAATTAAAATAGATCCAGCATCAGTGAAGTGAACAGCTGCTTACATTTCAAACTAATGGCTGTGAGTATCGCTCGGCAGCATTCAAGCAATCCTGATGATGGGGAGTGACTCACTGCATCAGGTAATGTTCCAAGGATACAAAAGGAGGACTTGAGTTTAATGGGACTCCAGAGACATGTGTAGAATCAGTCCCTCTGTCACAATTTTCCTTTTAGCTTAAACAGTTTGCACACAGGCTTCCTTGAAAACTGTGTCACCTGGCACAACGTACCTCGCAGTGGTTCTCCAGAGTAAGTTTGCAAACTTTGTTAAGAGAACGGGATCAGGCATGAGTATTATATATCTCACTTGCTACTTTTACATATACACTAGAAGTGAATATCTATTTGCTGCAAGACCTGAAGAAAGAATGACATTAAGCAGTCTACCTCTAGAGTTCCTTTAAAAATTACCAGCCTGACTAAATGGATGATGTTAAGCTGCAGTTACTTTCAGGGGCGGGGGGGGTGGTGGTGGTGGTGGTGGTGGTGTTTGTTTTTAATGTGACTAGCATTCCAGGTGTTCCCTGCAAGTAAATGAATACCATCAATGTATGTAAATCAGACATTTTCAGTGTATAGGTACACACATTATTAATATGCAGTTCTTACTATAATTAACACAGACTAGCCCGTTCATGTACTGCTTACTAACAAAATATAATCATGTACAGGCTGTAGGTGTACACCATTTTGCTGAAAATACCTGCTGAAAGACTAAGTACGTTAACAAATGTGGCAGTCATACCCCTACCTCCAAGCGCAATACCCTTTTTACTGTGGCGGTGGGTTGTTCTCTGGCACGTCACTTCCATCCCTAGGCAAACAAGCTTCAGGCAAGGAACTCATAACTTTATTTCCTTTTTAATTCTGTGAATCTAGTGTCTACAACAGACAGTAAGCCGACAGTCCTACATGCTGAAGCCCTCTTACATAGCAACAAAAAAGTTGTCACATGGGCAGTGGCACCAATGCCAGCTTTTCTGTATCTCACCACCTGTGCCCAACACTTCAGAAGAATATTCCACAGCCTACTGGCATTTCTCTGGAAGAAGCTAGTTAATTTAAAACGTGGTGATGGTTTCAGTGCTCTGAGATCTGTTTACTAACTATTTTACACAGAGGCATAACTATTTGAAAGAAGGTTGAAGAAAACTCATCAGTTAACAATAATTTTCAGTTACTTCTGACCTGGAGTTAAATTAACATTAGTTAACTAAGTATGAAAAAAGGCACCGG